>NC_092873.1:405203890-405506920 GCF_028372415.1 Notamacropus eugenii
CCTTAGAGATGAAAAGATGAAAGGTGCCTTGTGGCACAAAAAAAAGAGTGAATTTGATCCTTTTATTCTGGAAATCACTGCCTCTAAATGGGACGGAAGGTCAGACAGACAGACATACAGACAGACAGATGATAGATAGATAGATAGATAAGGAGAGATAGATAGAAACAGAAAGAAAAGAAAGAGAGAAGGAAAAGATAGGTGATAGATAGATACATAGATATAGCCTATATATCCCTTCCCTCAGCCACAGTAGAAGTCTCAGTGACATGTTTAGCACAACTGTCCTGCTGTGCATTGATATTTCTGGCCATTGCTGAGGGTGACATGTCGTAACATTGGTGGCTGTCTCCAAACAAAAATAATGAGGGAAACATCTGTCTCACTGTTACTCTCTTTTCCAGGCAAACGACACTTAAGAATCTTAGGATTCTTATTTTAGACGTGTTAAGTGCTCCCAGAAAAAAAAAGCCATCTCCCCAGCGTTCACAGAGCTCACTCTCTGTCCTTAGGTCTCTTGGCCACTTTCCCCTCATTAACATATTTAAGCCCTTTCAAAGAACAAAAAACAAACCCAGATCATCAATCTATCGGTCTAATACCATCAGCTTGGAAAAGAAATGAAGGAGCCAATAGAATAGTTTCTCATATGGATGCAGATAATTTTCCCTTCCTCTTTTAAACATGACAAACAGAGATATTCTTGGAAATGTTCCTACCAGAATCATTTGATGTTTTTAAAAACTAACTCTCATTGCAAACTACCTCAGGGATGAAGCATGATCAGTATTGCTATCCTAGGAGAACAGAAAATGATTTGTGTATGGACATGCTCTCTGAGTCACACACATCGAAATGCCCAGATATTACATACATGCCTAACATATTGCAGTATAAAAGTTTATGTCGTCAGGAAATTCTGATAATATCATTCCAAGGAGAGATTGAGAGCCATGCAGCATGACATGGAAATAGGGTTTTAAAGACACAAGGTTGGGAGATCTAGAACACCTGCTTAAAGAAAGTTCTCACACTCATTCACTTTGGCTGACTTAGAATCTTAATATTTTAGAGTAGAGAGAGAACTTAGGAATCATCTAGACCAGGGGGTCTTAAGTATGTCAGGAAGTCCTGGAACTTGAATGGAAAAAAAAAAGATTTCTAATTTCCACTAACTCCAAGTTGGCTTTTCTTTCTATTGTTTAGAAATATAACTCTGAGAAGGCACCCATTGGCTTTACCACACCACCAAAGGGTCCGTAACAAAAGGGGTTAAGAATGCTTGCTTCCTGATTTGTAGCATGTGACTAAGATGAGCATTAACACTGTGGACACACATAATGTAGCTCCCTTGGCAATGGCGGCAAATACTTGTGGCTTAGCCATGAAAGAGCCTCTTCTCAATTCTCATTCCTTGTTTGAAAGGAAAAGGATTCAGAAATCTTTTCACCACTTCAATCATCAGTCTGTTCCCCACTCCCAATCAAGGCTAACTAAATTGGGGAAAAAGAACAAATTTCTACTCCAATCTTGAAAACTTTTGTGGCTGCTGTTGCTGTTCAAGGCAAATGATAAATACAAATTTTTTGCGTCCCTATCAATGGGATCATCGTTGATGCTTCTCTCTCCCTCATGTCACCTAGCCAATCATTAAGGCCTGTAGATTCCACTTTCACCATATATCTCACATAGGTCCCCTTAATGCATAGGTTTGCAAGATTTAGAGTTCATCTAGTATAGTTCATTCCTTTTACAACTAAGGAAACACTATTCTCCCAGCTACCAGCTTTTGACAGGTCTTATGATCATAGATCTAGAGTGGAGCTGGAGGAGCTTAAGTGTCTTACCCAATATCTATGTGATGAGTTAAGTGTCAGAGGTGCTGTTTGAACCCGGATCCTCTGACACTAGTTGTTATTCAGTCAGCTTTTCAATCATGTTTGACTCTTCATAACCCCATTTGAGGTTTTCTTGGCAAAGATATTGGATTGCTTTGCCATTTCCTTTGCCAGCTCATTTTACAGATGAGGAAACTGAGGCAAACAGGATTAAGTGACTTGCCCAGGGTCCAAATCCCTCTACAATCTAGGACTACCCTTCCTTTTGTAGTTGTATATAATTAACCCTTTCCATGAGTTCTACAGTCTGCTCAAGCTAGTCAACTCCTTACATCTTAAACATATCCTGAGTGCCTTCTTTTTAATCCTCCTGCTCATTCTGTTCCCTATGATGGGAATATATTTCCTCTTCTTCATCTATAGAATTTCTAAACAGTTTTAAAATCCACTTCAAATTCCACTTCCTCTGTAAAGCCTTTCTCATTTTCTCTACTCAATAATGACCTTTCCTTTTGGACCTCATGTAGCAGTTTGTTCTGCATCTCCTTCATGTGCTTATCATTTATAATGCATATTATAATAACTTTGTATCTTATTTTCCTATTAGAATATATGCTCTAGAAGGTCATTTTCTGATCTTCGATTTGTATCTCCTTGTATCTCCTAACTTGCGGCTGTTCTTAAAGAGGACCATGACATTAGAGAGATGATACCGTGGCACGCAAGTGAACTGGATTTCAGTGAGGGAGGGCTGTGTAAAGTCATCTTTATGGGAAGGAAGATGAAGAAATTGGAGAGGTTCGAGAAAAATGACATAAAGATGATCAAAAGACAGTGTTTTTGAAGGAAAGTTAAAGGTAACTGGCATTATTTAGGCTAGAGAAGAAAAAGTTGAGGGCAGATTCTAAGCATGTGGAAAAATTTCATTACATAAACATAAGGGCAAAAACAATCTATTAAAAGACCTAGACAAATTATGAGACAGCACTTTCATGGATTATCATAGAATCTCATTCTTTGGCAATCTTTAAAAAGAGTATGGAGACGTCTGTCTGACATGGTAAAGGTGTGGTCCTTCCTGGAGGCAGGCAATTGGACTAGAGGAATTTTCAAGAGTATTCATTTAATTTGTAAAGAATAAGCATTGTGTTGGACTTTCTCCTGCTTTGAGCTGCCTGATCAATTTCTGACCTTAACTGATTTCTCAAATACCCTAGGAAGCAAGACACCTAAGTCTCTAGATTTAAACAGATACAACTTAATCAACCTTTCACAAGTTCTTAATTATTGTTAGAAGTCCCCCCCTTTCTTCATGTAATCTGCTAAAATTTTCACTACCTGTCCAAAGATTGGACAGTATTTTCCTTTATTCTTTTCTTATGGCTGGAAAAAGATTCATTCAATGTCTTTAGAAAATTGAATTTTATTTCTTGCTTTTATTTTACTTAGTCTAAACATTTCTGCTATTTCTTTACGCTTTTCCTTCTCTAATATGACCTAGTTTCCACTTTTTGAGACACGTTTAACTTTTCAAACTACAGTACCATCCAGTGATAACCTTTCTATTTCTTTGAATAAGTTGGTTGAAGTTGAAGATCATTTGGAAGGCATCTTGATTTTTCTGGGTTCCTTCCTTTTTTCTTCCCTCCCTCTTGCTTCCTTCCTTTTTTCTTTCTTTCTCTAGGAATTTTTTCTCTCTACCCACCCCCTCTGGATTCCTTTCCTTTTAGAGAAGAAGGGGAGAGAACAAATTTATCATCAACCTCTAAAAAGTTAAGAAATGCTACAACTAAGATCTACATAACTATTTCTATATATTATTTATTGTTATTTCTGTAATTTTATATATTTAATATATATTTATATATTTTAAAATGATCTTATTCTAGGTTCTCCAAGCAAGTACTACTTTTCAAACTGAATCAAGAAAATTTCGAAGATATTGTTTTAAAAGAGAGCAACCAGTAGAAGACCCTGGGAGAGAAAATGACGCAAGACTGCTTCATAAGAAGACACAGCAATAGAAGGGGGTCCACCTCTTTGAATATGCAGTGTGACATAATAAAATGCTGAAAAAGGGAATGATGAGTAGCAACTTTAGGATCAAAACCAAACCTCCACATGTGGAAACATCTGTTGGGATTGTAGCAAAATCTTCTGCTCTCAGATCAGCCCCATTAGTCATTTAAGGACATGTGAATAGATCATAAAAAAAATAATCCTCATCTGCAAGGCACTGCTATCAGCATTATATACATGCTGCTTTTAGATATTGTATTATATATAGTTGATTATACTTTAAATCATTTGTAAGAATGGAATGGGATGGTTAATTTCACATTAAGAGCATAACTTTATGCCTTTTTAAGAGCCTGAAAATGAAATCTTGGA
The DNA here is from genome assembly GCF_028372415.1 of Notamacropus eugenii. NCBI lineage: Eukaryota > Metazoa > Chordata > Mammalia > Diprotodontia > Macropodidae > Notamacropus > Notamacropus eugenii. The sequence goes on from NC_092873.1 coordinate 405,208,120, forward strand.
ATTTACCTTATAGCCTTTAAATGGTATCCAGCCAAAATGCACCTGATGTCATGGTCCTCTTCAAGAACGAGGGACAAGCAAGAACATTTCAAAGTAAGTTGCCCTCATTATGGCATGTAAAATGTTAATTTTTCTGCATATAAAATGTTCTCTTTTTTAATGAGTTCTCCTTGGTCTAAGAATGTGTGCAACAAAATCACTAACCCTCCTTGCCCCCACTCCTATATAGAGGAGCAGTAAAAAAAAAAAAAAATCAGGGGCATGAAAAGGTTTTCACAGATGGAACCATTTCCAAGCAGTCAGTTGCCTTCTCAGAGAGCAACGTGGAGTTGCTTAAGGTTAATGACTGGGTGCTGAAGGATACTTGAGGTTATGCTCTGTACTTAGCTATCATTAACTCCCTTTTACAAAGAACAGTTCCTGGGGGGGTTGGCTCACATGTGTCAGTCAATTCTAACCATTAGTCAATCAGGTAGCCGATATAGAAGCCTAGAGCAGAAAAACCTTAGGCTAGGTGAAGTCAGCTTCAAAGCAGAATGGCTTTCCTTGTAACTTTCCTTGGCCTATATGAATATGTTCTAGAAGAGTGGTAGATGTCATCCCTGAAGACACTGAAATGGTTTATACACAACTGACAGGAACTTCTTCATTCATTCACAGGAGTGAGACAGGTTCTCTCTTCCTCTCCATTCCTACTTCCTGAAAAATCCCTTGGAAAAGGAAGGGCCAACACCTGGGTACATTGCAGGGGCCAGGTAGCAAGTTTGCCTCCAGTGCTCTCCAATTACGTCTTCTATGACCTGGTCTTTCTTCCCCCTTCCCCAGGAGTATTCCTCTATCGATACTTGCTGTTAAGGACTGAGAGAGCAAGAGAGTAGAAAAAGCACTGGACCAAAGTCCAAAAATGTGGATTCAGGTCTTGGCTCTGCCATTTTGCTGACTATGGGGAAATTGTTTAACTTCTTGGCATCAATCTCCCTAACTGTAGAGTGAAGAAAACAGTGATCATGGCTCTACTTCCCCAGGTTTATACAAAGTTTTTTAAAAGCTAATACTATTTTATAAATAATAGGCAATTATTTGTGCTTTCCAATAATCCCCATAAGATGTTAACTGATAGGGCATGATTCTCTTAGGGATATATGGTAAAAGTTTGAAAAGAAACTTTTAAAGACCCCAAAACCTATCAGACCCAAAGAATGAAACTGTGATGATGGAATGATAAATTGCTGGACTGATGGTTTTAGACCAAGAGCTCTGCCTGGATCCCCTCAAATCTTAGGTGTTGATGAGTCCCTAATCAGCATATTCATAAGGTCAACTTTCTTCAATGGGTTTAGTATATCAGGTATTATAAAACATAAATCTGTTGTGTGAAAAATGAGTGTCCCTAAGACTAATTTCTATTTGTAGGAATTGACAAATGAGAAGGATGAATACATAAGAGACACAGTCCTATAGGTATAGGGACAGGAGGGCTAAAGCTCAGAACGAGCTGAACGATGAATTCTAAGTAAGGAAAGGGACTTTTAAAGCTATGTTGGGAGCAAAAGAAAGATGCCAAAAGGAAATAGCTCTCCTGTTAGGAGTCATTTAGGATGATCAGAAGACAACAGAGGGAGGATTGGCTTCTATTAAGTTTTGCTTCTGTTTTCTCTGTCCTGGAAGTCTTTGAACTGAAGAAGATATCTTCTTACTGCTAATGTGAACTTAGATAAGTCACAACTTCTCTATACCTCAGTTTCTTCTTTTTGTGAAATAAGGGAGTTGGACTAGATTAGGGATGGGGAACCTGCAACCTTGAGGCCACATGTGACCCTCTAGGTCTTCAAATGTGGCTCTTGGACTGAATCCAAACTTCACAGAACAAATTCCCTTAATAAAAGGGTATGTTATGTAAAACTTGGACTCAGTCAAAAGGCCATACCTGAGGACCCAGAAAGTCACATGTGGCCTTGAGGCCACGGGTTCCCCACCCCTGGACTAGATGTTCTCTAAGGTCCATTCTAGTTTGAAATGAGGAAATGATGAGTGAGTGATTCTGCCCTCAATAAATTCAAGTCACTAAGTCCAATTAATAGATGTGATTACTATCAATAATCTTTTAAAAATTAGGAGTATTGAAGATGCAGCAAGATTAGTTAAAGGGTAAATATTATGATGATTTCTGAAAAGGGAAGCAAATTGGGTCCACAAACCAGAGATCAGTGAACCTGAATTCAATTCCTGACAAAATTCTATAACTATTAAAGGAATAATAAGTTATGGGACATGTATACTATACTTTGGTTTAAAAAGTCAAACTTACAATATAAGCTGAAAGGGGAATTGAATGAATGGATAGATTGGATTGAATGAATTGAATGAATGAATAGATGATTTAGTGAGTTTGTATTATATATTAGGCACATTGTTAACCATTGTAGAAATAAACAGTATAATCTCCATCCTCAAAGATCTTACATTCTTGTAGGAGATGCATAAAGCAGAAACTGGAAGAGAAGGTGAGGTATGTGGGTGGCAGTATTGTGTGGAAATGCCTGGGAAGTAATGTAGAGGCCTGGTTCCAAGCAAGAGGAGGTAAAAATTTGTCTATCAGGGCCCCAGTGGCAGAGTCCACGGTTCCAATGGGAAGGGTATGAAGATAATGGTGGTAATACAGAAAGTGTGAATATGGTTAGGAAGATAATCATATAAAAGAGAACTGGGACTTTAGTTGCCCACAAGTTCAACATAAGTCAACAGAAATCAATATGGCAACAACAACAAAATCTAATACGACATTAGACTGTATTCAGAGGTTCATATTACCTAAAAAGAGGGATTCCCATTATAGTCTACTTTGATCAGACCACATCTGACATAGAGGCAGGTAGGTGGCTCAGTGGATACTGTAAACCGGAGTCTAGAAAATCTGAGTTAAGATCTGGCCTCTGCTCCTTACTTGCTATGTGACCTTGGGCAAGTTACTTAATCTCTGCCTAAATTGACTCATCTATGAAATGAGGATGATAATAACACGTACCTCCCAGTGTTGCTGTAAGGACAAAAATGAGATAATGTTTATTTAAAACTGTTTTGCAGACTTTAAAGCACTATATGAATGAAAGCTATTTTTATCTGGTGTATTATTGTGTTTAGTTCTGAGTATCACATTTAGGAAGGATTCCAGTGAACTAGAGAATCATTTAAAAGAAGACGATTATAGTTGTCTAAGTATTGAAGATAGAAGGTCAAATTATTATTGATTTAAGGAATTGGGGCTAGTTAGATTACAGAATACAAGAGGGAGATATGACAGAAGTCCTCAAGAATTTTAAAGCCTATCACGTGGAAAGACAATTTAACTTGGCCCCAAAGATCAGGACTGGAAACAATGGGTGGAAATCACAGAGACAGATTTTGGCTCCATATAATGAAAAACTTCCTAACAATTAGAGCTGTCCAAAAGAGGAATGAGCTGCATCAGGAGTTAGTAGGTTCCTAAAATATTTGAAAGATTGTAGAAAACAGGAGAGGTACCACAAGATCGGAGATGGACAATATCCTGATTTTCAAAAAGGGGGAAAGACTGGAATCTACAGACTGTAGACTAGCGTGCCTTGCTCTAATTCCTAGAATCAATCTAGAACAGAATATCAAAGAATTGGTTAGTGAATACCTAGAAAAGGAAGTGATTAAAAAGACCCAGCATGACTTCATTAAGAATGTCATGCCAGACTAACCTTATTTCCTTTTTTTGATAGGATTATTAAGTTACTAGATGAGGAGAATGCTGTAGATATACTTACACAAAAAAGCAGCATAGCACAGTGCATCCCTAGGGAGCAAGCCTCCAAGTCAATAATACTTGGGTTCAAGTTCTGCCTTTGAAGCATGCTGGTTATGTGATCCTGAGCAAGTTGCTTAACTTTTTAATGTCCCCAGGAAGCTCTGTAAGGTTAAGAGTTGCAGAGAAGGTGGTGATTTGCATTAGTAGAAGACAATCTTCACCAGAAGTTTCCTATGTTAATGAAATCATAGGTATGGTTGAAAAAAGAAGTATTTTTCCTGGGTTTTAGGAAAGTTTTTGACAAAATATTTCATAATTCTTATTGAGAAGAAATGATAATACAATTGAATGAATTCAGAGCTCAAAAAATAGTCATTAATAGTCCAATGACAGCGTTGCACAAGGTTTCCTGTGGCATACCCTAGGGACCTGTGCCTAGTCTTGGGTTGGTTAACATTTTTATTGATGACTTAGATAAAGGCATAGATTATGTACTCTTCAGATTTTCACTTGTCACAAAGTTGGAAGAGATTGCTAAAATGCTAACAGACCCAAGATCCCCAGAGATCTTGGATTTTAAAAGGTTTTTGTGGTTGCTGGTCCTTCATTTTTGAAGAGGACCAGTGATATCACTGATATCATGTCTTGATTTGTGTGTGAATTGTTACACAAAGGCATAAACCTCATCCTTTCTTCCAGAGTCGTCAGAGTCCAGTATCAAGTCTGGGATGCAGTGGATGACCTTGCCATCTTTGATGTCTAACCAAGCTCTAAGTGCTCCACAGCACCTGCTTCAGCAATCTTTATGGTGTCAAATAGAAATGAGGCCATTAAATAGTACATGAGGATCCCTGTGACCACATATTGACTTAGAAAACCACATATTAATATTATATATATTCTATTTTATTTTTATTTATTTTGTTAAGTATTTCCCAATAACATTTTAATTTGTTTCAGCCCATTCAGGAGTGTGTGGCTACCTGTTTGACAGCTTTAGGCTGGAGCATCCAGTTAAATCGACCACAATGAAATATAATGGAGATAATGGTAAAGTCTCAAACTTTGGTACAAAAGCAACTTTACAGGTTGGAAGAAATATGGTTATTGCAGGCAAAGAGCAATCAAGTTCCTTTCTCGACTATGCAAGATGTGATATCCAAAAACAAAACAAAAAAGGAACAAACTCCAAAATGATAAAATTGACTAACACTAAGACATCAGTGAGTTAAGGCTAAGAACTTCTTAGGGAAAGATATATTATGGGCCATACTCAGACATGACTAATCTAAGATTGTGCATCACAGTTTTAGAGTGTCTCCTAATTGGACATATCCATCACCCCTAAAATAGAGATAAGCCCTGTTTAGCTTTAGAGCAACTAAAGGAGAATCTCACTCATTCTGACTAATTAAACGAGAACTAGAGAGAAGTCAGAATGACAGTATTTGTCACAGACCATTTTTTTTTTGTTTTATGTTATTGCTTCATTTATTACTATATTACGTTCAAGCACTTACGGGAACTAGGTTAAAGAGAATGTTGCCCATAGAGGGTTCCTTGGGGAACTTGCTTGAATGAATAGATAAGGATGGTTTGTAATTAGCCAATCAATTATTTATATGAAAGGTACTTTAAAAGTTTGTTCTCATAAGTAGTTTAAATATTCCTCCAACAACCTTTCTGCTATTAATTTCCTCTATAAATAGGAAAGGACTTAATAAGCAAAATCTTGGTCAGTCAGAAGTATTGCAAAGACCAAACTGGTCTGAATTAAGGAGCTTTTATTGTATTTATGAATTGTATTCATTGTTGAATTTCTATATGTCATTACAAAGATAAGTCCTTTCTTCCCTTGCAAGAGAGTAGATCTATGTTGGATATAAAAATTAAACAGGGAGAAAAGATGTCATAGGATGCCCCTGCTTTTTTTTGGAAACACAGGAGAAGAAATTTCAAAATATATTTTCAGTTCAATAAATGAAATGAAGATTGATGCCTTCCTTATCATGAAAACTCTGAAATGAAGGAGAATTTCTTGTGACATAATGTACACTGCCAATCTGATTAACTACTTTTAAGGTTATAAATTATTCCATTTTTCATTCATTCACTCCCTCAAGAAATATATATTAAACACCTACTATCTGCCAAGCACTGTACTGGAAGAAATGTGAAGTTTAGCTGTATCTCTGTCCCTGCACACATGGAACTTGTAGGCTAAGAAAAAGGAGAAAAAATGCAAATGACTATAATTCCATATATTGTAATCATATTATATAGTACTAATTGTACTAAAGACATGCAAAAAAAAGTGACTGTGAGGAAAGATGTGGCATTGTGGTCAGCTATGTCTCCATGGAAAAGGTAGTATTTGAATTGTTCTAAAGAAAGATGTAGGAAGTCAAAAGGTAGCAGGTGATTTAGTAGTTAGAGCTCTGGACCTGAAGTCAGGGAGACATAGTTGTGTGAAGCCAGGTGAGTCATTTAACCCCTTTGGACCTCAGGTTTTCTTATCTGTAAAATGGGGGTGATAATAACAGCTACCTCCCAGGGTTTATTGTGAGTTTTAATCAAGATAATACTATGTGTGAAACATTTTGCATACCTTCAAAAGAGAGAGTGAGGACATTCCAGAGACAAGGTTCCAAGTAAAGAAAGGCACTTGAAGGTTGGAGTGCTTAGTGTGGTCCAATTTTGCTGGATCATAGAATTTGTGGCAGAGAGTAAGATGAGATAAGGGTGAAAAGGTAGGATGATACCAGATTATAAAGTATCCTAAATACCATGCCAGACAAGGTAGTTTGAATTTTATTTGAGAGGCAATAAGAAATCACTGAAAATGTTTGAGAGGAGGAACAATATGACTTGATTTGTGCTTAAGAAAGTTTATTTTGGCAGTGGTATGAAGTACAATTTGGAGGTGGAAAACCTTTAAGGAGGTTATTGCAATAGTCCAGGCAGTGGAAAAGACGATCTGTTATGGGATGATGGCAGTGGAAATAAAGAGGAGGAGATAAATGTGAGAGATATCCTTGACCCAGACTTATGATTTTATTAGTGTAAGGAGTTCCCTGGTGAGGAAACTCAATGCAGATTGACAAATATTCTGCCACTTATAGAAAATTGTGTTGAGGGTGAAATTGACAAGACTTAGCAACCAACTGGATAGAGAGAAGTGGGAGTTAAAGATGGTAGAGTCAAACAGAACCCCAAGACTATGAAATAAAAAACAGGACAAATGAGGGTGCCACAGATAGATATCATGAAGCTAGAGAAGGAGTATGTATAGGGGAAAGATAAACTCAGTATGGGACATGTTGAAATTGAAGTTCTCATGGGACTTCTAGGTAAAGATTAGTTGGAGATGTAGCTTTGGAGCTCAGAAGAAAGGCAAGGTCTAGAAAGTCAGATTTGGTAATTATCTAAATAGTGGTAGTATGAACCAAATTGCCATGAGAGAATATATAAATATTAAACAAACCTAATTATGGTATAAATGAGGCAGTTAGGTGATGCCGAGAGAGCTAGGTAGCACAGTGGATAGAGCACTGGACTTGGAGCCAGGAAGACCTGAGATCAAATCCTACCTTAGACATTATGTGCTATGTGACCCTAAGCAAGTCACTTAACCTCTTTCAGCCTCAGTTTCTTCATATGTAAAAGGGAGGAGGTGGTAATAACACGTATCCTACAAGATTGTTGTGAGGAAATAATATTTGTAAAGTACTTTGTAATCCTTTAACTGCTACATAAATGCTGGTTGTAACTATCTCACCCGTCAGAAATCCAGGGAAAAATCAGCAATTAATAATCTTTCAGGTCGTATCAATTAAGCTGGTGAAATCTTTCTAAGCATAGTTGGTAAGGGAGAGGGTACTCTATAAAGCTTTAACACTAGTGTATCCATTCCGCTGTCTAAATTAGGGTCTTGCCGGAGGTAATAAGATGTTCTCAGTTCTAGTTTGGGGCTCCCTTCTAGTTCTCTAACTTCAAGATTTGCTACCTGGACAGAAATTTGAGATTTTCAGTTTATGTATTCCTCTGTGTTCCAAATGTTGTTTTGTGTGAGTGCACAGTTCACTAAAGGCCAAACTAAAATCTTTTAAATGCTGATTTGCATCTACATTAAATGCAAATAAGTGTTCTTTAATGCATTCACAATGAATACATTTACTCAATAATTACTATTAAAAACCTGGAGTATTTAGCAGGCTAAATCCAGTCACTATAAATGTGCTTGTGTAGCTAAATAAATAAGTACTTGATGAAAAATACCTGGGTCTCAGAGAGAGTTACCTAAAAACTCACTAATTCAGATTGTGCCAAACAGCACTGGAAGGATAAGAGAACAGATAACTATAAAAGAGTGAATTGCACTCTCACTTAAGCCCTTTTGTATTAGGAACTCAAACTATTTGTCAGAGTCTCATAGAGAGATGTAGGAATGTGTCAATTGTCCAAATGAATGACGATTTACATGTATAGAGTTGTCCCAGTCCTTACTAGGACTTCTAGGACTTAGTGGGGATTTCACAAAAGAAATGGACAGGCCAGTAAAGCTTATCAGTATTTTATTTTGGTGCCTCATAACTCACAAGGAATACTAAAAGCCTAAAACAAGAGGTGGAGAGAAAGGAGAAACGGGATTTGGGCTTGATAGTAGCGTCAGAAATGATCACGATGGTCCTGTAAAGTACTTCCTTTCCTCAGAACAACCCTATGAGACAAGTAGAGTAAATAGTATTTTTTCCCATTTTGCAAGTGATGAAGCTAAATCTCAGTGAGGTTAAGAGACCTAACTCAAGTCACATAATGTCAGAACCAGGACTCTAACCTAGGTCTTTGGACTCCAAATCCAGCACTCTTTCTACAATTCTACATATACCTCTCTAAAACATTATAATCAAAGTTACTATTATTCCAATAGACAACAACTTCCCAGTAGAATATAAGCTCGTTGAAGCCAAGTCCTGTTTCACTTTTGTGATTATTTTCCCAGATCCCAGCACACAGTAGGAACTTAATATGTACTTGATTATGTACCATCTCCTTTAGAGATCTTAACAGAAACTCAGTTTCCAGAGCATTTGAAATACTCAGATGGCTCAACATGGCATATAACTATTGATCACCACGAAGACATTCCTGCAAATGCACTCAGATCACTGCCCTCCTTACACAGAGATTGGAGTATGTATGTGCTGGGGTTGGAAGCTCAATTCCATGTGGACAGTCTCGGGCGGGTAAAGGTGGGAACTTCTAAATCTTAGAGTTCTCACGAGACCCCCCAGGAAACGACTGGGAATAGAGGTGAACCGAGCTATCTCGTGTATTTCCACCTCTTCCCGTGAGAGACGTGATGGGAGAGAGCTCTCCCCGCCCTCGAGATTGTCCCGGATCTGGGCACACCTAACAGGCACGGTATTCAGATGCAAACTATGCGACTGGAGAACTTAAGTAGGATCAGGAAAGCCTGAAAGCTCTCTTGGGTGGAGGGGCGCGGAGCGGTGAGGACAACAAGGCTCCGCTGTTCCTCTCTCCTCTCTCCCCTCCCCCTCTCTCCCCACTTATACTTCTACTTCCAATCTCTTATTGTAAGATCCTTGCCTCCTTGGGAGATCTTTCTCTTTCCCTCCTAAGGAAGAATTCCCCTGCACTTGTAACTAGACCCTGAAATAAAGCTCAACCCTTGTTCGACTCTGGAACGTCCTTTCTCTCATACGAGCATCCGGTTTGGCCAACTGAAGACCTCGGGATAGAGGTAAGAAGACTCGGGTAGCCCTCAGGCCTCTAGGCCTGGCATGTATGTATCATTGTGGTAAGAATAAGGAATGATAGATTAAGTCAGAGTTATAGATTAAGATTGTTAACAGTCATCTGCATAGAAGACAGGTGAGGAAGAATGGGAGACAATGAAATCTGACAGAGAGAGTGAAGCCTCTCCCTTATATTGCTAAAGGGCTTAATAGAGACTCCTCGTTTTTCTCCTTACTGGTTGAACTTTTCCTGCCTAAGTTAGCCAGTTAGTTATGCCAGATGTTTATGGAATTCAATAAGCTCAGAGCCCCCCCAAAAGAGGGAAAATCCTTTCCCTTCCTTAGCCATTGAAGAGAAATTGGCCTCTTTGCTCTATAGTACACTTTGAAAAAAAATGTCTTTGTATTTCCCCCTCTTGCCCATTATACAGTACTAGCAAACACTCAGAGCAATAAAAGCCAACTTATTCTTATCTGGAGACAAAACTCATTAGAAAAGTACAAACAGCAAATAAATAATATTTTAAAAGGAGAGTAAATTCCAAAGGGTAAGTAATGTTGGATTCATCAGGCAGCAATGAAGGGAATAGCAGAAAAAGTAGTGGAGACTTTATAAATTGACGTGATTCCCAAGTTACTCAGAGAAAGTCACTTTCAGGTAAATAGCAAGTTCTTTCCAGATAGATCACTCAGCGAGCCAGACATAGCTTCAGTTACTCACTATTATAATCAACCTGGGGCAGTACCCTTTCTTTGCAAAGAGCTCCAGCCACTCATATGTACCTGCATCCCTGCACCCTTCTCTGGGAGGCTCCATCGTACCTTAATTCCCTTGCCCAGTGTAGCTCCACCTTCTCATGATTCTTCCATCTTTCCTTCCAGCTTGGAAAGTGAAACTTCCCAGCAGCCCCAGAGTCAATATGGGATAACAGAAAGAGTATCAATTTGAGAGAGAGAGAGAGAGAGAGAGAGAGAGAGAGAGAGAGAGAGAGAGAGAGAGAGAGAATGAAGACAGGGCTTTGAGGAATGTCTACATTTCCCCTAGGTAGCAACAGGAAAAGGAGACATTAGAAGGGACAAAGAATCAGTAAACAAAGATATAGGAGGAGAAACTAAGGATTGAGAGGGTCATCAACAGTTGTAAATGCTCTCATTACCTCAGTACAGACATATCTAAGAGATATTGGAAATTTGTTTTGGGATCAATATAATAAAACAAATATCCCAATAAAGCAAGTCATGTGAATTTTTTGGTTTCCCAATACATATTAAAGTTATGTTTGCATTAGATTGTAGTCTATTAAGCAGACAATGGTATTATACCTAAAAAAATGGATGTACCTTAAATTGAAAATTCTTTATTGCTAAAAAAAATATACTTGTCATCATCTGAGCCTTCAGCAAGTTGCAATCTTTTAGCTAATGGAGGGTCTCACCTTGATGTTGATGGCTGCTGACCAGGATGGTGGGTGCAGAAACTAGAAATGACTGTGGTAATTTCTGAAAATAAGACAATAACAAAGTTTTGCTATCAATTTACTCATCCCTTTACTTGAACACTTAGAAGCCATTGTAGGATTACTAGTTGGCATCGTTTCGATTTTGTATCATTTCAGGGAAAAGAGGCTCAAGGACAGGGAGAGAGACAGAGATGGCCAGTTGGCAGAATAGTCAAAACACACACAACATTTAAGTTCCCTGACTTATATGGGAGTGGTTTGTGTCTCCCCAAAACAATTACAATATTAACATCAAAGATCATGGATCACCATGAGATATAATAATAATGAACAAGTTTGAACTATTGGAAGAATTAACAAAATGTGACACAGAAACACGATGTGAGTGCATGCTGTTGGAAAAAAAAAATGGCACCAACAGACTTGCTTGGCTCAAGGTTACCAATAAACCTTCAAATTGGAAAAAAAACAACACAGTATCTGTGAAGCACAATAAAATGAGGTATGCCTGTAGAGAGACAGGACCCATGATTTCATTTGTACAGGGAACTCCTAGGAAATTCCTCCTACCAAAGCAAGTTATGGCTTTTAGAGAGATGTCTAAAGTGGCAATGTCAAACTCAGATAGAAACAGGAGGCACTAAACCAAATATTAAGTTAGAAAACCACCCATGTTTATTTTTCTTTTTTTAATTAATACATCACCACATTAAAAGCAGATAGGAACTACATTTTAATCTGGTTCAGGCTGCTCTCTAGAGTGTCATAAACCAGATGCAGCCCACAGGCCATGTGTTAGATATCTCTAGCCTAGAGCATTGAAAAGTGAAATAACTTTCCCAGGGTCACATCTATGGCACTAGCCAGTGCTTGAAGCTGGGTTTTCCTGGTTTCAAGGTCAGCTCTCTAGCCACTAGAGCATCTCAAATATCTTTTACTCCCTGAAAAAATCTCTGATCTCATTTGAAAAGTGATTCTGACCAATTACATTCATGTAAATAGAATATAAATTCCTTAAGAGAAAGGCATAGTAGTATAGCTTAAAAAAAATATTAGATTTGGAATGAGACGTTCAAGACTGGAAGCTGTGTGACACTGGGCAAGTCACTTGGCCTCTCTGTGCTTATTTTCTCATCTGTAAAATGAAGGGTTGGATTAGGTGATCTCTAAATTAGAGTGCCTTCCCATTGCCATCTATCATGTTATAATCCTTTTTTTAATTATTAAAAAAAGGCAAAAAGCTTGAAGACTGCTGAGAAAAGACCTTTGGATTTGGTGATTAGAAAGTCATTAATGATAGCTGGCTCTGGAGGAGAAGTGAAGCTCAAAACAAAGTCAAGTGCAAGTCATGTCGTCATTTCTCTGATGGCATGGTCTTCTTTGGCAGCAAAGGACGAACACAATTCTGTGAGGAGATGCAGCTGGCTGAATGGGGACCCAGTTAGCTGGGTAGCTCAGTTCTACCTCTCCTATCTGGTTCCCGCTCCCCTTCCTTCTCTCCAAAGGAAGGTAAATGTGAATGGCCAAAAGATGCCCAGTGAACTTTTACTGGCTAGCTTCCCTTCCCTCCCCTCCCTTCCCCTCCCCTCCCCTCCCCTCCCCTCCCCTCCCCTCCCCTCCCCTCCCCTGCCCTGCCCTGCCCTACCCTGCCCTGCCCTACCCTACCCTTCCCCTTAAACCTTAAACCTACTGCACTCTGAATATGGGAGACCAATGGGCCCCTGCCTAAGGGCTCTTCTGCACTCTCCTGCCTTTACAGTGATTATCAGTAATAACCAGTGCTGTTTCCCTCCCAGCCTGTTCTCTTTCTTGGCCTCATTAAAGGGGCCGTACCCTCGCTACTTCTTAAACAGACCTATTCAATGTATGGCCATTATCTCACCCTAACTTAATATCTGCAAAGACCTTGGCCTAAAGGGCGCAAGGTCTCCCATTGCATCCTGGGTCATCTCCAGTCACCCTGATGAATATTTGCTCACTGGATTCAGATGGCTCTGGAGGAGAAGTGAGTCTGGTGATCTTGCATAGCCCTCCCTCACTCAAAACAAAGTCGAGTGCAAGTCATGTAATCACTTCTCTAATGGCATGGTCTTCTTAGGCAATGAAGAATGAATGCGATGGCAGGAGTAGAATGGTGGGGTCAGAAGTCAGAGAATGAAGAGTTGAAAAATGAGAGGAAGAAGCAGGGGGTGTGGCAGTATGGGCAGTGACTGAGTTTCTTTTTAAGAAACTTTTACAGTGGAAGGGAGAAAGATGGGGCTTCAGAGTTCAAGGATGTGTGTGTGTGTGTGTGTGTGTGTGTGTGTGTGTGTGTGTGTTTGTGTGTGTGTAGGTTTCTTGGAAGAAAGAAGACTTGAACATACCTATAGACAGGAGCCACAAACCAAGAGAAGATTGAAGATCTACTAAGAGAAATCATTGATAGGTCAATGTCTCAGAAGAGAGAAGAAATGAAATCTAGAACCAAATGGAGGGGTTAGTCTTGACAAATAAGAAGAGTGAGATTTTTTCCCCTCAGAGATAAGAGGGAACAACAGAAAAGGAAGTATTCAGAGATTTGGACTAGGAGGGAAAGAAAATTGACGTAGTTCACGTACTTAATGGAAGTCCATCTGGGGTTAAGCATCAGCCACAGAGTTGGGAGCCAGAGGAAAGAAGAGAAGTATTGAAACAGCCTCATTGAGGGAGAGAGTACAGAGACAAGGCAAAAAATTAAGGATATGGCTCATTTTTTCTTAACAATTTTAACAATCAGTTCATGTATGATAGAGAGGAACAACTGTATGGTCAATCTGATTTGGTCATTGAGAAAGACAAAAATATTGGGTTGACTGTTTTTGACAGTTTTTTTTCCTGTATAGTATATTCCATTATGTCTATTATTTGAAAGTAATCCAGTTTCAGGCCATCACTACAGTGCCAGTTAGTCCAGGCTGCTGCTTGAGTCATTATTTTGGTGCTGGTCTCTGGCATGAAACTTGTTACTGGGATGATAATGTACAGTCTTGATTCTCTAATCAGAAAATGTTTCTCAGGATGAGCCTGGCAAAGTCTGAACCCTAAGGCCCAGACTGGGGCCTTTAAAAATATATATAAACAAGCAGGTTGTGACAAGGATGATAAAACCTTAGGCTATTATAACCATGGTTGGGTGAATTCAGGGTGAAAGACGCCAACCTTCTGCAAGGTTACCATTGCTGGGAGACTCTAAAGCCACAAAGGGGAAATGCAGCTAAAGAAGACTGAAAGGTTTCCTGCTTTTGGACCTCATCTTCAAAATAAGGGTCTTGGACTCAGAACAGTGTGGTACATTGGAAAGAGTATGGACTTTGGAGTGAGGGCACCTGGGTCCAGCCTTGGGCTATTAACCACTCTGGATCTTGGCTTCTCATATGTAACTAGCACCTGGGTTTTTGATGCCCCACGGTCTGGCAACCTTTGCCAACCTCTGTCCTTTACCTGCTTTCATATTTGTCCTGGGTCCATTGCTCTGAGGTTCCCCTCAAGAGGGCAACTGGGCTGTCAGGGCTTTGATTCCCCCTCCACACCAGATTCATGAAGGACAATTCTAATTTTTGCTCCAGTCCAAAGGATCCTCCCAAGCTGGGAAAGAAAAAGTATGTCAAGAACTCAAATATAAGTCAAGTGTGAGATATATAATTTTAATTCCACATAGAAAGGGAACACAGCAACAAAAAAGAATCAGAGAATGGCTAAAATCATTACAGAGGCTAGTATATAAGCCTCATTGTGACATTAGAAGTGGGCTGTCTGTTAGCTTTTCTCAGATGTCACCTTCATTGAATAGATGGTTATCAGTACCAGTTGGGTTCTTATTTTCCTTAGAGTTTCTCGCTGTGTGTATGACTTTTCTCCTCTGGGGTAGTTTTTCACTGCCTCTACCAGTCCAATTGTCCAGGAGCTCCAAAATCACACTTCTTGAATGCCTGGGAAGACAGAAGATGCTAGCTACTTTTTGAGATCTCACAAGGCCCCTCTGCTCCCGCTCCAGAACTGAAGGAAAAAAGACACAAACAGGAGGTGGCCCTGTTCCAGACACAGGCTTGCTGAGGAGGCCAAGCACTCGTGAGTGGCTTGTGGGAGGCCACACCAATCCTCTGGAGTTCAGAATATAATTCATACACTTTGTGGCCAGCAGGAAAGAGAGGCCTGAGGCTTGGGAATTGCCCCTTTCGTAAATCCCTGCAGTTTAACTCAGAAGCCAATTAGACAAATCCTTATAGCCTACAGAAAGGACCTTTTTATCTTGCAACTCCAAGCAGGTGCTACATGCAAAATGAGAGGATTGGACTATTTGGCCACCGAAGTCACTTCCAGCTCTAGATCTAAGATCCAATGATCCCCTGGGGCAATAAATTTCTCCATCTATTCTAACGCAGCCCCTGCTACTTCTACAACTGGGCTACTTCTAGACATGCAAAAATCACTTCATGGCTAGTCAGTGATCTCAAACAGAGAACTTCCTCTCCATTCAGACTTGGGCTCCCCTGAAATTCTACTCATTTGCCTATTATAGACACTGGGTGATTTAGCTTTGAAGACTTAGCTGCCCTTTCATAATGCTTAAGTGAGAGGAAAACACTCCTACAGACCTGGCCACCGCATTTCCTGAAGTTTTAGACAAGGGAGGCTTTTTTCTTTCCTTTTGAATTGTTTTAGACTCTGATAGTACACATGTCAAATGTGTCTAGGAGCAGCAGGAAAGGGTTTTATAGAAATGATAATCAGAAGCTTGATTTCCCCTTTGTATGTAGGTAAATTAAAGCAATATGCCCAGCAAAACATGGGTCCTCCTTCCTCTTTACTCTCCAGTGCATCTGAACTCCTGTATCTGGCTACAACTAGAGGGTAAGGGCCTCCGCTCGGCTGCAGGGCAATTGCCAGCAGATGGGATAGTTCTAGCTAAGCTCATGTTGAACTTCAATGGACAGATGGACGGTGCCAAAGGGAAACAAGCTTCCCCACATATTTCTGTTCACAGTGACCCTTTGATGTCAGAAGCAGCAGCAGATAGCATTACCCCACTGGTTGGAGAGAAAGGGATACTAACACAGCGTTCTTCAGTCAGCAGCAGGATCCAGATTCACAGATTTGGTTCTGGAAGGGGCCTTCAAGAGCCATCGAAACCCTCCATTTTGCAGATGAAGAATTGAGGTTTATAAAGAATCAGTGAGTGTATGCCCAAGGTCACACTAGTGCTAAGAAGCAGAGTCGAGATTAGAACCCATGTCCTTTGACTCCAAATCTAGCACTGTACCACATAGCCTCCAAGCTCTTTCCCTAGACCTCTGCTTACTAGGGTGAGTAGGGAGCATAGATATGTGGGAGATGAGGTCTTCATATTTCAGCCAAATCATAAAGCAGAGCTAGGCCACCTATAGTGCTGATACAAAACCTGGAACACTTTTTGCTGGCCCTCCTTCACACCTTCCTTCCTTCTTTCTCTCCCTTCCTTTCTCCTTCCCTCCCTCCTTCCTTCCTTCCTTTCTTCCTTCCTTCCTTCCTTCCTTCCTTCCTCCTTTCCTTCCTTCCTTCCTTCCTTCCTTCCTTCCTTCCTTCCTTCCTTCCTTCCTTCCTTCCTTCCTTCCTTCCTTCCTCCCTCCCTCCCTTCCTTCCTTCCTTCCTTCCTTCCTTCCTTCCTTCCTTCCTTCCTTCCTTCCTCATCCTCTCCCTTCTTTTATTCTTGTTCCTTTTTTCTCCTCTGCTTATGACTCATCCCTGCCCATGGCATTCTAAGGCACCCATGGAGAAGGCTGTTGGAGAAAGTCAAGAATGACAGAGGTTATGGACCCCAGCCCCTCGCTGATGACAAGCTGAAAGTTTTTACACAAAAGAGGCTGCTTTACTTCTGTAAAAAGGCATTCCTTGCTACCTTGATACCAAGAACCTGATCAAAACAAGAAGGAGACATGTTCTAGAAATCTACTTCATTTTTGGAGAAGATGACAGAGCTGTGAGGGGTTCTCATTCATCAGTTCAGCAGCAACATGCTTCTAATATTTACCAGCTGTGTGACCCAGCTTCCCCTCTTATATATGTGGACAGTGAACTTAACTAACATTAAGTGGTTTGCCCAGGGTCACACATAGCACAGCAGGGACCAAAATCCACAGACTTTGAATTTCTAGCCTCTTGCCTAGCCTGTCAAGCCAGCCTACATCATATCCCACTACCCCCTACATGGATGGAAAGCAAGTAATCTCATTTGATTCAGTGTAAATATACTTCCCCTCCTGTTTCCAGAGACCAATGCCTTAGGAAGCCCAAGCTGTGCATTTAACTGTAGGCCACATGGAAAAACCAGTGTGAAGAAATTGGGTTCTCAAATCAAAGCCTATAACCAAAAGCATCTTTTGGTCTTAGGGAAGGCATTTTAATAGCTTTTTTCTTTCGAGGGGAAAGCAAGATGTGTGTGTGCGTGTGTGTGTGTGTGTGTGTGTGTGTGTTTGTTCCTGACTTGCATGCTAAGATGTCCACACAACCACTGATTTCCCTAGAGGGTCAGGGACAACCAATTGAGGGTTTAGACTTAACACATTGTTGCTGAAATTTACAACCCTGTTTCCAGAAATTCCATGCTATATAAATGGGAACCATGCCTACTTCCTTCAGGCCAATGCTTTGACATTTCAAAACCCAACGCCTCTTCAACATGACTAAACTCAGAAAAAAATATATGCAGTTCAATAGTGCCATATCTTTAGAAACTCCAGACTCCAGGACATGGGAAGTATGGGTAGAAATAGGGTCTATTTTCTCCTTTAACTCCATTAACTATTTGAGAACATGATGAGTGAGGGAACATCATGGCAGGGGTGAGAAGGGTGCAGAGAGGGATCTGTTTTTGTTTTTCCAAAAGGTGAGTGGAACTTGTTATATTCTATAATATACAAAAGGACCAAAGCTAGCACACTATAGGTCACATACTTTTAACACTTTTGGCTAAAATACTTTAAAATGGTCTAGATGGCATCTAGGTTAAGGACATTGTCCATTTAATTATCTCCTGTGTTCTTACAATTTGACTTGGAATAGTCCCAGGGCATAGTCAGCACCAAAAAGAGAGTCAGAATGGAAGTAGAAGATGAATTGACTGAACTGATTCCATTTAGTATAAAGTAGGTACATCCTGCTGCTAAGATGAATATCTAAATCGCCAATGATTGAAAAGGGGAGGGACTTGTGGAAGGGAGACCAATGAGAAGTTTGCTTTGATAATCCAGGCTGGAGGTCAAAATGGTCTGAATTAGGGCATATGAGTGGAAAGAAGGGGACATAAATGAGACATTAATGAGAGCTGTCATAAAGGTAAATGCTTATTGATTGATTAACAGAAGAAAATACAAAGTAATCAAAATAAGACAAAGAAATTTCAAGGGAGTAGACAGCACTAATAAAGAAGCTTCAGGAAAGCCTTCAGGTAGGAAGCAAAGTTGTTAGATCACCAGAAGGCAAAGTATTTGCATCATATTGGCTCAGACCCTCAACAGAAATGCCTTCATATTCTGCCTTTAACCTTTATAGAGAGTTAACTCAAGACTGTTGTATAAACTATTTTTCTGTTTTTGGCAAAATCACAGTTGAAGAACCCCTTCTATTACCCAGTATCCCTCATACAAAGGCCTACTCAATAATTCCTCCTTGAATGTAGCTTTTGAACAAAGGTTTGGTTTTGCAGGCAAAACTACTTTTTTTTTGTCAGACAATATAAATTATGTAACACAACTTGCTTCCCTTTTTGGCCTTAGCTGCCAAAAACTTACAGCCAAATTGAAGTGCTGTGCCCAATTATAGTAATCAACTCACCCCAGAAGCCTAGTTACGTCAATGGCTAGGTTTAGGAGAGGTAATGCCACACAGCGGAATGCATATTGGCTTTGGTGTTTGAGGAACTGGGTTCAAATTCTGATCCTTCTAATGTCTATATGATCTCATGAAAACCTCCTACAATAGCCTCTAGTTTTTCTTGGTTTCATCAGGATTAGAAATTCTATGCCTCTGATCCTTTTAGAAGATCTCTATTTTTCTTTTGGCCATCCTGGTCTTATTTTTCAATTACATTAACTTGTATGAGCCTTTTCAAAGGAGTAGGTAGGATATTAATTATAAACAAATTAGAAGTTGGCAAAGCAAAAACTAGGGCTGGACAACTGGGCCTCTCTCTGTCTAGGATGCCAAAATTTAAAGGTGTTGTCATGTGACAGCCACCAGACTTACTCTTCGTACGCCTCATGGTCCTCTCTCATGCTCTTGTGACTGCAGTACAACTAGCTCTGTTCCCTTTCCCGAGCCCCATGCTGTTGTATATCCTTTCAAAAGAGGATCAGATGAGATATTTATAAACCATTAGGACAATGTATAGCATATAGTAAGTGATTTAAAAAGGCATTTCCCCTTCTTTTCTCTTCTCCTCTCCCATCATAATATCTGCCCAACAGCCTTGTCTTTTCAATATTTTTGCCACATCTCAAGGCCAATGGAGTTGAACTCTAATTCATCTTTACCTGCCACCCATGTCACACCATGGGCTGTGCTTCTGGGCTCTCTACAAGCCATATTATCTTAATGACCTTCTAACCTATTTGCTACTTCACCCACTGCATGTGCTTTTCATGGCCCCAGAAGTCTCCTCCTCCCTTCCTAGTTATAACTATATGTACTAGTTTTAACTATATAATTTAAATAGTATCACAAGTGGTCTGCTCACTGGGCAATCCCAGGACTTCAGCTATGGAAAGAGTAAGTAGCTCCCAAGGTAAAATTTGGAGGAGGTAGCCAACAACTTGTGTGAGCAACATCAGGCCAAAAAGTCCATATGAAACGGTTTATGTCATGACAAAGACAACATTTTGTCTAATTCATTGTTTTCACCAGTCATGTCACTAAAAGTGTTGCTACCATATGTTCATAATCCCTTCAATTACCTTTTCTTCACCTTATTGTCTTCTTCCCCATCACCACTGCAATAAAAGAAGATTGGGCAGTAACTCTAGTCTCATTTAACCTCTTTTAAATAGTCATATTTTAGGAAATAGGAGATCCAGAAGCTTATCTCTGAACACACCTCAGCTCTTCTGGGAAACTCTTTAATTCAATAGGCCATGAATATTATTGCAAGTCCTTGAGCTCATCATACAGGAACAGCTGTATGCTAATGACTGCACTTTAGAAGCCCATGCATAAGAATCCAAAGAAAAGATTTTATGCACTGTATGTAGACAGTGCTGCTCTAAGACTAGATAAAACCCAAGAAAATTGTACCTTCCCACCCAAACAGCCAAAGATTTTCACTGTTTATGTAGAACTGAAATCTATTAATCAATTGTTATGTATACAACTTTGCTTCCTACCTGAAGGCTTTCCTGAAGCTTCTTTATTAGTGCTGTCTACTCCCTTGAAATTTCTTTGTCTTATTTTGATTACTTTGTATTTTCTTCTGTTAACCAATCAATAAGCATTTACCTTTATGACAGCTCTCATTAATGTCTCATTTATGTCCCCTTCTTTCCACTCATATGCCCTAATTCAGACCATTTTGACCTCCAGCCTGGATTATCAAAGCAGACTTCTCATTGGTCTCCCTTCCACAAGTCCCTCCCCTTTTCAATCCTTCATCCCCAAAATTACTTTCACAAAGTACAATTCTGTCACCTGCTCAATAAACTCCAGGGTACCACGTGGCTCCCCTCCCCTGCCTAACGCTTTTCACAACCTGGTCCCTTCCTACCTTTCCAGTCTTCTGGTACTCTACTCCACCCCTCTCCTACCTCCAATCACACACACACACACACACACACACACACACTCTAGCACTACTGCCCTTGCTGTTCCTCACATACAGCATTCCATCTCCTGTCTCTATGTCTTTGCATTGGCTGTCCCCATGACTGGAATGTTCTAATTCCCTATCTGCTCTGAGAATCCCTGGCTTCCTTGAAGTTTTAGTTCAAACGGTCCCCTCTTCAGACCTTCCCAAGCCCCTACTCACTTGAACTTTCCTTTCAAAGTTTCCCTTCCTTCTACCCTGTATGTCACTTGTAGACACCTATTCATTTACATGTGGTTTCCCTCATTAGTATGTGAGCTCTTTGAGGTCAGGGGCCGGTTTTACATTTTTGCCTTTTTTTTTTATATATCCCCAGCATTAAGATCATCACATAGTAAGTGCTTAATAAATGCTTGTTGATTAAGTATCTAGGATGTGCCAAGCACTGGGGGATACAACCACAAATACAAAAATGAAACTATGCCTGCCCTCAAGGACCTTATAGTCTATTCCTACTTGTGTATACATTGCATCCCTCCAAAATCCATCCCTTCTGGAGTTAGGAACACTCACCTTTGTGAGTTCCAATCTGGCTTCAGACAATAACTAGCTATATGACCATGGGCAGGTCACTTAACCCTATCTTCCTCATCTATAAAATGATCTGGTGAAGAAAATGACAAACTGCACCAGTGCCTTGCCAAAGAAAACCCTAAATGGGGTCACAAAAAGCCTGACCGGACTACAAAAACAGCTAGACAAGAATATGGCTCCCAAATGAAGACGGTGAAGAAAGGAATTAAGATCAGCCTGGTTTTCAGAAGTCTGTCATGTTCAGGAGTCTACTGATGGTCAAAAAGGCGATGATGTTGTCTTCCATGAGTAGAAGTAATGATGCTGACTCTCCATCTATTGGGTGGAGTGAGAATTTTGAGTGGTTTCCAGGATCTGCCTATCCACAATATCTCCTCCAGTCCTCTTGGTGATGGATGGCAAGGATTAATGAGACAGTGTAGCAGGGTTAGAGGTTCTGTCTGGTGTCATGAGCAGAGCAAAGCTGACTGACCCACGTGAGAATGAAAGCCATGTCCTTGGCCCAATTTTTTCTAATCAACTGAACCAAACCATCACAGACTAATGGAGAAGTAATAGTGTCTTACCTCCTCTATGTCTCTGAAATTGGGACCTGAATCTATAATTAACAGTCAGCAGCAAGGCAAAACCTAGCCAGTCTCCCAGAGCTAAAGAAGCATGTTCCAATTTGGGGCCTCTGGGCAGGACATGTGCAGAGATGGATGAGAGCAGGATACCCAGGCAGCTGCTATATGGTGAGCACAAGTGGGACAGCTGCAAGAAACAAGCAGAAGTCACCTCAAAGGCACACTGGAGAACAGCTTTAAACACCACGGCCTAGCTGCAGACAGCTGAGCAACAGTGGCAAACAGCAAGCCTGGTGTGCACTGATCAGGAATGGAATGGCCCTTTTCAGAGTAAAGGCATTGGGCTGGTCACGAGGCCAGGAAGCAGAGATGAAAACGGTGCTAGGCATTGCAAACAGCAGCTGCAACCACTAGCCAAAGGATATTCTTGACATGTGAAGAGTGTAGGAGTGGCTGTGGCTGGCCCCGATGCCACCCCTTCAGCCCCACCTACGCAGTCAGTGACCACCATCAGTGAAGTCATTGCAGATTCCATTTATAATATTTATGTAGGCAACTGTAGCCCTGCTTCTTTCTCACCACAAAACCCAAAACTGCATTTTTTTTTCTGAAAAGGTATCCTGGCCACCAGTATTGGCCATATCCATTTGGTGTTAGCAAGGAGTAAGTCAAAGGTCAATGCATCTGAGAATTCCTTCTACTTAAAATGAAGCAGAGAGAATCTCTACTGTCTGGGCTTTGGACAAGGGGGATTAACCATATGTGTGAACTGTACCACCCAAAACATGTCCTCTCAAGGAAGAAGGTCAGATACATACATGCCAGGAGAGTACAGATCTGCATCTGAGATCTTTTTGAAGCCAGGCCTGTGTTTAGGGCATCATTCTGCTGATCTCATTCAGGCAAAAGGTTCCCTTGAGTAAAAAAGCAGAAATCTTTGGGGATTTTTCTGACCAGAGCATGCAAACTCAGGCCCATTGGGATTGGGGGGAGGAGAAAGTCTTGATCAGACACCTGCAAAAACCTACTGAAAGCAGAGAAAAGCAATTTTTCTAAGGGCATAGATTATGCACTTTTCCGTCTGATGGTCTGAGATGGGTCTGGAAAGATCCCAACTTAGATCTCATCAGTCTATGCCCACTTCTGAAGATAACAATGGTGGTGGTAACTGACCTCAAGAAATTGCCTGGGTACTCCAAATATTGTGGCTACGCTAAGCATAGCAGTGAAAGGGAGGCTGGAAAGCAGGGGATGAGGTCAGAGGTGTGTAACTAATGCCCCTAAGGTTGCCTCCTCACCTGGTAAGTCACAAGTCAGAAGTGGGAAAACAGAGTTTATCAGATCAAAGTTTGAAGATCCAAAAAGAACCTTAAGAGATCCTCAAATGAGATTTTATATATGTGTGTGTGTGTCTGTGTGTACATATACATGTATATATAAATATATGTGTGTATATACATGTATATATGTGTATATATAACTTTTAAAACATAAAAGTAACATATAAATGCTAGCTACTATTATAATTATTAGGTATCTCCAACCTCCTCATTTTACTGATGAGTTGCTGATTAGATGACACCTGGCTGCCATGCTGTGCCTGGTTCCCAAACCATCACCTACCCCCATTCCCAATTCTGTGCCCAGCATAAGGACACAATCTTGAAGACTTAGCCCAGATGTGAGAATAGCTAGGTACACCTTGGAATTCAATGCTGTTGAACACCAGTCAAAAACTGCATTCAGTCCTCACCTTGCTTCCCTTTCAACCTCTGTCCTTACCCTTATTGGGATCCTTTGTGACTGTTCAGTTGAATTCTAAACCCATGATGTAGGAATCTGTGGCTCTATAGCTATTTCTTATTTAGCCCCAAATGCATTGCTATCATGGGTAGAGTTGTGCAGTGAAATCTCTAATTCACTCATCTTGGAGGAGGCACAGGCTCAAAGGTGGCTTCAGCCCTGTCATCCTTCATTACAACAGGCACCTAAAAGAAACCAGGGGTGAACAATGGGCCAGATGCACAGCTGCTACAGATGAATAGAGCTCTGGTTGTGAGGGGAACTTCTTTCCCTAGGCAAGATGGATGAAATGCCTTGGTTCTAAAGAGACCTGTTTGATTTAGCCTTCCCCAGAGCCACACTGACCTCTCAGGCACCAAAAATAGACTATTTAGAGACTATCTCCCTTACCTGTCCCTCCATCTGATGTATATAGAGCATAAAGAGGGCAAATTTTGAGCTAGAATTTAAAATACATTAAAATAGCACTCCACACATGCATACATGCTCTCCTCTTCATGATAGAATCAGTGAAGACACAAAAACCACCTTACTATGCCCAGTGCCTGGAGCATAAAGATTTTAAAAACTATTTTTCAAAAAGTTTTAAATATATTATGAATATATATTATAATACTATGATTAGACACAAGTATTTAAAAGACTACAAACCAATAATTTTACCTCCTCTTGGAGAAGTAAGAAATCCCATAAAGTGTAGGTCAGAGATGTCAACACATAACCACTTCCAAGTGCTTCTTAAACCAGATTAAAATGTAATTTGGAGATATTTAACAAAATAAATTAAAAATATAACAATGCATAGATGATATTACATTTTAAAAACTAAGTCAATAAGTAGCTCAAAGGGATCCTTGTTTATGGTTTAGTGGCCCCATATTTATTTGAGTTTGATAGCACTGATCTAGGTAACATTTCTTAGGCCACCCACAGGATTAGCAGGCCAAGGAGGAGAGAGTATAGGAGTATAACCCAGGGCTCGTTCACAAGACAAGAGAATTAAGCAGTGTAAAGTTAGGGGACTGTACTGAGCTTAAACTGGGAAGACTAAAAGCTAGGAAGAGTGGACCTGATAATAAGGCCTACTGAGCATATTTCTTTCTTGGTTAATGAAGTGTATACAGTGAGTCAATGGGAAAATCTGTTGAAACCAAGTAGTAATTTTCCATTTTCCCCTACCTATGGCCCATGGCACAAGAATGTGGGGCAGGCAGGGATGTCCATAAATAGTCTGGCTCCCGTTTGACAGAGACAATTCCTTTCACAATTGCTGCTTTAGCATGTGTGCTAAAAATGACAATGCCATCCAGTGTCAATAGTTCCACGGAGACCCGTCATTCCTGGCTACGGCTATAAAACTGCTGGTGGGTGTCTTAGCTCTTGGTTGTCCTCATTATCATTTCATTGTGCTCGTGTGAGGCCCAGTGAGCTCTGGAGCTCCCTGGTATTTTCAGAGCCTTTCGTGGGTTGCAATAGCTTGACATTCATATTTATATGTCTTGGTTGTATGGCAGCAGATTCTCCTATTCTTACGATCCACCCTCTTTGTGTATTCGGGTCTCGCCCCAGTGAAGTGGGAATTGTGATGAAGCCCTGGGACCATCAGGACATCAAACGTCCCCAACAGCAAGCCAGCTATACAGTACATCTTCCGCCTTTGGCTGAGGGTGGGGTAGGAGTGGTGAAGGGCCTAGATCTACTTCTTTGAAAGCCAAAGCAAAACCTAGAGCTAGCTCCGCTGAATTGACATTCCAATGATTTCATCCTATAGCCGGGAAGGAAGGCTAAACAATATTTCTCTAGACCATTAAAACACCTTTTTAATATTTCGTTGACAAACAAAGACGTAGCTATCTCCATGCTGCTAAATCATTCCAAAGTACAGTGCTTTACACATAGTGAGTATTTAATAAATGCATTTATATTCATTCATCCAAAGAAAACAGCATGTCTTAGGAATCCATGGTCCAGGAGTGTCCTGGAACTAATTCAAACAAACTCTAACCTAGAAAACTGTTAAATTTTCAGCATGAACGTTTATTCCTTGGAAATCAACAAACAAATCAGGGATTGATTTATTATTTTATTGATTGCCTAGACTGAAGAAAGTGATGAAGAACATGTTAATAATGCAAATTAAACTTAAAAGTGTACTGTGCATATTTCTCCTCCCTCTCCAAAGAGTCTGTTGTTAAACATTTACCAATACACTCCTGCCATTATCCATCTGGGTAATGCATAGATTCCGATCAAGTCACCGCAAAGAGTATAAGAGTATGAGAAACAACTGCCATACTAGACATAGAGCCTGGCTTCTCAAGGCCAGGAAGGTTGGCCAGGGCTTCTTGTGATTCTCAGTCTGCTTTCTTGAGGCAGAAGGGCCATCACATCACTCATGATCGCCCATAAATCCAGAGCTGCTGTTCCATAAGGGCTCCAGTCCTGAGGCGTGTGTTCGTTTGTTTGCTTGCTTTTATGGTTAGTTTGCCATCTTCCTGTTAAGGAGATGAGCTGCAGCAGCGGGGTCCTTCCCTTCTCCAAGGCAGATGATTGTTCACCAGAGAATTCAGTACCAAATGGCAAAATATGTCACAGTAGAGGCTCTCTAAGGGTTGGGGGTCCCAGCAGTAGGAATTCCATCTGTATGAAGGGAGAAGTAAACTAAGGTTTTCTCTTCTGACAAAGAGACAAACTCTCATCCTTATACATTTTCCTTGGTTACTTATTCTATGACAAAAAAAAAAAAATGGAGAGGTTCCCTGGTTCTTGGAAGTGACTGTGAGTTAAAACCAACTGGAGTATTCAAAGAGAAAAGAGAATGAAGATGGTCCATTTGGAGAGGGAGTGAGAAAGCTGAATACCTGACCCAGCAGGCTATTGCAAGTAAACTCCATTCTGTGAAAGCTGCATTTATTCCCCCTCCTCCCCTTGTATTTGATGGTCATTGTTTGGGCACTGGGGAGGTAGTGTGGTGAAGTGGATAGGGTGTTAGATTTGAAGCCAAATTCTACCTCAAACATTTAATACCTGTATGATGATGAGTGAGCCACTGACCCAGTCTGGGCTTCCATTTCCTCATTGGGGAAAATGAAGGGGTCAGACTAGATGGTGTCTAGGGTCTGCTACAGCTCTAAATCCTTGAGCCTATGAATGTCTGAGGAATTATGCAGGAAATTCCTTACTGGTTTTTTTTTTTTTCAAACATGGACTATCCTGGGAATTTGAAGAAGCCCTATGAAGAGGAGCTGACCCCAGGCCTGAGTACATGACCTTGCAGCATTAGCACCGCTTCCTAACTGAAAAGAAACAAAAATTTCACCCTTGGACAGCAGCTGAATCTCTGAAGTGGCCTGCTTAGAGTCTACCCTCTGAGTCCTGCTGCAGGGTCCCCTAATCTGTGCTTCAAAAACTGTAGGTCAAAGGCAGGCCCGGGTTGGTTTTGGCCATGCATCAGGGAGCCCCTGGAGGCCTGTCTCTTTCCCCTGAGGGTCAAGGTCACAATGAGACTCCTTCCTGAGTCCCCTGCATTGGGACTTGACCCTGTAGACTCACCCAATCTGGAAATTCTGAGGAGTCCAAGGAATTAGGCTCCAGGCACCCCTCCCTCCAGTACTGTAAGCAGGCTCTGACTCACTTCCCCTCCTAGATCGGATTTCCTCTCACAAGAGGGTTCCTGGTGCCAAGGAATTCTTTGAATGCCTTTGTTGTTATCCATTTGTTAGGTGCGCTCCTCTTTATGCTAGCTAGCTGAGATCTCAAGCCTTGGCTGCTGCTGGCTACAGGGCAGTGACCTCAGGCTTATAACTGTTCACCCCCACCCCTGGTCACTTTTCCTGACCCTGCAGGGAATAATAATGATAATGGTAATGATAATAACAGTAACAATAATAGATTGCTTTAGTCTCCTAACTCGAGTTGTTGTTTCCTAAGAGCAACAATTCCCAAGCATGTGGTGGTTTGCTTATCTTGGCATTTTACAAAGCGCTCATATGTCCTTTAGCTCTTGGGGTCCTCATGACAGCCCTGTGGGAAAGGCAGGACAGCTATTAATCATCCCCATTTTTTAGATGAGGAAACTAGGGCTCGGAGAGGTTGATTTGTCCCACACATATTTGACTTGGAGGGGCAGCTAGGTGGTACAGTGGATAGAGCACCAGTGCAGGAGTCAAGAGGACCTGAGTTCAAATCTCACCTCAGATACTTGACACTCCCTAGCTGTGTGACCTTGGGCAAGTCACTTAGCCCCAACTGCCTCATCCTGGGTCATCTCCAGTCATCCTGATGAACATCTGGTCACTGGATTCACATGGCTCTGGAGGAGAAGTGAGGCTGGTGACCTCCGCAGCCCTCCCTCACTCAAAACAAAGCCAAGTGTAAGTGATGTCAGCATTTCTCTGATGGCATGGTCTTCTTCAGCAATGAAGGATGAACACACATTTGACTTGGAGACGACAAGGTCAAGGTAGAACCCAGGTGTTTTGAATGTTAAGTCCAGGATGCTATAGGAAATAACCTAGTATTCTAGAATATAGACCACTAGGCACAACATAATTATGATAGCTAGCTTTAAGGTAGCTCTCTAAGGTTTGCAAAGAGCTCCACATTTTATCTTCTTTGATTCTCACGACAATACTATAAGGTAGGTGCTATTCTCAACCTCATTTTACAAATGAGGAAACGGAAGCTAAATGAATTAACCAGGGTCATCCAGCTAATAAGTGTCTAAGGCAGGATCCAGACTCAGGTCCTCCAGAGTCCAAACAAACCCTCCTATCCAGAATGCACCACTTAGATGCCTCAAAGGACTCAGAGAAGCGGTGGCGCCTGCTCCCTATACTGCCCAGTAGCCAAAGGGCACATGCCAGAGGGTACGTTTGGCCTTAAGGCATCAATAAATCTCATTCCCACACCCCAAGGAAATTCCATGATCCAACAGTTTTCCACATTGATAGAGCTGCTACAAAATCAAGTCATGAATAACATCACATGGTACAAAGTGGTAACATTTTAAGAACTTGTCAGAACCAAAGCTTCTCTTTGTGAAAGGTGAAAGATCCCTCTCTGAGTGGAAGTGTCCTCATGACCTTGGTTTAATGCAAGGGTTTACTGAATTATGTAGAATAATAAACCACATTATTTATTCTACACAATGAATGGAGGTTACCTATTCAATCTTCTCACTTTACAAATGAGGAAATTGATGTTCCCAGAAATTAAGCCCCTTGTTCATTGGCATACAGCTAGTTAGCAACAGAGCTGGGATTAGTACTCAAGTCTCCTGAATCCCAGTATAGTGAACAACCTTTCCAATAAGTGACCATGCTCTCGCCTCAGGCGGTCTCACAAGTGTTGTTATGTTAAATGTCAGACAAGATAAAATGACTTGAATGGACATAGTCCCTGTACTCTAAACATTTGTTCATGCCAATTAGTCATCCTATAAGCTAATGGATATTAATTAACTTTACCTCCCAGGATATAAGACCTGTCTTTATTTCATGCTGGCCACTATACAGTGATTAGGTTTGTGCATATTTAGTGTCCTGTATATGTTTGGTGATCAAAAAAACTTGTCTGTTAAAATTGATAAAGATAATGACATGGGGCAGCTAGGTGATACAGTGGATAAAACAATGGCCCTGGAGTCATGAAGACCTGAGTTCAAATCTGGTCTCAGACACTTACTAGTTGTGTGACTCTGGACAAGTCACTTAAGCCCAATTCCCCCTCCCCTCAAAAAAAGGTAATGATGTACAGATTTTTATTTTATTAATCATAATATTTCTCTAAGGTGCAAGACAGCATGGCATAGTAAATAGAACGCTAGACTTGGTGTCAGGAAGACTTGGATTCAAATCCTGCCTTTGGCACTATCTGTGAACCTCCAGCAACTCCTTAAGGCTTATACACTAAGTTATAGATAGCTTCCACTCTTCATTGTGGTATAGGGTTTCCAGATGAATGGAGCAAGAATGGATGGAATCATTCTAAATATCAGAATCATTCAATACATTGACATATTTCCCTAGGGGGAACAATCCTATTTTCAGGTGAGGAAGTTCATAATGAAAAAAAGACAAACAACTTTCCGAAGGTAGTGATGGAGAGTAGCCTTCTGCCTAGGCAATTAAATGGCACAGTGAGCAGAGGGTTAGACCTGGAGTCAGGAAGACCTGAGTTCTAATCCAACCTCAGACAGTTATTAGCTATGTGACCCTAGGCAAGTCACTTGACTTCTGTTTGCTTCGATTTTCTCATCTATAAAATGAGCATGATAATAATAGCACCTAGCTCCCAGGGGATCTTTATCTTTAGGGATTAAATGAGATATATGTGAAACACTTTGCCAATCTTAAAAGCAAGCATCATAGAAATGCTAGCTATTTATTGATATAAAGATATTCATGGGTTGGTGGGAGGTAGGGGACTCACTCAATGAATGCAGAGCAGCTTCTTCTCTGCAACTTAGAGACTTGCCTAGAGCTCTGAGAAGTTAAGTGATTTGCACAGCGTCCCATAGACCGTGTCAGAGGCAAAACCTGAATCTAGGTCCTCTTGTCTTCATTGACTTATGCACAACAAAATATTGACAAGTCACCAAGTAGCAAGGCGTGCACAGTACAATAAACTATGACCCAACCAGATGTTGCCACTACATTGCCACAAGGGAAACAACCCATGACAGAATGCTATGGATCCTGACAACAACCTCTCTGGTGAAAATTATATTGTTTGCTGAGCAAAATCAGCCTAGTTCAATTGGTTTATTTGAAAGGGACTCAAGAGTGTCCAAAAGTATCACTTAAAGGCTTTCAGGGTTGGGACAATGAAGAACTCATTTAGAAATATCATTGGTATCACCACCACCACTACCACCACCACCATCATCATCATCATATTAAAAACCATTTTTATTAACAGGAATAATGGTCATCACACACCTTTCAGGACCGACTCTTAGTCTGTGAAAATGAGGCTGAGGAAACGATGGAACTGGAACGGCTAGTCATAAGGACGTAACATTTCTAAATGACAATAAGACCTTCTTACAGAATGCTCAAGTGGGGCAAAGCAGAATGGTGACATATTCATGAAGTAGTTATGTCTTAGAGGGGAGTGTGCAACATTTCAACCCAAAGTAAATATTTTGGCAAATGTCAAAGGTCAAAAATTCATCTTAGAATGGGAAGGATCTTAGAATTTATCTAGACCAACCCAGGACCAGGGAAGTGGCTTGAACTTCTCAATATCATATGAGCGTTGGGGCTGGAATTCAAACAGAGGTTCTCTGACTCCAGAGGTAACTTGTCTTTCACTGCACTATGTTGGCTCTTAGCAATTTAATTTCACAAACAATTATTAAGCACAATGCAAGGCACTGGAAGTTTAAAGATTGGAATCACAGACCCTGTGAAAACTTAGAACACAAAGTGTTATGAGAACCTTGAGGATATAAAGACGACTTTCAACTGGAAAGGTCAAAGAAGGTTTTATAGACAAGACACAATCTGAGCTGAGCCTTTTAAGCAAAGAAGAAGATTCAAGAGTCGGAGATTGGAGGTGGAGGGCAGACTATTTTAGGCATGGGGGATGGTGTGAGCAAAGGGATGGAGAAGAAAAAGGACAGCACAATAAGTAGCCCATAGAGTAGCCCAGTTTTTCTAGAATATAAAGAACATGAACATAAAATAAAACTGGAAAGGTAGGATCAGATGATGAAGGGCCTTAAATACCAGGACCAAGAATCTGTGCCTCATCCGAGAAACAAGGGGGAAGCACTGGAAGGTTTGAAAGCAAAATAGTAATATGATCAGAGCAGTGCCTTATGAAGGTTGCCTACTGTGGAAGATGAATTGTAGAAGGGATGGATCAGAGGTGGGAAGACTATTCAGAAGTCTATAACAATAACTCAGCTAAGAGAGAATTCAGGCCTGAACTATCAATCAGTCATCAAGTATTTATTAAGTGGCTATTATATGTCAAGCACTGTGCATGGATGCTGGGGGTACAAAGACAAAAATGAAATAGCCTCTGCCCTCCAGGTGCTTACATGCTATCAAGGACCCCTCTCACCCCCCACCCATCATGAGGTAGACCTAGGACAAAGGGCTCTGGGACTTCCCTGACAGCTTTCTAAGCATCTAAGTACATAAAAAGTTGCAACTGTGTAGAATCAAAGTCCCTAGTATTTTGTATATTTCTGAGGCCCACAAGTAAGTTACCTTACCCTGCTGAACAGATGTCTTTTCATATGGACAGGAGGGTATGGTGAGGAGAGAAGCTGAGTACCTCTATTTCCTTGTTGCTTATCCGTGCTGTGTTATGGCAAAGTAAACTTCCTTGTATTAAATGTTTAAAGATTAGTGTGTGGCTCATTTCATCCCAATATTGAACTCAAACTAAGAAAGTATAAGCATTAGAGTTGTGCTTCCATGGTAAAATAAACAGGACTTATCGATTGGAAGTAGGGTGAGGAAAAGAGAAGATTGGAAAATTCAACAAACAAATTAACACGCATTTGTTAAACACAGTCAATTCTCAACTTTTGCAGGAGCAATGTTCCCAGAAAATTATGTCAAAAGTAAAAACTGGTGTCAAAAAGTAAAAACAAAACACTAATATTGTTACATCAAACCCATGAGAAATAGGAGGTTAGGTTCCCTTGACCACCAAAAACTTTAATCTTTCATTAGAGATTGCTGAAAATATACTTTTCTGCAAATAATTCTTCATAACAAAATATCAATTCTGATAATATGTACTTTTCCTAACACAATGACCATGAAATAACCCATAAATATAGTACATAAAATAAAATTGGTAACATGCAAAACATTTTTTCTCCCTAATAATTCACTAGAATTCTATGGCCTTTTCTACTAACATCTCAATGAAAAAAACATTAATTTAAGACAATATTTTTATAACACACAAAATCTACAGTACCATAAATACTGTACAGCAAATAAAATTCTTAAAAGGAAAGTATTTTTTAACCTGAATCTGCCCTTCCACTATGTCAGATGGTAATGTGGGGGTATTATACTCTATACTATACTGATGTAAACTTCTCCAACTTGGTTGCCCTCTGAAAACCAAGATAGAGATTACTAGGACTTTAGTTGCTGCTGTAGGAAGGCACTAAGGCTAGTGAGGTCTCAACATCATCTCTAACACTCTGTCCTTCACTGTTGGTGAAAGGCAGTGGAGATTGTGAAAGATGCACCAGTTTGAAATAGTTCTTTATTGAAGTGGCTGTTTGAGATCCTTAAGGGTCTCAGAGTATAGAAGCATAGCAGAGGTGAGTTGACATTTAACGTTGAGGCCCATGATCCATGATGGGATCAGTAGCCTCAACGTCTCCCGATGTCTCTCTGCTCCACAAACTTGTATGTATCACACCTTTTATCGTTCTCTCTACAGAGCATAGTCAAGAAGATGCACTGCTGCCACTGTGCATGTGAAAATTAAGTTACTAATAAAATCACATGAATGCTTGAAGTGTGAAAGTTAAACCCAGGAATATTGAAGATGAACTGTGCCTACTATAGACATATACACTGTTCTAGAAATTGATGACACACAGACAAAAACAAAGCAGTCCTGTACTCAAGGAGCTTATATTCCCCTGGATCACTTTGAACTTAGAAGCTTTAGGATTTGGGAGAATCATGGTGCCTTCAAAAGAGAAAGAGAAGTCAAGGAAGGGAGGAAGTTTTGTGGACGAAGATGTGTTTAGTTCTGGACAAGTTAAGTTTGACATGACAACAGATAACCAATAGGCAGGTGGAAATAAGGGACTAGAACTTAGGGAGGTTGGGGATGGAGATGTAGATTCATAAGAATCAAAATCATGGAAGTGAATGAAATAATCAGGAGAAAAAATAGAGAAAGAGAAGAGAAGGAGGAGAAGGACAAAGCTTTTGGGGAAACTATTGATTAATGAGTGGGAAAAGAATAAGGAGCCATCCAAAGATACAGAAAAGTGGTTGGAGGGGTAAGAAGAGAAGTACAAGTCATAATGTCACAGAAGTCAGAAATGGAGATTATGTGAAACAGAAGGTAGAAAAATGCTGAGGAGGACAAGACAGGAAGAAAATGAAGCTATTAATGACCTTATAGAGGACTATTTCAGTAAAATGATAGAGAGTCTGCAAACTGAGGAATTTGTGGATGGTGATGAAATGAAAGCAGGAAGTATTGACTTTTCTTTCCAGAATTTTGGTAGTTAAGGGAAAGATAAATAGGACAGTAATTTGAGGAGAATCAAGGGAAGGGGCTCTTGGATGATGGGAGACTTAAAACAATGGTGTCAGAAAATAAATATAGTTACATGGTGGTTTACATGTACATAATACCACCATTTTTATTAAACTTACTGGTCAATTCAGTTAAGCCATTATTTTGACTGTTGTTTTTTTCTTGAAGTTTCACTTTGTTGGGTTGAATTCATCTGGAATTTGTGAGTGCAGAAATGGAGGAACCTTAGAGTTCTTGGAATCTTGCCCTTGTTCTAAGATGAAATAATAATAATAATAAATATAATAATAGTGGTTAGCATTTATATAGCATTTTGATGTTCAGAAAGCATCTTGCATATATTATCTCATTTTATCTTCACAACAATCTTTGAAATTAGATGCTATTATTATCTTCATTTTAGAGATAAGGAAACTGAAATACAAAGAAGTTAAATTTTTTACCCAGAAGAATTTCTTGCTCCCTTTTTGACTTGAGAGCCCGGAACTAAGAGACAAAAGACCTGGGTTGCAATCCTAACTCTGCTTGATAAGTAGCCATTATAACTCTGGACAGGTCCTGTCCTTCCTCTCTTCTTCTGTAAAATGGGATTCTGGATAACTATCTACCTCAGAGGGATCAGAGCAGAGCAGGAGAGAACATTGGATGCCACAATTAAAGAAGTGCAGACAGGGACAGGCAAGTGGAACTCTCCATATATTGGGTCCATAAAAGAGGGACTTTTTCCCATCATTGAGGATTGATAGATCCACTTAGCTTTTCTACTCTCAAACCTTGATCCTCTCTCTGAGTCAGAGCAGGTGTGCAAGACTGTAATCTTCCAAGCACTAAGGGAGGTAATAGTGAGGTTTGAGAGATGTTCACCATCTTATTGGGTTTTTATTTAATTTTTTGCCTCCATTTCTTCTCTAAAAGTTCCATTTTCGTGTATAGCAACAGTGTGATACTAATAAGTCTTCTCTGATAGCTGAAGATGTGTGTGTGAGGACAGAAATATATATATATAGATAGATAGATAGATAGATAGATAGATAGATAGATATAGATATATATAGATATATATAGATATAGATATAGATATATAGATATAGATATTTAAGTGCCCATGATCACTTTACTAATAAGTAGTTTGGGGGCAGACTTGAACCCAGAATTCCTCAACTCTAGTCCTAATGCTTATCTATTTATGTCATTTAGCTGTCCGAGATGAACAATCCATTTTTTTTTGTGATATGAATTTGGTTAGGGATCTGTTGGCAAGTTGGGCCGGCTTGGGTAAACTGTTCATAAAGTGGGTAGGGAAAAAGGGAGAAGAGAACTTTATCAACAGTTGGTCTAATGTTCTTGATCAATTACTTGTTAATTGGTTGCAGCTAGGTGATTGTAGTAAATGCAGTGAAATTGAAGCCAGGAGACCTGAATTCAAATCTAAGCTGTACTATTTGCCACTGATTCCCTTTAGTTTTTTATATGTAAAATGTATATAAGATGATCTTGAAGTCTCTGGCAGCTATACATCTCTACCATCCTGTGACTGATTGATTGAGACACTCATATTTTCCAGTGAATCTTGACGAATTCTTTCATCATGACATTTCTGAAGTTTCAAGTAGAGATACATGTTTTTAATCACAAGGAGACAGGTAGCATGTACCACTTCATAAATTCACAGGCCTCAACGATTCTTTCACTTCAGGCTCTCTTTGTAATCTCCAAGTCCAGGGAAAATGACAAGAGCCGTAGCACCATCTTTAAAATATTGTATCTTTCATTCTGATTCAAAGATACTCCTAAATCCCTGTGGCAATGCTTTCCATCTCTAATTTGGGGATAGCTCAAGGTATCTCTTCTAATTAACTCAAAAAATATCATGAAGCCCTCAAAAATTCCCAGGACTGACTT
Organism: Notamacropus eugenii; assembly: GCF_028372415.1. Lineage (NCBI taxonomy): Eukaryota > Metazoa > Chordata > Mammalia > Diprotodontia > Macropodidae > Notamacropus > Notamacropus eugenii. The sequence goes on from NC_092873.1 coordinate 405,244,023, forward strand.
AATTGTAATGAATTCACCTAGCCTTGAGGTATTAAAGTGTATTGTTTATTTCTGTGTATCCTTACAGCTACATAAATAATTTGTGTGTGCATGTATGTTTCCACGTGTCTCCATACACGCAAACCCAGCACTTTGGGCCAGGTCACAAAAACAAATGTTCATACAGGTCCACCATAGTGAAAGGATTTGAAAGTGCTAACCTACCACGTTCTGCCAGAGTTCTAAAAACGTTAGTTGGGGGTAGATCTGGCTTTTAGCTGTATTTCCTGTCCAAAGTCCTTGAGGGTATAAATTCCACCTATAGAGCTCTTTCCATGGCAAGATGGACAATAGTATGATGCAGGAGGAAAAGATGAAAAAATCTCAAGGGTGGCTGTCCTTTTCTCCCCAGCATCTGGCTCATGGTAAAGAGGGAAGAAACAGTTAGCTTTATAGACCTAGGGGAGTCTGAGTACTCCCATGGTTTTATCTTTTTAGATAGCCATATAGTTTCCTCCTTTGGGGGTGGAGGTAGACTACATATGGCCAAGTTTCAAACTCCCCAAAACAGGTTCATGGAAGAAACATGGAATCATAAATACCCATCTTCAAGACACCATGCTGTTGTGCCCAAACACAGAGATACTGACCTCTAGCTTTTCAAAGGCAAAATTTGAGCCATTAGACTACTTCAATGTTGGTTTCATAAAGCATTTGGATGGGCCCTTATTCACAAATGAATAAAAATGAGTAAAGTCCTCAGAATCAAAGGTAAGCCAAAACTGGTATCCAGAAGCACAAGGCAACCCAGAGAGTCCATCTGCAGCCAAACCATGCAACAGACCCAGACACAGCTTAAAGGCTGGCAACAAGACTGACTGTGGAATCTGCCAAGGAGCCAGATGCTGTTGCTTCCAAAGCTTGGCATCGGGGCCCCTGATTGCCATCCAACAAAGAGGAAAAATAGGAATGATATAATGTGGTGGGATAAAACACATCCCACCTCAACCTTTTTTATTACTCACTGAAAAAAAATGCAGAAGATATTTATGGGAAAGTACCAATGTTTCTGGAAATACTGTATATACATTAGCTACAACACCATTTTTGCCAAAATGGAAAAATGTATTTAAAATATGTAGCATGTGTGTATCTGTCTAAAAATAAATTGTCATCTCCTCTGATCAATAGATATGTCCGTGATTTGGAAATGACTCTGCTAATTGAGAATCCTGTCAATTGATGCACAAGTGAAAACTGGGGAAGTAAAGTTATAAAGAAGTACGTGTGTGTGTGTGTGTGTGTGTGTGTGAAGCAGCAGTTGTGTTGTGACATGAAGAGTGGAGAAGAAAGATTGGCCTTTGTTAAATACGGAGCAGCTAATGAAGGAGGCATGTTGTGATTTATGGTCGTGTAAAGTATGGAGAATTTTGTTAAGTTGAGTGAGTGGGATGGGGCAGGATGTTGGGAAGAAGCTCGGGTGTTGTGAGGTAGGGTGTTTGCCAAGGCTCCAGGGTGGTTTAAATCAATAATTCACATTTTTCTTCTTTTCTTTTCTCTTCTCTTCTTCTTTTTTCTTTTTTGTCAAATGAACTTGCCCGCACACCACACTGGTAGAGATGGCAAAGGCGTTGTCATTTCTGTTGATAAAGGATTTCAAACTGCTACACTCGTGTGATTATTTGGTTGCCTTTGTGGAAGGAGATCCTTGTTCCAAGCTGCCCTTAGAATGATACTTATGGAAAAAGAAAAGATGAAACTGAGAACGTGACTGGCTCCTGTCTTCATAGGTCCTATAAGGAGCCACCCAATTATCAGATATGATTTGAGAGATACCCCAATAACCCTACCTCTCCGAAAGTCATAGAAGAAGAAAAAAACTTGATCATAGAATCATAGATCTGGGAGTCACCTTGGAGGTCATCTAGTCCAACCTCCTCATTTTATAGATGAAAAAACTGAGTCTCCAGGAGGAGAAGTTGCTTGCTCAAGGTCACCCAAGTAGGAAGAGATATAGGTAGGACTTGAAGGCAGATCCTCTGGCCCTCTCCTCAAGCCAGCGTTTGTTCTACCATCCCATGCTACCTTCTTGTCATACTAGCCTGCCATGACATGAAATTCACACCATTAGCATCACTGGTGACAGCTAACAAATGTGGAGCATTACTTTTAGGAGATTTCAGCTGATAAGCAGCTCAGAGAATGGGATTATATTAGGTGGCATGAGAGTGCCAGGGAGCATAGGCCTACAACTCTCAGGGATCAAATACAGGAGACAGAATGTGGAGGAGCTGATGGCGATAAAGATACCAAACTGGAAGAGAGAAGATAAGGACGAATTTTCCCTACTTGACAATTTTGCCTAGTTATGGAATCCTTTTATCTGCTCAGAAACCAAGAATTTAGGGCAAGTATCCAAGGAAAGTGGTGTGTTTTTTTTCTCTTTTTTCCCATGTCACGGTTGCTCCCTTTTTCAGTTGCCCATTTTGGATATGAACAGTTGCAACCAGTATTTCCCCACCATTTTGGAGCTCTTAATACTTTATTCCTTGGCTCCAAAGCTAAATGAAGAAGGCAGTCAAATTGCCTCATTTAAAAGGTTTATTTCAGAAGAGCCAAATTTTCAGTTCCCTTCATGGTTTTTTTTTTTCCATGTGTGCAACTCCCATTGGTTCTCAGGGTAGAAAGGAGAATGTAGGCCCAAGAAATGTTTTGCTTTTAAATAGAATATTGAGACCTTCTTTATAGATAATTTAAAAAAAAAACATTTTCAGGGGGAAAAGTTATGGTGTTGAAAGGCAGAGTGGTATGAGGGTAGACCCTACTCCATGGGTCTACAAATATAAGGAATGTAGGGTTACAGCCCTGGTACCATAGGGGATGGTGTTTCCAGAGAGACTACCAGACATGAAACATTTCCTGGTTAGCTTTTGTGCCAGTAAGGTCTAGATTGGATTGACTGCAGACATGAGACGAGATCCAGGGCAGAGTGAGTAGAACTTGAATGAGAAAGGGACAGAGGCATGGTGGCCAGCACTGTGGAGAGATAAGATTAGAGAGATCTCATCTCTCTCATCTGTTCACCATGGGTGTCCTGGAGTTAGATCACATGAGCCAATTGTTACATTTTCAGTGTGAGCATTTGCACTTTGGACATGAGCAAATGATACAAATGAGGTATTGATGATGGAGAAATGCTAATAGCACATTAAATTTTAAAGTATCATGAGTGTGTTTTATTTTTCAATGAGACAGTTGTTAAATATTTATCAGCATACCCCTGCCTTATGAAACAGACTTTGTTAATTTATATAGTTATCCAGTACGGGGAGTTGTTTGTGCCCATGTCACTGCACATGCTTGATAGAGGGTGCTCTTTGTTTCTGGAGAATGATGTTTGTCTATAGTCACAGCAGGTGACTCCTGATCCACCAGTGTCTGTGGGGGTAGCATGGTTCCTTACTCTCAAGAGTCCTAGAGATGAAAAGAAGCAAAGATCTAGAAAGACTATCTTACCAGCCAATCCAATACCAAACCACTGCTGACGTGACTAGTACCATCTGTTGTATAACTAGAGACTTACTTCCCTAACCATTGTGAGTAATGGCTGTCATCACTGCACCTGCAGTGGCAGGAGAAGGTGGATATCTACCAGTTAAGAACTTCCTTATTTCTCCCATTTACAGCTCAGGAATCAGAAGACAGTGAAAACAAATTCCAACTAGGAAGAGAGTGTGGAGCTAGGAGGTGATTGGAAATATTACACCCTAAGATATATGTGTCTATTCTGTCTTGAGATTATCACATTTTCACTTATCTTGCCTACCTATGAACTTGAGCCTGAGAACAACATACAGTGTCTTAGAGAAAATGGGGATGTTTCAGCTCCTGAGGGCTCATGAGCCAATGAAAGTAGAACCTGAGAGGAACTGGGTCTCTGTCCCCACCACACTTGCATTTGTAGATGGCAACCTGTCACGTACACAAAAATCAAGTACCACACAAATGCACATACACATCCAGAAAAGGACTGGTATGAACTCATTAGTGGGGTCCTGAAGCTCTCTCAGGTGAATCACAAGTCTCATAAGAACATGCCAACAGTGCTTTATCCTCTTTATTCTACTCAACTGGTGGCCTAGAATTAGACAAATGCATAATGCAACTCTTTCACTATGTATGTGCTAACCTGCTCTTGCTATGGCTCGGAAATGGTGCTTAGGACAAGGCCTGGCACATAGTAGGGCCTATTACTATGAGGTTAAAACACCTCATAGTAATAAGAGCTTTAAGGTTTACAAATACTTTTCAAATATTACCTCATTTTAGTCTCCCAATAAACCTGAGAGACAATTGCTATTATTATCTCTAGTTAACAGATGAGGAAACTGAGGCATAGAGAGGTTAAGTGACTTGCCCAGAGTTGCATAGTTAATAAATGCCTGTTATAGTTCCATTGTGTTCATCTCTTCATGATCCCATTTGTGTTTTTCTTGGTAAAGGTACTGGAAGGGTTTGCCAATATCCTTCTGTAGCTCATTTTACAGATGAGGAAACTGAGTCAAACAGAATAAAGTGACTTGCCTTGGGTCACACAGCTAGTAAGTATCTGAGGCTGGATTTGAACTCAGGTGTTTCTAACTCTGGACCTGGTTCTCTATTCACTGTGCCTGAGACAGGGTCCAAATTCAGGTCTTCCTGACTCAGTGCCGTCTAGCTGCCCCCTAGCAACAACCCAAATCTCCCTCTAAATAATGATCCAAGACAGACAGAAAACTCAGACCTGTTTCACCCCTGAGATCTGATATTCATCAAGCTGTATGCATCATACATATGGGAGAAGGCTTAGAAACAGGGCCTCACCAAGGTGTAGAAAATGTATGTAAGGGTTATGGTCGTACAGTCAAGGATTTAAAGATTTTTCCTCCATTGACTTGCTGGAATGTAAGTTCCTGAAGGAAGAGGGAACACCTCTTAGTTACATTTCTCTCCTCCAGGGCCTAGTAATTGGTTAATGAATGTTTGGGTGCACTTGTTGAACAATGACAAACTCACCCAGAGATTTATTATTATGTCTTAGCAAATAATATACTAATGAATTTAATTGGGGGTGGTAGTGTTAGGGAAGTGCTATGATTCCATTGTCCTAAGAATTCCTTATGAGGAAAGTCCCTCTACCAAAACAGATGGACGCTTATACTTCACCTTTGAGTCTTAATGAGTTGCCTAGATCCCTAAGAGGTTAGTTAGATGTTCTGTCCATTGGCACTACATGCCAGAGTAGGGACCTGAACTCAGATCTACTTGACACAGAAAACATGTTTCTGTTCCCTGTTAAGGAATCCATTCCTAACCCTTAATTTAGGCTTTCCCACTACATATTATGTGGTTCCCTCCCCTACAGGTTATATTAGAATAATTTTTAAAAAGGTATGTCAGTTATGGGGTTGTTTAGACCACTTTCAACATATTTCCAAAGTGAAATGAGACAGAATATCCACCACATAACCCAGATTAAAAATGCTATGATCTAAACATAAAATTTATCACAGTCACTGTGAGCAGATCATACATCCCAAAGTGTCAGGTGCTGCCCACATTTTGCGTCACTGCAGAGGATGAGAAATCACTGTGGAAAACACAATAACCAGAATCATGGCCACCACCCTAGATCCTGATGCACCTAGGTCTTGCCTGAAAAGTATTTGCAGGTATTTGAGGTATTGTGCCAGCTAGGTGGCAGGGTACATAGAGCACTGGACCTGCAATTAGGAGGACCTGAATTCAAATCTGACCTCAGACTCTTACTAGCTCTGTAACCCTAGGCAAGTCACTTTAATCTGTTTGCCTCAGTTTCCTCATATATAAAATCAGCTGGAGAAGGGTATTGACAAACTAGTCCAGTATCTTTGCCAAGAAAATCCCCAAATAGGGTCACAGAGAGTAGGACAAAACTGAAAATACCAAACAACAATAGAGGTTAGATACAGCCAAGTCCAAATGGATATTAGTCTTTGCCTCAGGGTAGACTTAGGGTCCCAGTGTCTTTACTTTGTCCATAATATTCAGTGATGTGATAAGCACTAGTTACATTCAGTCTGTCCAAAAGGGATCAAATATAAATATTTCTGAAAGAAAGGACTTCCTTAAAAGCTCATCTGTCAGAAGTTTTGAGAACTGTGATTTAGAGAGAGCTTATTTCCAAAGTGATCTGCTGAAATGAATATAGATAAATAATTAATTAATTAATGCTTAATAAAGCCAGTGGGGTGTGGCATGGTGAGGAGAAGAAGGGGAAGGTTCTTAAAGATCTGAAGAACTGATGAATTGTAGGCCTCTTCTTGATGGCTTGATCCATAGCTACCACATGTCCATTCTGACTCTTGCTGTCTCATGTTCAGGCCTGCTTGATATTGTGGTGCCAAATGCACTGTGGTGCATGCGTATTACATCTGTGTCAGTGAGATTAGAGCTAGACAAGACAGTAGAGGTGATCTGGTCCTAGTCCCTCATTTTACAGACCAGAACACTAGCACCCAGAGAGGTCACTTGCTTAAGGTCACACAGGTAGTAAGTAGTAGAGACAAAAGAAGGCAAGACTTCTCTCATCAAAGATGGTGCCATTAAATACCATGCTCCTACCTCATTCCCACTAACTCTTTTTGGCACCTCCAATGATAAATGCCTTCTCCCCTGTCCCTACCTTGTTCATCTGCATCTAACACACAATATGGTTCTGGCTCAATAATTAAATTTTATTAGAGCAGGAGAAAATGTCAGGCTGCAAATTATGAGCCATTGATGAACGTCCCAGGTAAAGCTTGCGTCCTGCAGCTTTGCAAAGATTTGAAGCTATCAGCGTGTTTATCCTTCGTTTTCAAAGAGGACTGTGACATAAGGGAAATGATGACATGACTTGCACTTAACTTTGTTTTGAGTGAGGGAGGGCTGTGCAAGGTCGCCAGCCTCACTTCTCCTCCAGAGCCATCTGGGTCCAGTGGCCAGATGTTTATCAGAACAACTAGAGATGGCCCAAGATGTAAAGGGAGACGCTGGGCCTTAGCAGAAAGACCATGGAACGTGGGAGACCTACATACAAGACCTGACGCCAGTGCTTCCTAACTGTACAAGTCTAGCCCTTCTAAACCTCTTTTTCTTAATCTGTAATGTGGAGATAATAACAGCAATAATAATAGCAAATAAAAATAATAATGCCAGCATTACTGATTTCCTAAGGTTGTGATAAGAAAAGTACTTTGTAAACTGTAACTATTTTTTTTAGGCAATCAGGGTTAAGTGACTTGCCCAGGGTCACATAGCTAGTAAGTGTAGGAAACCAAATTTGAACTCAGGTTTTTCCTGACTCCAGGCCTATCCACTGTGCCAGCTAGCTGCCTCTTGAATATTTCAAAAGGAATTTTATCAGCTACTTTCTAAACCATTGCCACATAGAAGCTGTTTGAGCCTAGTTCTAGTGGTTAAGGAGACCTTAGAAGCCAAGCAGTATAATGCCCTTACCTCCCAGGTAAGGAAACTCAGGTCCAAGGTCACATAGGTGTGTGTTTGTCCTTCATTGCCTAAGAAGACCATGACATCAGGGAAATGATGACATGTCTTGCACTTGATGTTGTTTTGAGGGAGGGAGGGCTGTGCAGGTCACCAGCCTCACTTCTCCTCCAGAGCCATCTGAATCCAGTGACCAGATATTCATCAGGATGACTGGAGATGACCCAGGATGAGGCAGTTGGGGTTAAGTTACTTGCCCAAGGTCACACAGCTAGTGAGTGTCAAGTGTCTGAGGTGAGATTTGAACTCAGGTCCTCCTGACTCCTGCACTGGTGCTCTAGCCACTACACTACCTAGCTGCCCCTGGTCATATAGGTAGGAAGTGAGGAAAGCACAATTAGAATCCAAGTCCTCTGACTCCCAAACCAGTGGGTTTTTTTTCCACTGTATTCAAATATTTGACTTATCTGATCTGTCAGAGTACTGAAAAATCTTTAAAATGTGGCTGATTATGGATCCTCTCTGTTCAAACCATGCTCAGTGGAGAAATTTATTTGCCATTGTAGCCTAATTGAGCGAACCATGTTTAATTCATGAAATCTTATTACAGCACCATTTTTAAAATTTTTGCTTCAATAATAATGAGCATGATGATGAAAAAAACATACTGATAGTTTCTATTCTAAAGTGTTCTTCTCCTGAATGACTCAAATTTTACTAATTATCCCAGGAACGAGAAAACCAAGGTTCAAATTCTGGCTTTGCTACTTACTTCCTATGTGAATCTTAGGCAAGATAACTTCAACTCTCTAGCCATCAGTCCCTTTATCTGCAACATGAGAGGATTAGATTAAAGTAATTTCTAAAATCACCTAGGGCAGCTAGGTGGCACAATGGTTAGAATAATCTTCCTGAGTTCAAATCTGGTTTCATACACTTCCTAGCTGTGTGACCCTGGGAAAGTCACTGAACTCGATTTGCCTCAGGTTCCTCATCTGCAAGAGGATCTGAAGAAGGAAATGGCAGTACATTGGTCACAAAAAACCCAAATGGGTTCACGAAGAGCTGGATATGACTGAACAACTACAAAGTCACTTTTAAGTCTTATGGCTATATTTGAAGGGTTACCAGTGGAAGAAGTCTATTCCAAGGCAGGACTAAAACCTAAGGCGTAAAAGTTATAAAGCAATAAATTTCCAAAGGGAAAATTTTCTGAGTTAGAGCTGCTCACAAATTGGAGGGGCTTCTGCACTGTGAGGTAGGGAAAGTAATAACTAGAGCTACTTAACCAGAAACTAGATGATGGTTTCCTGATTTCCCCCAGTTACTTGGCCCTTCCTCCCCAAACCATGGTGTATCTCTTTTGTAATACCTATAAATCACTTATGGTGTTCCCCTAGCTAGATTGTAAATTCTTTGAGGGTAGGGACTATTTTCTCCTGTTGTATTTGTATCCCCTGTGACTAGCGCAACGTCTGGTATATAATAGTCCCAAATAAATGCCTGGTGATTGATTGGTCACCTGTCTAAGATGCTGATTAGGAAATTCCTATAGTACATTGGGTAAGAGTATCAAATTAGATGGCTTCTAAAGTCCCTTCTGACTTAAATAAAAAATCCTACAATATCCACTTCCCCAGGAACATTAGCCCCACTAACACAGAAGTCAGCTGAGGCAAAATGATACCAAACAGATGAGCCAGTTTTCAAAAATGAATTGCAGAAAGAGACTTATGGAATTCTGACATCAGTTTTCTATCACAGTAGATAAAATTAGCTTGAAAAGTGAAAAATATCAATCAAACGTGAAAAGTTTGGGGTTTAAAGGAAATCAGAAGACACAAGTCAGATGGAATAATTCAAATTCTTTTAATAAAAACTAATGAAGGCTTTCACTTTACTCACCTTTGAGATAGGGCATAAACAATCTGATGGTAAGATGGGGGGAAGCGTAAGATTTAGTCCTAACGAGGACAGGACAATCAAGGTTTTGTCCCAGGGTGCCACTATTTGGAGATCACTAAGACTGACATTTTTCCTTTAGCAGTAGAGAAACAAAGGGGTTGAATATCCAGCTATCAAGAATAATTAGTTAAAATAGAATCTTAGTCTATTTCTTTCTCCAGTCTCTCAAGTGGCCGTACCCCAGGTTAATTCCTCCATAAGATGATCTTTCCCCATTGTTCCCACACATCCTATTCATCAGTCTAGTGTCCTGGAGTATCTGTCTCCTTCTAACGTATTGATGTCTTAAATATTCTCCAAATTTTGCCAGATTTGCTAGATATGGCTCTGATAATAGCTTGATTGGTCACCTGTCAAGGATACTGATTAGGGAATTCCTATGGTACGGTGGGTAGGAGCATTAAATTAGATGGCAAGTCATGAGAAATAGAATGCACACACTCTCTAGGTTGAGAGCCTGATAGCCTGTGAGCATACATGGGTTTGGGGGAAGGCAGAATTACAGCTTAAAACTGGGATCTATTTGTCCTTATATCTTCCTTCAAACAATCCTCCCATCTCTCTACTGCCAATAGCTCATTCCCCTGGACCTTTGGAACCAAAAAATACCCATATTAGGTTGGTAAATTTGGGAGAGAAGCTACCCACAAAGCTAAGCTATTCTCTGAGTCAGAGGCCTGTTGGGTGAATGTTCTGAGCATTTACGAGGTTCCCAGCTCACAGCTCTTTGTAAGAAGACAGGGTTTAGGGGGAACAGAGGGCAAGACATCTTCTTGTCTTTTGTTGCTACTTCAGCCTTTCCTCCCTTCCCACCCAGACAACTATCCAATGTCATTTTACATGGTAGTAGAGGGATTTAGAAAGATCAGTCCTCCCCAACCCTGGAGTCTCCCTTTCCACTTCTGACAATGTCTCCCTGGGGCAGCTGCTATTGTTATCTGAATGAGATCCACTCAAGTGCCCTTCCTGGAACCTTTTTTCAGAGCAAAGAGAATTCAGTTTGATCCTAGTTCTCACAGAGCAGGAATTTCTCATTGTTTCTCCTTTTCTTGTCCTTACAAATAAGGGCTCTTTGCATCCAAACTTCTGGATGTGAAAACTGAAGAAAGATAAAGCTACCTACCAGAAAGATACAAATTTTATTGCCATAAAGAACCTTTTCTATGATCAGATCAAACCATGAGAGCAGCTCCTTTTGGAAATGTATTACATCTGTAATCATGAGGACCTCATCTGATCATGGTACTTAGAAACCCCCTCGAATTTCATGATGAGAAATATCTTAGCAATTGTCTTTTAAAAAAAATTAAGTTTAATCTGCAATATTAACACTTTTTAGTTTGGAGAATCAATAAAACAATTAATCAAGCCCTGATTTGTAACATTAGATGCGATGTAAATACTGAGATTGAACATTTAACAACTGGCTCTCCACAGCTGACTCCAGCACTTCCCTGAATGGGTCCCACTCAGATTGTCTTTATCTGAAATGACTGGGGGAAATGCTTATTTCTACGAGTCCCCTCAAACCAGTCTGAACTGATTCCTAATGAACTAGCCTTAAAAGGCTGGCTTTCCATATGCTGAGAATATTGGCCAATGAAAATGTGACTTAAGGGAAAATGTAGCAAGAGTAGTGCTTCTCAAGCCCCCGCCTCCTGAGATAGTCCTTCATCCCAAGATCTTGGATTGAACTTGGAAATACATTTAATCTTTTAAATAAGTTTGGAGTAGCTTTACTTCACAAAAATGGTGAATGCCGAAGCATATTGTAGAGGAAAGAAGAGGGTAAGAAGACTGGCAAAAAGTAGACCCCCAGAATTGTTGCTTTAAAAAAAAGGAGGAATATTACTCCCTCCTTCCCCCCCCCCCGCCCCATAGAAACAACATATCTCTGATACTCTACAAGTAGAGGAGGGCTGAATAAATCATAGTATTTGGATAGAATGCAATAGTATGAGGCTATGAAATGATAATATGAAGACTACAAGGAGTTCTGAAAGACTTGCGGGAGGTGAAGTGATACAAAGGGAGATCGAGAGAACCAGGACAGTGCTAATTGACTACAACGGTAAAAAACAACAAAGCTAAAAGTAACGGTTTCACTCAACAGGCAAGCCTGGAAGAGGACACTGAGCCAGCACACTTCCTGTTGACTTTTTGTTGATTAATTTCTTTGGTTCTCCTCTGTGCAAATGCATGGTGTAATATGGTATGGGCTTGTGAGTTCTTTTAATTGTAATTGTGCAGGTGCATTTCATCACATGTCTCATAGGTGCTTATTAAGTATAAATTAGAGACAAGGAGGGAAAGGAAGGGGAGCTATCAATCAATCCAGCTGGCTAGATCGATGGAATATTATACACACACAGACACACACACACAGACACACACACACATATATATACAGTATGTAGATATATGCATATATTGTACAATGCAGTCTGTAATATATACTTTATATATGTGTGTGATATATTTTATATATATTCTAGATATATAAATTATATATTAGTGTATATCTACTTCAGGAATATATATGTATTGTATCCTACAGTACGTATTTCTCATATTGCTCTGTAACATATTATATATTTGTTGTTACATATTACTAGATATCACATTATAAATCAATATAATATACTAACACATAATACAAAACATTTGCTATGTACTGTATTAGAATATATCATGATATGTTAATTATATTATTATATTTTTATCATTTTATTATATTTTTTAAAGTATGTTAGTGTATGTAATATATACTATATATTAAAACCAGCATGGTATAATAGATAGAATGCTGAAGTTGGAGTCAAGAGGACTTGGACTCAGGAAGATCTGAGTTCAAACCCTCCCTCTGACACTTGATATCTATCTAACTACAGCCTAAGCTACTCAGCCTCTGTAAGTCTGTGGTACCAACTTCTAAAACAATAAGATACAAATGGTTGTACTCTATCTTGGGGAAAGAAGTTCCCACAAATACAAGATCATCCTTAACATGATGTGTTAATGAAGTTCAGTCATTTTTTCAATTGCATTCAACTCTATGATCCCGTTGGGGGTTTCCTTGGCAAAGATACTGGAGTGGTTTGTCATTCCCTTCTCCAGCTCATTTTACAGAGAAGGAAACTGAGGCAAACAGGTAATGCCCAGCATCATACAGCTATTAAGTGCCTCAAGCCAGATTCGAATTTAGGAAGATGAGTCTTCCTGACTCCAGTCTTAGCCCTCCATCTAATTGACTACAATCACAAAAAGAAAACAAAGCAGAAAGTCATGGTACCTCCTTGTTGCTCCATTAATACTAATTATAAGAATAATAATACCTAACCTTCATACAGCACTTTAGGGTTTGCAAGGCATATTACATGTTATTTAATTTGATCTTCACAACAACCTTATGAAGTAGGTGCTATCATTATTACTATTTTAGATGAGGGAACTGAGGCTGAATGAGGATCAGTGATTTGCCCCAGGTCACACAACTAGTAAGTGGACAGGAATTGAATTCAGATCTTACTGAGAGCTACTCTGGCACTCTCTACATAATGCCACTTAGGCATCTGAATATTAAGCATGGATAAAAAAATAAAGAAAATTCTCTTTTAAATTGATGAGGCAGTTAGGTGTTACCATGGATAAAGTACTGGACCAGGAGATGAGAAGACTTGAGTTCAAATACTGCTTTAGATACTTACTCTCTGTGTGAGTCTGGGCAAGTTACTTAACCTCTCTGGGCCTCCATTTCCCCAACCGTAAAATGGGAGTAAAAATAGTATCTATTTCTTAGTGTTGTTGTGAGGCTTAAATGAGATACGAATTTGTTAGAGCACTTTATAAACCTTAAATCACTCTGTAAATGCTAGCTATTATGATAGAGAGGTGAATTTTTTTTATCATTATATTGAGAGAGGTTTGGGAATCCAATGCTTAAGATATTCATTGATTGCAATTTGTACAGCACAAGGGCCCTTTATCACTTCTTAAAGATGGGGAGAGATTTACTACATACAAATTGGAAAACATGAGCCTTTGCTCTTCCTTAATTGGACACTTCCTTTCTTGTTAATTATTCAGTTTGAGTGGGAAAAAGCTAATTGTTAGAGTTGTCTCCTCACTGCTCCTCTTGTCAAATGATGTGCCTTTTGTTCAAGCTCACCAAGTTGGGTCACAGCTCCCCTTCCATTCTTTTGAGTGCCCAACACAGAAGACTCATTGCCCTGGATTTCAGGGGGAGGAGAAGGTCTATTCCAGGAGCCATCAATAACTTGATCTTCTGAAGCAGGGCTCATTGCTGAAATCCATTTCTGAACCACGGAGGAAGGCAAGTGAAAGATTCCAGAGTAAGAACTAGGCAGTCTTCCCCACAACCAACCTCTAGCCCTCTACAGTCAAGTGTTAGATCTCTGAACTGAGTTCAATTTTGGCCTTACCATCAGCTTGACCCTGGGCAAGACATTTAACCTCTGTCTGTCTCAGTTTCCTTAAATGTAAAATGGGGATCATAATAGCACCTCACCTCTGGTGTTATCATGAGGATCAAATGAGGTAATAATATTTGCAAAATGTTTAACATAGTGTCTGGAATGTAATAGGTACCTAATAAATGTTTCTTTCCCTCTTCCCAGTCCTTTGCAAGATTATGAAGTAGAGTAAGGTAGTTTTTTGGTGCCTATATCATACACATTTTCTATGCTCCCTCTTTCTGTTGGGTTTCTCCTGTCTTTCCAGGACCCAAAGTCAACTGGGCACTTAGTGCTGGTCTACGTTGTATTCCTGGACAGACTGTGCTCCGGAGCTTTCCTTTTCCTTTCCATCCTGCCTTCAGGTTCATAGATTAGAATTGGAAAGAACCTTAGAGATCATCTATGCCAACCCCTTCATTAAAGGTCTAGAGAGGAGCCATGGTAGAGCCAGCACTCCAGCCTACATGCTCAGACTTCTCATGCAGCACTCTTCTCAGCCAGGAAGTCTGGCCTAAAGAATTGACTGGATTACCTAATTTAATCAGCTCCTTCATCCTAAAATGTTAATGAGAGATAACAGTCTAGTTATCCTCTCAGATAACAACATATATTTCGATAGGATCCTTCAATTCTTTACCCCAAAGGATTTATTCTTGGACAGACTTGGCATTAAGAAGGGTCTAATCTAAGAAAAAGGAAGGCTAGGTGGTGTAGCCCTGGAGTCAAGAAGACCTGGAACTCAAATCTGGCCTCAGATACTTATTAGCTGTGTGACCCTGGGCAAGTCACATAATCCCATTTGCCTTAGTTTCATCATCTGTAAAAATGATCTGGAGAAGAAAATGATAAACCATTCCAGTATCTTTGCCACAAAAACCTTAAACGGGGTTATGAAGGGTCAGAACTCACTGGACAAACAATCTGGGAATATTCGAGGTGGTGGGGCCTGGAGGGATGTGACTTTCTCAAGGCCATATAGGTAGTAAGCATAAGAGGGGAAATACGAACACAGGTCCTTGGCCTAGAGCTGGGGCTTTTTCCACTGTGGAGATGATTTTCCTTAAAGGGTCAGAAGGATGAAGGAAGAGTATCCAGTCTGCCAGAGCACTGGGGAAAGAGCTCTCCCTCATAGTGAGAGGGCCAACCATTCCCCTCTGGCATCTTAGGATTCTAGTTGAGGAGCTGGAAGGGACCTCAAATGAAGAAACTGAAGCTCAGGGAGGCTTTGTGACTTGCCCAAAACATCAAAGAAGGGATTTGAACCCAAACCCTCATGACCCAGATTAAGACGTGCAGAGGCACAGGCTGCTTTAAACTAGTCTATATTCTCTTTATAACCATTCCCTTCTTCCTCTTTTCCCTTCCAAAACTTCATGTGCTTCTGACTAATGGTTTCCATTTTGGTTCTTTAATGGTACCTGGCCTATGTTTTGTTTGCCCTGCTTGTCTCATTCCAATCCAGCTCATACCTTTATCTCCATCCTCAAACCCTTTGGAGAGTTGGGGGGATGTTTACCCGAAGTATGTGAAAATTTTTCTGGGTAGACAAGAACAATTTGTTCCAACAGCCATGAAGTCAGCTGAAGCAGGCACTGTGGAGCACTTGGAGCTTAGTCAGACACTGAAGACACAAAGATCAACCTCTGCATCTGAGGCCATTGTCAGTCATCTTGAGTTTTGTCCTGCCACCGGACTTCAATGACTCTGGAAGAGAGAGAGAAGATGATGACTTTGCACAGCTCTGCCTCACTTAAATCCAGTTCACTTGCAAATCTAGACATCCTCTTCCTGATATGATTGATTCTCTTGAAAAATGAAGGACAGGCAAAAACACTTCCTCTCTGCTTACCCCCTTGTCCTCCATCCTCAGCTACCAAATGAACCTTGACCCAAATCCACCCAAACTTGGCAATTGTCTTTTATCCCTTTGCCTCACCAAAGAAGGCACACATATGCATATATGTCTCGGTTAAAGAGATAACATAGTAGTTGCTACTCTTACCATGTGACCAGTTGGAGAAGCAATGCTATCACCATGACATTTTTATTTGTTTAAGACTTAGCAGGGTGAGCTGGGCCAAACACAGTATGCTAGCATCTTAGAGTTGGAAGGGACCTTAGAAATCATTTATTCCAATTTCTCACTCAGATCAAGGCTCTCCTCTAGAATATTCCTGACAGGTGGCCATAATAGGAGTGCCCTTATAAGTATAGATGGAGTCAGATTTCAAGCATGATTCAGAGCATGTGCACCATCATAGCTAAATTATCTGTGTGAATGGAAGAGCAAAACTGTGCCACGGATAATCCAAAATGGCAGATAACTACCCAAAATGTTCTTGTTTGGCTTTGCATGCATTAACCATGGGGAGAGGACAGTTTCCACTGCCAGATTCCTTCCAGTGGAAAGAGATCTGGATTTGGACTCTGAAGACATAGTTTCAAATGCAACCTCTGGCACTTACTGAGGTCTTCCAGCTCTAAATCTATGGTGCTATGATTAGTCGAGGGGTTCTTGTTCCTACCCTTTTTGGCAATCATTGGACTCCTTTTAATTGGTGAAGCCTATGAATGACTTTTCAATATGTGTTAAATGCATAAAATAAAATACGTAGGATTAGGAAGGAAGGAAGGAAGGAAGGAAGGAAGGAAGGAAGGAAGGAAGGAAGGAAGGAAGGAAGAAGGATTTACATAACACCTACAATGTGCCACGAACTGCGTTGAGAACTTTACAAATATTACCTCATTTGGTCCTCACAACAACCCTGGGAGGTTAGTGCTATTATGATTTCCATATTAAATTTGAGAAAAACTGAGGCAGAGGTTAAGTATCTTGCTCAGGGTCACATAGCTAATAAGTGTCTGATCCTAGATTTGAACTTGTCATCCTGACTCTAAGGCCAGTGCTCTCTACACTGTACCACCTACCTGCCTCCAATTATATTGAAATATAGTCTTAAAATATTTTTTTAAAAAATAAGTTCATTAACTCCAAATTAAGAATTTCTATTTATTGACTCAAATGATGATAGGCTACTATTTTAATAAACTTGTATTCCTTGAGCTCACATTGACATGAGGGGAAGAGGAGATGCACTGGGTGGCAGTAATAAGTTCAGATCAGCAATCTGAAATGTACTGTGGTCACTCATTCATTCAATAAACATTTATTAAGTACTTACTATGTGCCAGGAGGCAGGTAAATGGCTCAGTGGATAGAATGTTGGGCCTGGATTCAGGAAGACCTGAATTTAAATCCAGCCTCAAACACTTACTAACTAAGTGATCCTGGGCACCTCTGTTTGCCTTAATCCACTGGAGAAGAAAATAGCAAACCACTCCAGTATCTTTGCCAAGAAAATCCCATGGTCAGTATTGGTGTGATATGGTCCATGGGTTCGCAAAAGTCAGACATGAGAATGACTGAACAACACAGTAAGAGACAAGAATGAAACAATGACTGTCCTCAAGGATCTTCTATTCCTTTAGGGGAAAATATGTGGAGAGAAAAGGAAATCTATAGACAAGAGTATGACCAAATCAATTCACAAAGTGACTAGTCAGTCCCTGGGGCAATGCTAAGTAACTGATAACTAGATAAATTATACTACACATGCAGGCCCTTTGTGTGGAATGAACATGGAAACAGCTCAGAAGAGCCGAGGAAAAGCTCTCCAAAGGGTTGGGAAGGATAGGGAGGGGAGATACAAAGAGTAACAATGACAACCAGAGAAAGAGAGAAGCTAGCAGCAAACTCCAGATCAGTCCTACCGTGAGGGGGGGATTTTTGTCCAACTCCTGGGCTCTGATGAGCCAATCCCCAATCTCTCAGTAGTCAGGGCTCCCTGTGTATGGTGTCAGAAACCACACTGTTGGAAGAGGCAGTCATGCATGTAACATCATCATCCCAGGACTTCACCGAGCTCTGCCAGTTTACCTTCAGCTACAAGGGCCAAGTCGCTTAATCCAGGATCCCTCCAGACCTCTGTTCCTACTCTGTCATTTGGGGGATGGGGAGCTTCTTTCCCATCTCCCCCTGGGGAACAGTTTCTAAGAGAAATGGTTAAGAAACCTCCCTCTCTTTTTGGCTAGGTGAGCCTCCACCTGCTTCAAGGTTACTAATTGAGTATTTTAAGTGTCTGGTGTCTAAATAGGATTTGCATGTGTGTGTTTTATACATGAGCACACATACACACGCACAACATAAACACAACCAAATCTGGACCACCAAGTAGGTTGGGTAAATTCCCAGAATACCCACCAAGTGGACAAGGTTTCAGGAGTAACAGGTCATTGCTGCTCCATACTCTCATTAGAAAGTACAAAAGGCAAACTGCCCTACAGTGGGGAAGGGGGCTCTAGTGTTCTGGCTTGACCCTGGCTTCAGTGAAAGAGAGTAAGCATGTTCCAGGCTGCTCCTTCTCACCCTGATTTGGGTTGCTACAAATACGCAGCATCCTCATTCTTGGGCATAGAATTCTAGGTCACAAAGTCTTTCCCACAGTTCCAGCAAAGTGGGCAGCGGATAGAATGTTAAGCCTGGAGTCAGGAAGACAATTTCCAATCTGGTACTGGACATTTTCTTAGCTGTGTGACCTTGAGTAAGTCACTTAACCTCTGTCTACCTCCATTTCTTCAACTGTAAAATGAGAAAAATAATAGCACCTCCCTCCAATGGCTGTTGTAAGGATCAAATAGGAAAAGAGGTGTAAAATGCTTTGCAAACCTTAAAGCACTTTAGAAACACTAGCTATTATTATTCTGACAGATTAGGCTAAGTGAAACCTAGTTCACTGAACCCTGTGTTTCCCTAAGTTGTATCACAGGGAAGTATTTCTCTACTTTTGCAAGCTCTAATGAAAAATACCCTTTCAAAACAAATGAAGAAATGCACGTACATAAAAAAATTCTAAATGTGCCATCTCCTATCTGAGATCAGGCACATTGTAAATTACCATCTCCAGAAGGGACCCTTCAATCTCCCTAAGACCTTATCGTAGGAACTTATATTTTCTCTTCTTTTCCTAGTCTTCTGAAAACTCTGAAGCTGGAAGATAATGTCAGGTCCTGCCCCTTGACTTCTGAAAGGTTAGTGTCTAAATCTGCCTGGTGAAGACATATATTATGATAATATATTTCCTTCCTTCCTTCCTTCCTTCCTTCCTTCCTTCCTTCCTTCCTTCCTTCCTTCCTTCCTTCCTTTCTTTCTTTCTTTCTTTCTTTCTTTCTTTCTTTCTTTCTTTCTTTCTTTCTTTCTTTCTTTTTTCTTTTTTGGATCTGCTGTCATTTCATCAGTTAAAGGAGTTCCCTAGGAGGAAACTTCCTCTTAGCAGAGTAGATTAATATCTGCTCTGCAATTTATAATTGTAGAGATCAGGGACATCGAGAAGTTATATGTCTTTCCCAGGATCATCTCCAGCATGTATCCAAGGCAGGAATTGAAGCCAGGTCCTCCTGACTTGGACAGCTCTATAGCAGATACCCTCAGTGAGGTAGGAGATACTGGATAGAGAACCTGCCTCAGATGGAACACTAGCCACCTTGGCCCCTATTGCCAGGAATGTTACAATTTCATGTCTCCAGCTCTTCTTGAGTCTCAGGCACCCTGGATTCTCAGGGCTTCCCACCATGCTGGCTGACCTACAACATTCCACTTGGAATTTTTCCTGTTTCCCTTTGAGTTCTATCTCCTCATTTACATTATAAACTCATCGATGGCAGGGACAGATTTTCTTTTTACTAATTGTATCTCCAGACCTTATCATGAATTTAGCTCAGTAACTGGTAGATAGTACGTGGTTGATAAATATTTATTGAATTGGATTATCGGATTGGAATCCGGGATCCAAAGTTGATGTGACTTGAATTCCAGGATTCAGTGGAGATCAAGGTCTGCACCTGGAGCTGAGAAAGACAAACAGCACAGAATAGACACAAACAGTCCCAGGCCGATTTCTCAGAGCTGGAGAAAAAAGGAGGGAGAATAAGGGACGGAAGTTCCCCTTTCACTGATTCAGTTCATGGCACCCAACCTCTGGGTGAACTGGGATCTTCATCCTTTGGATGCTTCAGGGAGGAGAGAGAAGACTGGCCAAATGGTTAGGAAGTCATTCAAAGGAGGCTACATCCACTCACATACTAGAGGATGCAGAGGTCTCTATGTTAGGAAGTCTAGAAAAACTTCAAAGGACCCTCAGAGCACCTCCATGTTTGGAGATCTGGCACACCCAACAACAAAATTGTTGTTCAGTCAGTCAAGTCACACTCTTCCTGACCCCACTGGGGTTTTCTTGGCAAAGATACTGGAGTGGTTTGCCATTTCCTCTTCCAGCTCATTATATAGATGAGGAAACTGAGGCAGGCAGGGTTAAGTGACTTGCCAGGGTCACACAGCTAGGAAGTGTCTGAGGCGAGGTTTGAACTCACTAGTCTTCCTGCCTTCAGGGTCAGTGCTCTCGCCACTGAGCCAGTGAGCCACCCAGCCACCTGTGCAATAAAATATCTTCCATTTATGTAGCCATTTATTTAAGCTTACAAAGTTCTTCTTTCACAATAGACTTGTGCAGTAGGTAGTACAAATATTTTTCTTTCTTTTTTTACAGATGAGGAAGCTAAGGCTTAGAGACGTTAAAGGATTTTCATCTTTCATGGTTAAATTTTCCTTACCTTCAGGTATCTGAGAAGTTGTTGTTCAGTAATTTTTAACTGTGTTCAACTCTTCGTGGTCCCTTTTGGGGTTTTCTTGACAAAGAGACTGGAGTGGTTTGCCATTTCTTCTTCCCATTCATTTTACAGATGAGGAAACTGAGGCAAACAGAATTAAATTATTTGTGTAGGGTCACACAGCTAGGAAGTATCTGAGGCCAGATTTGAACTCACTAGTCTTCCTGACCCTAGACCCAACACTCTATTCACTCAACCATCTAGTTGTCCCATTTGAGAGGTAGCGGGGTATAATGGGGCCCTGTGGTTACTAGAGACCTGGGTTGAAATGCTACCTCTAACACTTCCTAATTATGTGACCATGGGCAAAACAATTACCTCTATACCTCAGCTTCCCCATCTATAAATTGGGGGACAACAATACCTTATAGAGTCGCTATGAAGCTAAAATGAGATAATGTAGATAATTATTTTGTTCTCTGAAGATAGGACAACTAATTAGATAGAATTTGCTACCCTTCCTCTACCCATCAAAGGAAAACAACATGGTACAATAGCGTAACATTGGCTTAGACCAAGGTTGGGGAACCTGTGGCCTCCAGACCACATGCGGCCCTCTAGGTCACACTTGAGGACATAGAGGGCCATATGTGGCCTCAAGGTGACAGGTTTCCCCATCCCTGGCTTAGACAGTCAACAAGCACATATTGAGCACCTACTATGTGTCAGGCACCGTGTTAAGCATAGAGGCTACAAAAAAAGACAAAAGGTAATCCCTACCTAAGATAGACTCCTGGTCTCATTCAAACACCGCCATTTTATGGTTGAAGAAACTGGGGACCTGAGAGGCTAAAAGAGTTTCCTGATATCACATAGGCAGTGAATAGCAAAGACTAGATTCTAAATGAGGTTTTGTAATTCCAAATTCATTGATTTTACCACTAAATTTACAGCTACCTCCATCCCACCATCCCCTTAATTATCTCATTGCTGTTCCCCATCCTCTCATGAGATCTGATTAATCTTTGCCTTGTTTAGTAGACTATAAACTTTATGGACACCTTATTTTATAGACTCCAACCAAAATTTTTACGCAGATCCAAGCATCTCAGAATGAGAAAACTTCTCTCAGTATTGCTATTTTCTGTAGTACTTTCTCCTCCTTATCAATCACTCCTCAGTCAGTCTACTAACATTTAAGTGCCTACTATGTGCACTGTGCTCTTTTCATCCAATTTCAACAGAACAATAGCTCTCTTAGAGGCAAATATGACCCGAGGGAATGGCTGGGCTGCTTCTGCTACCAGACCCAGTAAAGCTGGAACCCTGTAAAGCCATTTCTCTGTGTGAGAAGCTGAGGCTTGAGAGCTTCATGCTGTGGTCTTGCCAGAGCCAGACCTATCCACCTGATGCACAGGGAATACACAGGGAACTGACTTTCATTGTCACCTCTCCTGCATGGAGCATCCTTCTTGCATCTCTCCCTGAAGGCAGATTAGGAGAAAGATTCCTGGGAAAATAAGTGTCCTGTTGTTAGAGTTATATCCTGGGCAGTGAATTTAGGGGTGGAAACAGCTCTAGCCTGGAAAACATAATATTCTCCAGTATTCCTGAAATTCAAGGATGGAACGAGACAGGTTATGGTAAACCCTCCATTCACTACCCTGAGGAAAATTTAAAAATTATTACTTCTCCTTTGATTGACCTTTCAGAAGCAAGAAAACCTCCTTTCCTTTACAGGACATTTGCCACTCCTTGGAAGTTATCTATGGATGAGGATGCTAACATCGAACCTGCCTGTGGGCTAGCTAGGTAGCTGTAGGAAGAAAGGGTTGAACATTAGAAAGATCACTAGATTTGGGGTTTGAAGGACCTGGGCTAAGATTCTGGTTCTGCTGCTGGTGACTTGGAATCATTTCATCTCTATGAGTCTCAGTTTTCTCATCAGTAAAATAAGAGAATTGAAAAGTAGAAGGTAATTTCTAAGGCAGAGGTATCAAATATTCAGGCAAATGTACCAGCAACCCTCCCCAGTACAGCCTCAGCCAGATTAAAATGTAACTGGCAAATGTTTACCAAAACACATTTTTCAAAAGTAGAACATAGATAATGTTAATATGTGGTTTTCTAAGTCATTACTTATGTGTCATTACTTAGGAATGGTTTAGTGTCCCCCGTTTTTATTTGAGTTTGATGCTACTGCTCTAAGGTATCTTCTAGTTCTAAATCTACACGTCTATGTAGGTCAGGAACACCTGTGTGTCACACTAGCTTAACTGCAGGTGTGCAGAGGTCAAGCCATCTGCCAAACACACGATTTGCCAGGTGCTCCATTGAAGACAGTTTGGAAAGGAAAAAAAGAGGGAAGGACATGGGGGAGGGCGGTTAGAAGAGGAACGTGTCAGAGAGAGAGGTCAACCAGAAGGAGAGGGATAAAGAGAAGGGTTCCCTGGAGAGGCTGATTAGAATGGTGTAACAGAGAGGGGGAGGAGAGATAGTCAGAGACAACCTGGGGGAATGAAAGAGGAGATGGGCAGAGGGTTAAGGAGAGGGAAATGGCATTCTAGTCCAGAATCCCATTAAGGGACTTCTCCTCTGTCACTACCTCCAACCACTCTGCTTTTCTTTCTGCAATCAGTATCCTCTCTCATCCCAGAGCACAGAGACCGTGTGGCAAAGAGAACCCAAAGTTTAGACCCAAGTGTCATGTTCAGGTCATTTCTAGGATGGATGATCACCTGATTTTGTCATTTGTTTGTCTGTAGTACTAGGAAGGTCACCTTTTCCTGGGTAGGCTGTAAAGGATACTGGACCTTTCAGGTTCTCCTCCACCATTCAAAAAATCACTAGTACATTATTGTCTCAAATGTTTACACAAGCAGAGTTTGAAAGGGGATGAAGGCCAGCTCCACAGCCCCAGAATTCAGATTGGCCACTGGCAGCTGGTCTCAGAATCCCGAGCCCAACAATGAGCTCCCCTATTCCAACCAAAAAACATTTATAACCTCTCCAAGCAGAACTCTGGCAGAGCAAGGCAAACTGTGAGCTCAGGAAGCTAATGACCTTGAAACTACCCATTTATCTTGGCCTTTCCCCCTCCATGTGAGATGCCACAGAAAATGAGGCTCTTTCTCTCTTTAAAGAAGAATGAGTACAGGCAGAGAACACAGGCAAAGAGGAAGCTTCTTTACTTCCCCATAGCAGGCTGGGGCCTGTGCCCTCCTTCCTCCAGAATCATCAAATGCTTGCTACCTCACTGGGTTTGCCACCTGGGGAAGACAGCCCACCTGAGCTCTGCTTTCAGGGCCTAATGTGTGTTAGCTTCTCCATAAATCTTCATAAATACAGCCTAACGAGCCTCTTGCATGTCGCCAGAAATTGATGACAGCTTTCCCAAATTGGAAGTGTAGTGGTGACCCAACATAGAGGAGGTCTGAAAAAGCAAAGGGAAGGAGTCAGTGGGAGACCAGTATTATCTGGGGGTGAGGCGGGACTCCAAGCAGGGGGAAAGTACAGGCCACCCCGAGGAACTGGAGTTTGCAAACATTAATGGCTCTTCCTGGTTGCCCAGCCTCTGCTGCTGCCCTCCTTCTGGCACACACCGCCTGGGCTTCCCACTGGGGCCTTCCTGGAGCCAGTAGCTGGCACAGCAGGATTTCCCTTTGTTTACTGTGGGGGCCACTTGGGTGTGAAAGGTTTTCCCTTCTCTTTCCTACAGCACTGAAATGGATTTTGGTTAAATAGCAACTTCATAGGCCCTGGCTAGACTGAGAAGACAATCTGACCAAGGCCCAACCCAGCACACAAACAAGAATTGTTTTAAGAAAGAGAGAGAAAGGAGAGAGGAGAGAGAGAAAGAAAGAAAGAGAAAAAGAGAGAGAGAGAGAGAGAGATGCAAAAAAAAAAAAATCCCCTCTCGGTCTGAAATGGCAAGGTGGGATTTTGGATGAAGAGACCCCCACTCTGAATCATTAATCTTGTGTGAGCCCCGTCCTCTAGCTAGCTAGCTCATTCTGCCTCTCTCACTCATTCCTGCCAATATTTTTCTCTTCTCTTGCTCTGAAATACACCAGTGCAATGAGTCCTTCCAATACCAGGGTACAGATTAGGATGCCCCAAGCTCAAATGAACAGTAGCTACAGCCAAGGCCCTCCCATCAAGCAGCATCTTGTAGGACCTCACATTAGGTACCTTCTGGAGGTGAATTAGGGGCAGGCCAGGTTCAGCAGAGGGAAGGACAAGTGGGGAGGAGAATAACTAGATCCTGTTTTGTTTATTGATTTTTTTTCCAGTGAGACCATGCCTGGAGTTGACAGTGGCAGTCACCTGCTAAAACTAACAAATCTCCCGTAAGGCTGTTCAGGCTTCTCTTGAATCAAGCTCAGAAGAGAAAAGAGGAAAAGAGATTCTTTGCATAACTAGGAAATCAGGGAATCTACAAGTGGGAGGGAGTTTAAGAGGTCACCCAGTAGAGTGCATGCTTGAAGGTACTCCCTCTGCCATATCCCTGAGAAGTGACTATTAGACCTCCATTTGAAAATATCCTGTGACAGGAGAAATTACTACTTCTTGCATAGAGTATCCCATGTTTGTCTTGCTCAAATTAGGAAGGGCTGCCTTTTATATAAAGCTGAAATAAGCCCCTCTATAATTTAAATCCAGTTTAGCACAAATTAGACATCCATTGAGCACCTACTGTGTGCAGGGTGCTGTGCTAGGTGAGCTCTGAGGGAGATACCAAACTTAAATGAATGAATGAATAAAGGAATGAATGAAAAGGTATTTATTTAGTACTTATTATGTACCAGGCATAGGATAGAAGGAAAGGTGAGGAAGGAAAGAAGTCACAAACCTATCATTATAAAATAAAATATTACATAGTAAGTACATCAGAGAGCGAGAAAAGTCAAATGCTATACAAGACCCAAGAGGAAAGGTCATTATCAACACACTAGGGTGAGAAAAACTTCATAAAGGAAATGATATGAGTTGGTCTTTAAAGGAAGGGCAAGGATTCAGCATCCAAAGCATCTGTGGTATATTCCAGGCACAGAAAGTCGCATAGCAAGAAAGAAAAGGCAAAAAAAAAAGGGGCAGGGAATGTTCAGGAAACAGCAAGTGGTTTATTTTGGCTGTGGCAAAAAGTATGAGAAGAAGAGGAATAAAGCTAGAATAGAAAGGTGGCACCAATTTTATAAGCCTTTGAATTCTCAGAAAAGTCCTCTGAAATTTACTCAGCAGGCAATAGAGAGCCATTGAAGGTGTTTAAGCAGAAGGTGACCAGATTACTTTATAAAAATGGTTACTTAGGTATATGGATTCCCAACATAACTAGCCTCAGGAAGTATTCTAATGCACTTACTGTGTGCAGGAGTTAGGCAATATCTGGGGGAGACACTGTTGTTTGTTTTTCATTCTCTAAGAGTACCAATGACATCAGGAAGGTGATGTCTTGACTTGTAATGAAATGGATTTAAGTGAGGCAGGGCTGTGCAAAGTCATCAACCTCACTCTCTACCCCAGAGCCATCTGAGTCTAGTGGCAAGACCTAGGTCAGGATCAATGCATATGGTCCCAGATACAGTGGGGAGACCTTGATCTTTTTAAGCTAAGATCTTTCCCAGGTCTGTTTGTCTGAGGAGAGAGTGGGGATGACACAGTCCTGCTTCACTTATATCCCATTCACCTGCAAGTCAAGACATCACCTTCTTCCTCCAGCATGAAGTATTTACAACAATCTGTGAGCAGTAGTAGCTGCCCCACTGGACACCCAACTAGCCAGTTCTAGTTGGACAATGCTACTCCTGCTACTCCTTCTTTCTTTTGTTTCTTCCTTTGCTCCTTCCTTCCTTCCTTATTCCTCTCTTTCTGTCAACATGGGGAATCATACCCTTATATGTGGGGGAGATACAGAATTTAGATGAAGGAAGGAAGGAAGGGAAGGGAAAAGAAGGGAAAGAAAAAGGAAAGGAAGGAAGGAGGACAGGAAGGCAGGCAGGAAGGAATTAAATGGCATCTAGGTGAATGCAAGTGATGGTAGAAAGCAAATTCCTTGCCATGATGACCTGAGAAGAGGAACTGGTTTTAAGTAGATTACCTGGCCAAAGGAAAAGTGACCACAAGAACTAAATGTGAACTTGAGAATGAAGAGTATCTTCGCAGAGCTAACTTCTACCCAGCGACAAGGGCAGGAATTACAGAAATGATGTTGCTACACGTTAATGACTATATAATGAGAGCCACAACAACAAAGGCAGACTTTCCAGAAAGCAGGGGGATGTGACATCTGAAGAGGAGGAACAGGGTGGAGCCATGTCTGGAGGAGGAGGTTTAATATTTTTATTATGCTGTGACCAGACCCAGAGTGGAGTCAGGTTGATCCCCATAGCTGGCTGGCAGTGCTATGCAGAGATAAGAAATGCTTGAAGTATGCACTACGTTTTTATATTATTGTTAGACTTTGGGTCTCTACAGGATGTGATAGTGAGAGATGCCACAGTGAAAATGGAACGTTGCACTAACAGAAGAGAGTAGAGGTGAGAAGCTTCGGAAGGAGAATATTTCAATAATTCAGGATGGGGACAGTGAGAGTTTTGGTGCAGAGGTTCTTAACTATTTTTGTGGTCATGGACTCTTTTGACAGTCTGGTAAAGAAAGACTATGGACCCTTTTTCAGAATATTGTTTCAAAATCAGTAAAATAAAATACAAAGTTACAAAGAAAACCAATTATATTGAAATCAAGATGTCATTCTTCTACTTCACTTCATAGATCCCCTGAAATATATCCACAGACTCCTTGGAGATGCAGGGGCCCCAAGTTAAGGACCCCTGGCTTCAGGTTGGGAAATATCAGTGTAATGAGATTTGAAAGAAGATAGTGGATGCTAGAGATCCCCAAAGATGGAATTGGCAGTCCTTGGTGACTAACTTTATATGAGAGATGAAAGACAAGAAATAAAGGAAAATATAATTGCTATGTAATACTATTTTATTTTTCCAATTATATGTAATTGGAATTGGAATTTTTGTAGAATATTGAATTCCAGAGTTTTATCCCTCCCTCCCTTTCCCAAGATGGCAAGCAATAGGTTACACTGTATAATCATGTTAAACATATTTCCACATTAATCATGTTGTGAAAGAACAAAGGGAAAACACACATACACAGAGAGAGAACCTCCAAATAGTATGCTTGGATCTGTATTCACATTCCATCAGTTCTTTCTCTGGATGTGGATAGCAGTCTTTTGCAACTGTCTTGGATTACTGTATTGCTGAGAAGAGCTAAGTCTGTCATAGCTGATCATGACACAATGTTGCTTTTACTGTGTACAATGTTCTCCTGGTTCGGCTCACTTCACGCAGCATCAGTAAGTCTCTTCAGTCTGGAGAAGATGTTTTTTAAAATTATCGATATATGTGTTTTTAAATCATCTTTGTTCCTCAATGTTTCCTTCTTCCTTCCCCTCCCCCTAAGAGAACAATCCTTTATAATAAAGAATAAAAATGGGGCGGGGCAGGGGGAGAATAGTATGGCAAAACTAAGTAATACATCAACGAAATCTGACATTTAAAAATATGTTATTTCATACACAGGAGGCAGGTTCAATGGTAGTTCCATTAACGGAAATTATAAAGTCACAAGGAGCAGGTCTGGGGGAAAAGATAATAAGGTTGGTATGAGATGTGTTGAGTTTGTAGCACTGATGAGGCATTATTTGGAGATGTAGTATATTGTTGTCATTCAGTCATATATGATTCATTTTAAATTGTCTGTCCAAAGACACTGGAGTGGCTTGCCATTTCCTTCTCCAGCTCAGATGAGGAAACTGAGACAAACAGAGTGAAGTGACTTGCTCAGTCACATAACTAATAAATGCCTCAGGTCAGATTTGAACTCAGGGCTTCCTAACTCTAGGATAAGCACTCTATCCACTGCACTGCCTAGCTGCCCTAGTTGTACCATAGGCAGTTGGAAAGACAAGTCTGGAGCTTAAAAGGCACATCACTACTAGAGACAGAGTAGTCACAAAATTGTAGAATCTTAGAGTAGGAAGAAACTTCAGAGGAAGTCTAACATCACCAATAGGTAATTAGTCTTTACTTGAATTTCCCAAGTAGGGACGAATCTATTACCTCTGGAGTCTGCCCATTCCTCTAGAAGGCTCTAATTTAGCCAATTCACACCAAAAAATGTTTTCTTTTTTGTTTTTCTAACATCAGACAGAACAAGTCTAATTTTCTTTCCTATGACCATCACAAAAGGAAAAAGTCACATTTCTAAGAGAAAGAGATATGACAATTCTTCAAAAATTTGGAGAGTCATCATGTCCCATCTAAGCACTGTCTTTGCAAGGCTAACCATCCTCAGTTACTCAAACCCATTCTCATACAGCAAGAGGTCAAGGGCCCTCACCATACTGGATGCCCCCACTAGATAGATACCCTCGAACTTACTATTTACTATTGTCCATCCCAAAACATAACACCAATGACTGAAAAAGTCTTCAGATGTGGTCTGATCAGGGCACATTTCAGAGGGATTGTTACACCTCCATCACTTTGAATGCGGCATATATATATATATATATATATATACACTAAAACATTCTAAGATTGCCTTAAACTTTTGGAGAGTTACATTTCACAGTTAACTCATATCAAGCTTATAGTCCACTAAAACCCCAAGATCTTTGTCTTGTGTACTGTTGATTGAACCAAATCTGTCCAATCTACTACACATATGGTGGTTATTGCCCTTGTAACCTAAATGAAGCACTCAACATTTTTCCTATTAAATTTCATCTTATTAATTTCAACCTATTGTTTTAGCCTAATAAGATTTTTTTATCTTAGTAATGCATTAGGTCAGCTTCTCAGTTTCCTGAAAATTTGACAAGCATGTAAACTATGTCTTCCTCCAAGTCATTGATAAAAATTGACCAGAAAAGCACCAATGACAGAATCCAGTGTCAGACAACACAGTAGGTTAATGTTGATTAATAGCCACTCTGGGTCATTTATACATCTACCTACTTGCACTACCATATAGTCCACATCTTTCCATGTTATCCATAAGAATATTATGAAATATTTTGACAAACATTTCACTGAAATCTAGAGTTTTTTCTTACAGTATTGCCATGATCTAGTATTGAGTTATTCTGTCCCAAAAAAAGAAAGGAATTTAGGTCAGTCTGGCGTGTCTTATTCTTGGTGAAATCATGCTTGTTCCTAGGAAACATCTATTCTCTCTTTTTAAATTTTTTTTATTCTGAACTTAAATACTCCCAAAATGAGCATTTCTGTGTACAAAGTAGACCGGAAAAAATGATAGCACATAAAACTGCAAATTTGTACTATGTATATACAACTTGATTTAAAATTTATGTGTATACATGGAACAAATACAACATGCTACTTTCAAAGCTGTACTGCTTGTCAGTGACTCCTTCTGAACTTTCCTCTGTTCATTTTCTTTGAAATGCCTCCAACACACCTTGCTTTCTTTTCTTACTTTTTCTCTTTCTAAATATTTATGAACCATACTTAAATATTATGTCATAGAATTTTCCCAAGAATTGACATCAAGTTCTGCAGAAAATAATTTTTAAAATTTATTTTCTTCTTTAAAAAATTATAAAAACATTCAGCTTTCTCTAGTCCTATGGCAAATCTCCCATTTTTCACTATTTTTCAAAGATCACCACCAGCAATTTTGTAATCTTACAGTAAGTTCTTTTAGTTCCTTAAGACATTGTTCATCTGAGTCTGTTAACTTGAACTCATTGAGGATAGCTCACCATCTCACTTGCTTTGGGTTTTGATTCTCTCTTAACTATTTTTTGGTCTACAGATCCTCCCCAGATTATTTTCCTTGTTAGAGAAAATAAAGAAGTTTTATCTTTTCTCCACCACCATTATCACCAGTCCATTCAGTCTGAACAGCAGCCCTATCTCTTCTTGGATATTTCTTTAACTCTCAAGATAACTTAAAAAAAAACAAACAGAAACAAAAAATACTTTTGTTTTATTTAGCACTGATAGAGACTTCAGCTTATTCTATGTCAGAGATGCTGTCATTTTTACAGAAACAGGATTTCTTTGAGGAAGCAAACTAGCCCATTTTTGCCTCATTTCTTACCTAGTCTTAAATCACTGAATGGGTGTTGCCTCAAACAAACTGAAACTTGAGAAAGAACTTAGCTTAAAAAGACCAAGGTCTACCACTGCATTTGGGGTCATCTACAGTCCTTCTGATCTATGTCTTGCCCCTGGACTCAGATGGCCTTGGAGGAGAGAGAGAAATTGATGACTTCACAAAGACCTGCCTCACTTAAATCCAGTTCATTTTCACGTCAAGACTTCCTCCTCCTGATGTCTTTGATCCTCTGAGAATGAAGGACAAACAATAACAATAGAAACATGAAATTCCTTTGAATTCAACCTCATTTGTCTGCCGTTGTATTCTATGAGAGAAATGCCATCTAGATAGATATGCACAAAACACAAACAAAATAAACAATGAACAATGAAAGAGGGGGAGCTAGTCATCTCAGGGATCAGAACCTAACTCAGCACATTATTTCTACTTCAGAAGTTAGTTTGTTATTATCATTTGTATAGAGAATATAGTCAGGAATACCCCTAAACAACCTAACAAGGCTAAAAGATGAGGTCGTATTTGAGACTTTTGGTTGGTTCCCTTCATGAGTAGGAATCCCTTCACACCCCACCCCCAAGTAGATTGCATACTAAATTTGAAGGCTCAGGAAATTGTAGATTAGAGTCACACCCTTTCATTGAACCTATTAAAGGGAGAAGTATCTGCCAGGGTGAAAACTGATCCAGAGAGAGCTGAGATAAGTGACCAGAAACTGAGAATACACAAGGGAAGTGAAGTCCATGGCAGGGACTGGCTACCCATGCTGCCCTCACATCAATTTCATAGAATGTAGGTGGGGACAGATAGCACCAAAGCAGAAGACCATGTGGCTCTCAGGAGGGAATACTTTCTGACAGGACAAATTGAGAGCCTGGGACTCAGAGAAAGAGAGGAAGATTTTCGCTAGATGGTGCAATGGATGGAGTGCTAGACCTGGAGTCAAGAATACACATCTTCCAGAGCTCAAATATGGCTCAGACACCTGGGCAAGTCACTTAATCTTATTTGCATCAGTTTGCCCATCTATAAAATGAGCTGAAGAAGGAAGTGGCAAATCACCCCATTATCTTTGCCAAGAAAACCCCAAATGGGGTCATGAAGAGTCGGACATGACTGAAATGACTGACCAACAACAAATTCCTAAAGTCAGCTTTCAGGAGAGAAGAGGCAGAACCACATAGCCCCAACTACCATTATTTGTGGTTCTGACAAGTTCCTGGAATCAGTTTCTTAAGGTGAACAGTTGGAAGCATAATTACTCTACTATCACCATGAGTTATTAAGGCAGCACAGATCTTATGAGTGGAGGGTGGATTTTCAATAGATCTCAAATGTTTTATTGCTTTCTGGAGTATATATAACTATTATTCTAGTAGTGTGAATCTAGAACTGTACAGATCTTTTGCAGAAAGGTAGAACTCATTGGTATGTTTAGAATTGACTTTTTTTAATATGATTTTTTTTATTTTTTATTTAACTTTTAACATTCATTTTCACAAAATTTTGGGTTCCAAATTTTCTCCCCTTTTGTCCCCTCCCCCCACCCCAAAACACCAAGCATTCTAATTGCCCCTATCACCAATCTGCCCTCTCTTCTATCATCCCTCTCTGCCCTTGTCTCTATCTTCTCTTTTGTCCTGTAGGGCCAAATAACTTTCTATACCCCTTTACCTGTACTTCTTGTTTCCTAGTAGCAAGAACAGTACTCGACAGCTGTTCCTAAAACTTTGAGTTCCAACTTCTCTTCCTCCCTCCCTCTCCACCCCTTCCCTTTGGAAGGCAAGCAATTCAATATAGGCCAAATCTGTGTAGTTTTGCAAATGACTTCCATAATAGTCATGTTGTATAAGACTAACTATATTTCCCTCCATCCTATCCTGTCCCCCATTACTTCTATTCTCTCTTTTGATCCTGTCCCTCCCCATGAGTGTTGACCTCAAATTGCTCCATCCTCCCTTCCATCATCCCCCCCACCCTGCTTATCCCCTTATCCCCCACTTTCCTGTATTGTAAGATAGGTTTTCATACCAAAATGAGTGTGCATTTTATTCCTTTCTTTAGTGGAATGTGATGAGAGTAAACTTCATGTTTTTCTCTCACCTCCCCTCTTTTTCCCTCCACTAAAAAGTCTTTTGCTTGCCTCTTTTATGAGAGATAATTTGCCCCATTCCATTTCTCCCTTTCTGCTCCCAATATATTTCTCTCTCACTGCTTAATTTCATTTTTTAAAGATATGATCCCATCCTATTCCATTCACTCTGTGCTCTCTGTCTCTGTGTGCGTGCGTGTGTGTGTGTGTGTGTGTGTGTGTGTGTGTGTAATCCCACCCAGTACCCAGATACTGAAGAGTTTCAAGAGTTACAAATATTGTCTTTCCATGTAGGAATGTAAACAGTTCAACTTTAGTAAGTCCCTTATGACTTCTCTTTGCTGTTTACCTTTTCATGCTTCTCTTCTTTCTTGTGTTTGAAAGTCAAATTTTCTTTTCAGCTCTGGTCTTTTCATCAAGAATGCTTGAAAGTCCTTGATTTCATTGAAAGACCAATTTTTCCCCTGAAGTATTATATTCAGTTTTGCTGGGCTGGTGATTCTTGGTTTTAGTCCTAGTTCCTTTGACTTCTGGAATATCCTATTCCACGCCCTTCGATCCCTTAATGTAGAGGCTGCTAGATCTTGTGTTATCCTGATTGTATTTCCACAATACTTGAATTGTTTCTTTCTAGCTGCTTGCAATATTTTCTCCTTGACCTGGGAACTCTGTAATTTGGCCACAATGTTCCTAGGAGTTTCTCTTTTTGGATCTCTTTCAGGAGGTGATCGGTGGATTCCTTGAATACTTATTTTGCCCTCTGGTTCTAAAATTTCAGGGCAGTTTTCCTTGATCATTTCATCAAAGATGATGTCTAGGCTCTTTTTTTGATCATGGCTTTCAGGTAGGCCCATAATTTTTAAATTGTCTCTCCTGGATCTATTTTCCAGGTCAGTTGTTTTTCCAATGAGATATTTCACATTATCTTCCATTTTTTCATTCTTTTGGTTTTGTTTTGTGATTTCTTGGTTTCTCATAAAGTCATTGGCCTCCATCTGTTCCATTCTAATTTTGAAAGAACTATTTTCTTCAGTGAGCTTTTGAGCCTTCTTTTCCATTTGGCTAATTCTGCTTTTGAATTCTGCTCTTCTCCTCATTGGCTTTTTGAGCCTCTTTTGCCAATTGAGTTAGCCTATTTTTCAAGGTGTTATTTTCTTCAGCATTTTTTGGGGTCTCCTTTAGCAGGGTGTTGACCTGCTTTTCATGCTTTTCTTTCATCTCTCTCATTTCTTTTCCCAGTTTTTCCTCCACCTCTCTAACTTGATTTTCAAAATCCTTTTTGAGCTCTTCCATGGCCTGAGCCCATTGGGTGGGCTGGGATACAGAAGCCTTGACTTCTGTGTCTTTCCCTGATGGTAAGCATTGTTCTTCCTCATCAGAAAGGAAGGGAGGAAATGCCTGTTCACCAAGAAAGTAATCTTCTATAGTCTTATTTTTTTTTTCCCCCTTTTCTGGGCATTTTCCCAGCCAGTGACTTGACTTCTGAGTATTCTCTTCACACCCACTTTGCCTCCAGATCCACCTAGCCAGTGCTTGGGGTCTGCAATTCAAATGCAGCTCCCCAGCCTCAGGGCTTTTGGTGGGGGCGGGGCTGCTATTCGGTGTGAGATTAAGTTCAGGTGCTCAGGTGGGGGCAGGGCCAACTCACGGGCTCAGTTCCCTCAGGGGGTTTATGCAGAGACCTTCAACAATGAATCTGGGCTCCTGCCTGCTTGGGGAGCCCCGGTCTGCTGCCGCCTCCGCTGCTGCCTCCAGAGGGGGCCTGAGTTATGGGGGGACCCCACTTCCCTCTCAGCAAGCCGAGAAGACCCTTTGGGGTCTGTGGGTAGAGGGAACTGTGTGGCCACTGGAGATTCTATCCCTGAAGCCTGCTGGGATCTGCTCCTCTTGGTGTGGTGCAGCCAACGAAGGGCTGGGCTCGGCTCCGGGTCCGGGGCGCAACTGACCTTTTGCGAGAGGTTTTCAGGGCCCTCTGGAACAGAAATCTCCTCTGCTCCGTTGTTCTGTGGCTTCTGCTGCTCCAGAATTTGTTGGGAGTTCTTCTTTACAGATATTTTATGGGCTGTGGGTTCCGAGCTAGTGTACGTGTGTCTTTCTACTCTGCCATCTTGGCTTTGCCCCCCTTAGAATTGACTTTCTAACAATCCTGATGCAATTTTCTCTTCTGGGAGTTACAAATCTGGAGAAATGTGTAGGAAACTCACAGAACTCATAGAATAAGGAAGGAGAATTTGTATTTATTTTTAATGGGCTACTAGGGGTCCCTTTGGTTGTTTGCATTCCATAAGGCGAAATAAAAGCTGTCCTATAGTCAAAGTGCTGTGTATTGCTGGCTTAGGGCTTACACAGTAGATGAGCACTCTTTCTCTGATAACTATAAAGATCTAAATCTACATGATTCACAGGGAAAGCTCTGAGTTGAGGCAAGATAAACCCAGAAGAGTAAGTTTTGAGAGGCCTCAAGATGGAACCCATTCTGCATAAAACCAGACCTTGGGGTTCGGGGAAATAAGTTATATTTAAAATCAGTACAGAATAGCAACCCCCATTAGTGATGTCAGTTAAGTAGTATAGCGCATAGAGTGATGGGCCTGGAATCAGGAAGTCCTGAGTTCAAACCTAGCCTTATACACTTACTATTTGTTTCATGTTGACCAAATCACTTAACTTCTGTGTGCCTCAGTTCCCTCCCCTATAAGATGGGATCAATAATGGCAACTAGTTCTCAAGGTTGTTGGAATGATCAAATGAGATAATACTTGTAAAGCACTTTGCATACCTTAAAGTGCTACATATAAATTCTATTATTAATGTTTCTCCTCTTTTTGAAGAATAAAATTTTCATGAAAGAAAGAAAAGTATTTATCAACTGTTTTATTTTAGCAGAGAGATGGAAAGCTGTAGCATATGTTTAGATTAGGGGTTCTTAATGTTTTTATATGAGTCATGGACCCCTTTGGCAGTCTGAACTTCTTTTCAGAATGTTTTGAAATGTATAAAATAAAATATGTAGGGTTAGAAAAGAAACCACTTATGCTATTATACACTTATCAAACTATTTTTTTTCACAGTAGGTTCACAGATTTCAGTTAAAGAACCCTTGGTCTTGATAGGTTAGGTCTACCAGTGCATGGATTGTCCCTTAGTCCTTCCACTACCTTGTGATGGATATGAAGATGGGTGTAGCAGATGTTATAATGTAAGAAGTAACTAGATTAATACATCTCAGTAGATCTGAATATGTGCTCAGATATTTTTTAGTTTAGAACTCATTTTCTTTTTCAGGTACTGAAAAAAGAAAATGGTATAAGAAGAAAAGAGGAATTGCAAGAATTGTTTCATTCCCAGCATCTTCTGTCTAGACTTTAAACTCTGAATGTCAATGTTAAAATTTGGAAATGTTAACCACGAGTAGAAGAGAACAAAGGCTCTCTGTTTTTGAGAATATTTTTGAGGATATGCTTAACAATATTTGATCCTAAGAGACTTGGTTTTAGACTTTATTTTCCATTTCTATCAATCCATATAATTTGATAGTTGATACATTTAACTGTTTTGTTTGTGAGTTACCTCTTACAGGGCTCTTTTCCTTGCACCATTCTAATAAGCCACTGATTTTTATGAGACTAAAATTACTATAATGAACTTGAAATAAGAGAAGGAGGAAGAACTCTTGATCCCAGTTCAAAATAGCTTCCTTCTGCTATCACCAATCTTGGTCCTATAACACAGATTTAATAGAAGTTCATTACACAATCCACTTTCTTTCAGCAGAGGGTAGTTTTAGGACCTGTTTTATAAATGTACAAGGCTTTATCTACCATTATCAGATGCTTTTCTCATGTCTTGACATTCATAATACATACATAGTAAGCTCCTTGAGGGGCAGGTGTTATTTTTCTTTTTGTATAATAGATGCCTAATAAATTCTTGAGAGTTTTGATGGAATCACAAAATTTTAAAATTGAAGATACCTTAAAGATATTATTTCGTCTAGTCTAGCTCCTTGCTCATAAAGAGATTAAGAGAGATTAACTACTTAACTCAAGATCACATAGCTAGTCAGTGACAAAACCTGAGCCATAATTAAAGTCTCTAAGTTTCTGAAAACTTACCACCCTTTCTCATTGATTGAATGTTGGGAAGAACAATAAGTAAACAAATCATGAAGAAATCTAGATCTGATGAGTTTCCCTATTGGATTTGACACACAGCATTAGTGGCCTCTAATAGACACTGTCTTATATTTGAAACACTCCAAAGCAATAGATTCTCTGAAAAAAAAAAAGAGTTCATCGGGAACTTAAATAAAAAGATGGGAGAACATTTTATAGAGCAGAATCAAAAGACAATCTTAGAAGTATGCATGAATTCTTGATTATTAAACGCTTAGAGATAATCTAAAGATTGTATGCCAAAAAATGACAATACAATAAAAATACTTAATGTCCTCCAGGAAATAATGTCCCCAAATTATCTTTGAAATCGAAAACAGAATATATATCAACAGAATCTACATGCTTCTGACAAAGATAAACACAAAATTGAACTCTCTAGGAAACATAGAGGTCAAACTTAAGAAATTCTAAGTTAAACAAGTATAGAATTCAGATAGAAAAATGGGACTTTAGGTTATCTATCCTAACATCCTCATTCTACAGATTAGGAAACTGAGACATAACTTATCAAAAGTAAATTATTTGAGTAGTTCAGCACTTACTAACTCAACTCCCAAACATTTCCACTATCCTTTATCAGACACTCCTACCATGGTCCCCACAAAAGCTGTACATAGTTAGTCTTCTTGAAATTCATATTCCTTGATTATACTCATCCTACCTTCTTTCCTGGGTACTACAAGCACCAGACAACATAAAACTGCTAAAAAACCACCACCACCCCATATACACACACTATAGTCCCCAACTTACTGTCAAAAAGTCAGCCTTTGCCTAAGTTGGGCAGTTATGTGGTGGGAGTGAGGGAGAGAGATTGACGTATTCTTATAACAAAGTACTTTTTTTAAATCACAATAGCCCAATGAGGTAATATGAGTATAATTATCCCTATTTTATACATGAGGAAACTGAAACACCAAAAGGTTAAATAATTTGCCAAGGGTCATAGAGCAAAATCTCAGAAATAGAACAGATAGCAGAGGTCATCTAGACGAAATTGTATGTGAATAAAGGCTTTGAAAGGCCTGCAGTCATCCATTCCATTTTTAAGCAGCTCTAATGGACATGGAAAGCCCATTTCTACCTCTGCCATTTTTGCTCACTAGTGCTAATTCTCCTGGTGCCCAAGAAAACAAAAGTCACTCATTTTTAAGGATCTTCAAATACTGGAAAACAGCCAGCATATCCTTTTCCTCCAAATTTTCTCTTTTTCAGGCTGTGCATTACTAGTTTTTTGAATTAATCCTCCCATGGCACTTTTTCCAGGGTTTTTTCCTATCCTGACTGTCCAACTCTAGATGCTCTTAGTTTATCCATGTTCTTCCTGTAATGCAGCTCCCACATCTGAATACAGTATTCCAAATGCAATGGGGCCATTACTTTCCTCATTTCTGGCCACTAAAAAATAATCAGGCTAATGAGAAAGGATGCAATTTAGAAATTAGAATAGCAACATTAACAACCCACAAATAGACACAAAAGAAGAAATCTTGAAAATTAGAAAAGAAGATAAAATTGAAAATACAAAGGTGATAGAGCTGGTCAATGAAACTGGGTGCGAGTCTTTTGAAAAGACTAGCAAAATTGATAAGCCATTATCTAATTTGGTCAAAGAGAAGAGAAGAAAATCAAATCACCTAAATTAAAAATGAACAAGATTGAATTCACAAAAAATAAGAAATGACAAGAAATATCACAAATAACTATGCACAACTATATGCTAGCAAAACTGCGAACTTAAAAGAAGAATGATTATGTAAAAAATTTTAAATAAAAAAATCAATATTAGAAA
Source organism: Notamacropus eugenii (assembly GCF_028372415.1). Lineage (NCBI taxonomy): Eukaryota > Metazoa > Chordata > Mammalia > Diprotodontia > Macropodidae > Notamacropus > Notamacropus eugenii. The sequence continues at coordinate 405,282,837 of NC_092873.1, forward strand.
GGAAAAGAAAATTACAAATTGACTAAAGAGTAAGTGTTCCAGTAAGTGCCTATACTAAAGCCTGCTTATACCTAGATGAAAGCCAACTTAGCACCCAGTGCATGTAGTAATAATGCCAAAGTAGCAGGTTAAATGGTGAAAAATTCAGACAGACAATTATATTTCTATGTACAATTACTGTCCAAAAAAGTTTTATTTTGTGCACATACGTTTTCTCCACTGAACTGAAACTGATCATTTCAGTGCTCTGGGAATCTGTTCTTTAAGCCCAAATGTAAGATAATATTGTTCTTATTATTTGCTTTGTACATTTTTATTTTACTTTTATTTCAGTTGTGTCTGACTCTTTGTGACCCCATTTTGGGGCTTTTTTGGCAAAGATACTAGAGTAATTTACCAAATCATTTTAGGGATGAGAAAGTGAGGCAAACAGAGTTAAGTGACTTGCCCAGGGTCATACAGCTAGTAAACATCTGAGGCCAGATTTGAACTCAGGTCATCCTGATTCCAGACCCAGTGCTCTATCCATTGAGTCACCTAACTACCCTACCTTGTACATGGTAAGCATTTAATAAATGCTTTTTAATTAATTAATTCATTTCACCAAAGGAGTTCATTACTAGAAATAAAGTTCTACCTTTATCATTGCCTCAACAAAAATGATGGTATGAGATGAGACATAAGCAATAGTAATTGCATCTAATTTTAGAAATTGGGGTTATACAGCTAACAAAAATAGAGAAGACCAAAAGCCATTCCTTAAAACATAAACAGTCAAAGAAAATGGACAAGCAGTTCTTAAAAGAATCACAAACTATTAACAAGTAGGCAAAAGAATGTTCCATACCACTAATAAAAACACAAATTGTAAAAATCCTTGTTTCACCCCACACCCAGCAAATTGTCCAAGATGGCAAAAGCTTGACATAGTCAGCGTTGGAAAGGTTGTAGAAAGATTGATAACTACTAACGCATTACTGATAGAGCTGAGATTTAGTACAGTCATTTGGGAAAACAATTTGGAATTATGAAAATGAAATTACTACAATGTTTACAATCTCTGACCCAGAGATTCTACTACTTGGCATATACCAAAAGGAAATCATTGATTTAAAAAAGTCTTAATATACACCAAAATATTCATAGCATCACTTTTTGTGATAGCAAAGAACTAGAAACAAAAATATGCCATGATGGGGATAGATTGAGGAACAGATAAACAAGTTGTGTTACCTTGAATGTCATAAAATATCATTGAGATGTAAGAAATGACAAAAACGATGAATAGAGAGAAACATAGAAAGAATTACATGATCTGATGCAGAGTGAAGAAAGCGAAGTCAATGAAACAATATACACAATGACTAAAATGATGTTAATGGAAAAACTCACAAGACAATAAAAAACAAATGTTTCACTATTGCAAAGATCAAGTGGATCTAAAGAATAGATATGGGAAGATACCTCTCTTTGGCTCCTTTGCAAAGGAGGGAGGCCCCTGGTTTTAGAACACTGCATATGTTTTCAGATTTTTGAAAATCTCTTGCCCCGTTTTGCTAGTACTATAGGTAAGAACATTGGAACTGAAGTAAAACCTGAGTTCAAATCCTGCCTTAGAGACTTCTTAACTGTTTGACTCTGAAGATCACTTAACCATTTCAGCCACAGTTTCCTCATTTGTAAAATGGAGATAATAATAACACTTACTTCATAGGATTATGAGGATCAAAAGATATAGCATGTGTACAGTGCTTTGCAAACCAAAAAGTGCTATATAAATGGGGGCTATTAAAAAAACAGTCTTTGTCATATGGAATAGCCTAGGGGGAGGAGGGAAAGTGATTGATACAAGGGGAAATTTAGGCAGTTTCAAAACAAAAGATCAATAGAAATTTATTTGAAATGAAATAGTAGTCATACTAATCATTCCACAGCCTTCCTCCCAACCTCACTGATACAATTTCATACAGTCAAAGGATCATAGGATCACAGATTATAGGGTCCTTAGAAGTCCCAGTGCAATTCCCTTATTTTTCTGATAAGTAAACTCAGTAATAAATTGACTTGTCCAAGGTCACAAAGGTAGTAGGGAGCCAAGCTGGAGTTCCAACCTGGGTCTTCTGATTCCAAATCCATCCACTTTGAATAAAAAAGGAAATTCAGATTGATTTCCCAAATATTGTCTACCAGAGTCAAGGAGAAAACCTATTGTGTTGAACTTCAAGATCTGAACACAAAGTTGAAAACTGAGCTCTAATGGCCTGAGTCAGTCCTCATTTCTACATTTTTAGTTTCTTTCAACACACCACACAGTGGAAGTCATTCTAGCTCTGATTCAGAGATACAGCAGATCAAAACAGCTGCATGCAGCCAAAGTCTAATGTAACCCAATCAGCTTATAGCACTATTTCTATTTCTACTCCTGAGGCCAGCAATAAATTGGGGTTTCCACTCTATAAAAGCATTCTAAATACAAAAAGGCACATTGACCTCAAGGGGAGCACTCCATTGCACCTGAAGGCATGGTTGAGTTGAAAAATAGAATCAGAAATAGTAAATTCCCCTATACCACTCTGCAAGAAGAGAGCTGGTTTTTTTCTTCCAGTTCATCTGGACTGTATTCCTCTTCTCACAGCAAGGTTTGGGGCTTTTTGTTTGTTTGGGAGTTGGGTTTTTGGGTTTTTTTCAGTTTGGTTTATTTTTCCTACGCTTACTGACCTCCTAATTCAATGATAGGTTGTCCATTGAATGATTCTTACTCAAAGGCATGAAAAAGAAAGTGAGGAAGGGTACTATATTCATCAAAAATTTAACATGGGTGAAAAGTAATAATTCTTCAATATGACTTACCCATTAACTTCACTGGAAAAAAAAGTCAATTCCCTAACTGCTAGTGTTCTATGTATTTATATACATGATGTATACTTGTCCACATACACACATACACACACACACATACATACGATTATACTGTAACACTATCCTTGGGGTGCATGCCATGGGAGGAACCTGCCTTACAATGAAACCCCCCTGGGTGAATCCAAAATAAACCCTCTTAACACTGGATTCTGCCCATGGTCAAAGCTATAGCTAAGCTGAGGCAACCAGGGTTTTACCCAGGAATGTCAAAATTTAGGGGCTGATTCCACCTATACACTTTCCATAAAAAACAAATTAAAGAACAAACCCTCTGAGCTTAGCACTTAGTTAGCAAGAATACCTAGTAAAACATCTGAAGCTACTTTATGGTGGCTTTCTTCCCTTCTGTCCTGCCAGCTCTTACCTGGTCCAGCCCTATCCTGCTTCCTTCCCCCACAGAGTCAGCCTTGCTAATAGGGGCTTTGAAGTGTTCCAAGTTCTCTTCTTAACCCAGCTGAGGAAGGGATGTCTCCGTATGTCTGTCCCTCTCTCCTAAGGTCTGAGATCTATGAGCTTTATTTCTCACTTCTCCCCTCCACAACTGAATCTGTCATAAGTAGTTCATTCCAGGATACCTCCCATGCTTTTTGACCAACCTGTTTCATGGAACTTGCCCTGAGCAACAGAATTTCAGGTTGTAGCTCTACCTGCAATGGATGGTATTATAAAGTTGTTCTTTTATGTATAGCTGAATATGTGGATAGAAGTATATATACACACACATATACATATATATATTACACACAATGTATGTAATGTATGTACGTATACATAATTCTTTCCAAAGAAACTCACAAAAATATAGGAAATGTCAGAGTCTTTTAAAGGGCGCGATCACGCTGAGTAATACAACCTCCCTTGATTTTTTTTTACATTATTTCGGTATGAAATGTTTTTATGGCTCTTGCTAAAAATAAAAGACATTTCAGAGCTTTCTCAGTAAATGAAGCACTGCAGACTTTTCAGTTTTGTTGTTTCCCTATAAAATTAATATAATTAATTAAAATCCAATGTTCGTCTGATTTACAATCTGTGAGTCAATGAGTCACAGAATTTTATGCAAATAGGACCACTTTACTTCCTAGACTTCCAACAATAAACCATGTACCAACATCTGATTGAAGGAGAGCAGTCCTAACCAAGAGAGATGGAGGAAGGAGGAAGGGCCCTTTTAACCATGCCATTGTACATTTATATTGTGTTTGGGGGAGAAAAAAAATGTATTTAAGAGTGGGAACAATTTGGAAAGACAACAACTGCTTTTATCAAGTGTAAAAAAATTAGTTCAACTGAATTTAAATGCAATTACATGAGCAGCTGGTGAAGGCTAATTTCTGTTCAGTCTGGTTTCACAGGAACCACACCCCCATCTCTCGCCCTGGGAGGAGATCAAATTTCAAGCATTATGTCACTACCGTCAGCCCTTATTGGCTGGCTGTGGCCTGTCAGAGTCAGCCTCTTGAAAAATTAACCCCTCTCCTGGTGGTCATCTTTATGCTGCTCCACCCCTATTAAGGTTTGAGTAATCCAACTGCACTGAAATTGTCTAATTTCTCTATAGTGTTCCATTGGTGGGAGGTTTTGACTAGATGGTGACCAACCAACAGGTTTTGTTTCCCTCGCTCCTTTGGCCATACTTGTTCACTCATAGGATTGTAGAGCTGGTTGGGACTACAGAGATCGTTTGGTCCTATTTTTTCATTTTGCACATGATAAATATGAGACCCAAATAGTAAATGACCTGGTCAAAGGCATGCAGCTAGAGAGAGGCAGAGCTAGCATTTTAGAACCCAGTTCTTCTGACAAGCCAGTTTGGCTGAACTATTGACTGCATTGCTTTCCACTGAGAGTTGCCAGGTGAAGAAGGCCGGTAGGCATGGTTACCACACAACTGCCGTAATATTACACGTGTTTTTACATTTCAAAGGGATCTCAGGGTTCATTTAGTCAAACCCCTTCATTCCAGATGAAGAAATAGAAGACTATAGAGGTTAAGTGACTTGCCCAAGGTCACACAGGAAATTAGATGTCTTAGGTTAGATTAGAACTATTGCTGTGGACTGATTCTTTGGATGAAACTGACTATTATCAATTGATTCACCAGGTTCCTTCTTCCAATATGTTTTACTAACTGCTGTATAAAGGCATAGACTTGTTTCTGAACTCATTGCATCCAAATTCTAGACACTTTTTATTTCCTCTACCTAGACAGAGATCTAGTGCATTGTATACTTGAGGCTTTTACATTTGAAGAGACGGTGTGGAATAGTGACTTGCAGCAGGCTGCCATTGTGCTCTGAAAGACCTGAATGTTATTCTTGCTTCTTTGTGTGTATGTTAGCAAGTTATTTAACTCCTTAGTGCCTCAGATGACCCTATAAAACTATATGGTGACACAATTATTCTGCATTGATGGAGAGAGTTTAAAGTCATAAATCTTGGATGAAAAAGCCCTTTTGGACATTATTACCATCTGATTATGTATTTGTTTCCTGGAAAGGAATACTAGTTTTTGTGGGTTATGGATTCTCTTGAATCTACTGACTTCCCTGGCTTCTTTCAAAACTCACTCAAATTCCCGTTTTATAAGAAGCCTTCCCTGATACCTTTCCAGCTACTAGTGTGTTCCCTACAAGATGACTCTCCTTTACACCATATATATCTGGTACATACAATTTTTGTATGTTGTCTCCCCCTTTAGAAGATAAACTCCTTGAAGACAGGAACGCTGATTTTGGATGTTTTTATCCCCCTATCACTTAGGCACATAGTAAATACTTTAAAAAAGTTTGTTGACTATTAATACCATCTGGGACGCATTCAACAGTCCTCTTGCCATCCTACACAGAAGATGGGGAACATAATTCCTTTACATATATATATATATAAAATGCATGTATATAAAGCACTGTAATGTTCACTTTAGTTACCAGTGTGAAGGAAACATTTTATAAACCAAAAATGTCTGCCTTCTCCTTGTAAAATAAGATAACATTTGTTTTATTTCAAACCTCTAAAGCAGGAATTGTTAGCCTTTTTTATGTCACACACTCCTTTGGCAGTATGATATAACCGATAGACCCTCTTCTCAGGATAATATTTTTAAATGCATAAAATAAAATACACAGGATTGCAGAGGAAACCAATTATATTGAATGTAATTATCAAGTTGACTTTTTAAGTTCATAGACTCCAGGTTAAGAACTTCTCTGCTCTGAAGCATTTCATTGGACAATTAAAAGAGAGGAATCTTCAGCAAATCCAAGAAATGCTTTACTTCTGTCTCAATGGTGAAGTATAGTAGTAGCCTTGAAACCAGAAAAACCTGAGTTTAAATCCCATCTCTGACTCTTCCTAGCTGTGTGACCAAGATGACATTTTTTTACTTGAGCAATACCCTTGGTCAACACTGAAGTCATTCACCTGTTCCTCCAAGAAATTTTATAATTACATGGTCTTCCAACCTTCTGACCTCCAAATAGGGTCCAGATCTTATCTCAGTTTTGGATAGGATTGGCTTTCCTGCAGTTGCTTTATTTTTTTAATCTTGATGACATATGGGCTCCTCCCTACATTTATATAACACTTTAATGTTTGAAAATTGCTATAAAATGTTCTCTCTCTAGATCTTTACAACAACCCTGTGAAATGAGTGTTATTAAAATGCCCATTTTGCAGATGACATTGGAGTTGTGTGAGGTTATGGAACTATAGCTAATAATTGTGTAAGGCATGACTTGAACTCAAGTTCTCAGCTAGGTTACCATCTCAGGTATATTAACTGTATCCTTTGTCTGTTTAATGGTCATGTGCCTCTTCTTCTGGTGAATGAGTGTTTTTGCCAGCATTGGGTATAAGAGTGACAAGGCAAGTCACAGACAGAGCAGACTAGCTGAATTCTCAGTGATATCACAGCTGCCATATATCATATCAACAAGATGACTGGCTCATCCCTCTCTCCAATGACTGAACTCTACTACAATAACTTGGTTTACTCATCCACCCAAACCATTCCCTTTTGTGAAAACTTTGGTTTCCAAAGCAGTCGTTCACAATGCTCATGCTTTTCACCAGGATTCTACTGATTGACAACTACTAAGAGGGATTTGGAGACTGCCCAGGCTGACTTGTAACATACCATATGGACAGCAAAAGCAGCATGTAAACAGGGAACCAACCCACAGTGTACCTACAGGGAGCCTATCTGAGTTTCAGATCAAGTCTAGCTAGTCACCTGAAACCTATATGCAGAAAAACCTTCCAAGAAACAGGCAGATCAGGCTTTAGGTGCCTTCCAATTCGTGCAGTAGTGGACCCCATAGTCAATTGACTAGAAATATCCACCTACTATCTATCCCTTCTATTTTCTGTTGGTATTAACTGTGACAGGTCCTCCTTGAGCCAGACTTGTGCCCCCTAAATCCTTGTTCACACCCACTAATTTTAGGCAGGAACAGGGAGTGACTTACAAGTTACAACTCAGGTCTCCCTGACTCCAAGTCCAGCACTCTGAACTCTGGCATAAGTCAAAGAGATCCCAAAATTCCAAAGGCTACAGGGTTAATTTCCAGCACCTGGTTGTAGCACCAATGCAATATTCACAGCACCTTTGGCAGCTATGAATATGCCAGTACAGTTCTGAATTGCAAAATATAACACACTCTCCACATGGAAGACAGAACCAAGACATTTATTCAAACACCAGAAAGCTGAATCCCAACACCAGAAAGCCAATATCATAGCAACAAAGAAATCTGTACACAATAGCAATGCAGGAAGTATTACCATCCCTATGCCTTTTCTCTGTTATTCTCTCCACAAACCAGCTCCCTTAAACAAATCACAAGCAGGCTTCCTTAAATAAAATCTCAAACAAACTCTCCCACTCATGCTAGATACTGCCTGTTCTCTCTTTCCCAGCTCTGACTGCTCTGATTAACTTCCTGCTCTATCCCTTTCTGCCCCACCTGTACAGCGAACTCCTCCCACCACAGGTTCCATTTGACTCAGACTTCCATGTGACCCAGGCCTATTAACGGATGGAAAAGATCTTCCCATTTAAATTACCATTACATTGGTAGAAAAGAAAAGCTATGAGATTGAAAAAAAAAGAATATGGGAACCAACATATCCCCAGCATTCCTTCGAGATGGTAGAATTCTTCACAGAATCATAGAATTTGAGAGTAAGAAGGGACATCAGTGAACATCTAGTTCATCCCATAACCAAAAAAGAGTGATTGATAAAAAACTGCCAACAAGTGATGATTTAGACTTTCCTTGAAGACCTCAGAGGTGGGGGGAGTGGGAGTCCATTACCTCCTGAAGCAACCTATTCCACTTTTCCATCAGGCCATTGTTTCAAGGGCTAGGGAAGGAGAAATGATGAAGGACCACATGGCTACTTTATCTTCAATTGATTTGGGGGAAGGGGGGCCATGTGATTCTTCAACTTATTACCTATATTACTTTGAGTGAGTTCATTGCACTTTTCTGGACCCCTTTCTTATCATCTCCATTATGAAGGGCATGAACTAGAACATTCATAACATCCTTTCTAGCTCTAACTCTTTGATCCTATAGTTAGCACACCATTGCTAAAAATAACATTGCTTCAGAATGATTTTCTTTTTTTAGTGGTTGGGGAAGTATTATTAAACAAGATTTGTAACTGGGTACTATGTTTAGAGGAAATGGGGGCAAATTCCTTTGTCTCCTTGAACAATCTTAATGATCTCCTTTAATTCTTAGCATGTAGATATTCTTCCTGGTGCTTTTCTGCTTCCTTAGTCTTAGACATGTGTGACTTAACCTTGCAATGCAGGAGCTTCTTGTGAGTCTCCCTTAACTGCCTTTAGTTTAGGATGGTATTCCTTATGAAGCAACTTAATCTTGAGCATCTAATTTCCCATTACCTGCAAATATATGTGATAGTCAATCTATTTGGATCACTGTTACCTGCAGAGCACACAGAGCAGAACCCTCCTCATCCTCATTCACCCTGGTCACCTTCTCAGGTATTTCATGTTGGCCATATCCTTTCTTTGACTAATTCTCATGTGCCTGCCCTTCTGGAGTGTTTTTCCAATGTTGGGTACAGAGTAACCCGGCAAGTGACAGACTTCCAGATGATCAGCCCATTTTTAGTTTCCAGATCTGCTAATGGGAGTGACATCCATGATGGTGATTTCATTGGATTCCCTGGAATGAAACCATACCTTCTTCTTTCTGAAGTGAAGGCACTGGAGGCAAACCTCTTTGAAAATCTGAGTATAAGCATAGTCATGAGCACAAAACAGGAAAAGTAAAGTTTATTCTTTATAAGTATCAATCCATTATTCCTTGATAGACCATCATTCTTCCTCCATGATGTGCTCCTGACTCAGCTTTATGTGTGGTCTTTGTTGCCTGAAGTCAGATCACATTTTCTTGGCTAACTCCATGGTTTAGGTATCACTCAGATTTGTGGTTTTGACCTATGGACTACATTGTTGGTCGCCTGTTCTGATCCCTGGAACTGAGCACTGTGCTCAAACCATGCCTGCCCCATTTTGGCAGAATTCCTTGACGCTGTCCCACCTGCTCTCCACTGGCTAATCCCCAACACACACTGGACACAACTTAGTGCAGTATGCCTTCCAGTATACCACGTTACCTGTCTTCAAAAAGTCCATATACATTTTTCTTTCCCCTCTGTAACAAGATTAAGGATTAGACTTTCCTTCCAGCATATCCCCTATATTTTGCCTCCCCCACCACTTGGCATAGAGCTAGCTGTAAAGATAATCACCTCAGGGGTGCCAGATGGCATGTCCAGGCTCTCAGGCCTCTCTTCTGGCCCCACTGAGATTTTTCCGTGATCAGCTTCCATAGGGACAAAACCCTGGCCCAGACCATCTCCTGCTTGAATTGCTATGACCTACTTCTCATCCACAAACTGACCAAGTGCCAAATTGTTGAAGCAAAACCTTCTCCCTTCTCAGCTTAGAAGTGGGACCTGGACAGACTAGGAGTGCAAATACGAACTAAAATAGGTCTGGAGGAACCTGACCTCACCCAAGGTCAGATCCAGACTGGATGCTATATGGAAGTCAAGGTGATTCTAAGACCATTCCAGAGATTTGATTCTACGATAAACCCAGTAATAACAATCGACCTTAGATGCTCAAGGCTACCATAGAATTTACGAGGAAGATGAGATGAGCACCTATATGTGATCAAATATAGGGTATCCTACTCCCAAAGTACTCTCTTGTTAGACATTTCATCAAAATTCCTTCTAATAATGATAGTAATAATTACCTTATCACAGTCTCACTTATTATTCAAATTGGTTCATTTGGTCATTTGGTGACCAGAAATTTCTTTTCTGGGTATTCAGTAGCTACAGCACCTACAGGAATAGACAATCATCTTTTTTCCCCCACACCCTGATAGAGACAGCCCAAGACCCTGAACCCCAGAGACTTAGCAACCTTCCATCCCAGCCTTCACAGCCATCAATCAGGGAGGAAATCATTATGGGTTAGTGATGGACATCCTGATGAGTATGGAGCTCATCTTATTCACCACCTCTGCGACAACTGCTTACCAACTGCCAACAATAGACAGATAAGCACAGGTGCCTAGAAGTATTAACATCCCCCTCTCAGACCATTATTCCTCCTTTCAGCCCAGCCCTCACAACCACTATCCAGGGAGACATCTCCTGAGAGGGGACCAGTCATCCTCACCAACTACCACCCACAGAATAGGAGCAACCCAGCTTAGCCAAAATGAAAGGCACCCTGAGAGAGACAGGAGAGAGCATGTGCCAGATCAGTCAAACTACCACTACCACCTTGACCACCATCTCCTTTCAGATCTGCCTGGAGCCTGCCTGGGACCCTCACTCCAAAGAAATGTTCCCATCATAGTTCTTATCATCCTGAGACGCAACCATCCTCTGTGGAGATGCTGCCTGGCAACCATTCCTGCAGAAGCTATGGTCACAGCTACCGAAGACCCAGGGAAAATGTTCTTTCTAGTCAGCTAATCACATTTACCAAGTGCCTACTGTGTTCCAGGCTCTGTGCTAAGCCCTAGGAAATACAAAGAAGCATTCCCTGCTCTTGGCACAGTATGAGACTTTGCCCCCAAAATCTTTAGTTCTGTCAGATGATTCATTATCGAAAAGTAATAGGATTTATCAGTGGAAATAACATTAAAGAATAAGCATTTATATCTACTTTACTGCTACACCTTAAAGACCCAGAATTTGATGACTAAGGGAATGACATAATCAGACCTGCATATTAGGAAAATATTTTGTCATAAATATCATAGTAGTTATTAAAATATTTTTTCAAAATTGTCCTAATTTAATCCTAATCATAGGAGATTACATTTATATGGCACTTTATGTTTGCAAAGCCTTCTATAGTACACTATGTCGTTAGATCTTCGTATCAACCCAAATGAGGTAAGTGCTAGAGGTATTTATATTGCTGTTTTATAGATGAGGAAATTAAATCTTCAAGAAGTTAAGTATCTTGTTCATGGTCATGCTGCTAGTAAATTCAAAAATTGCATTTTGAACCCAGATTTCTCCCGACCCAAGTCCAGCACTCTTCACGACACCAACAATTCCTGTTAAGTCTCCAATCCCTCATTAGCATATTATTTATTCTTCCTTATCACTTATATTTCGGCATAAATGAGTTTTTCTAAGAATAGGTTTTGACAGGGAGAAAGGAAAGAGAACAGAACACTAGGTAATTGGGAAGATTTGGGAGGGGGAAAAGGTTATTTATTTGCTTGTTTGTTTTTAGCCTTGGCATCTTACTCATTCCTCTTTGTCACCGCTTCCACTGACGTCTCCATCCCTGAATTACTAAGCAGCACTTCCCATTTTTCATTTGTTTGTTTTCGCCTTGTATCCTGAGCACTTAGCACAGTGTTTGGCACATTGTAGGTGCTTAATAAGTGCTAGTTGGCTAATGGATTGGTTGATGTAGGGGTGGAGGGAGAGAGCAAAGCCTGAGTCAGAGCACCCCTTTCCATTCCCTGTGTCTTAGAGATGGCTCTGACTCTTCTCAGTTGTCTACCCTTATTCCCGGATCAGTTAGCACCAACAAGTTTGTCATAGGCCTTGAGTTTACTTTTCAGTAAATTTAATGAACAAAGAGGAGAAAAGAATAAAGCAAGAGGAAGTTGGAAAGACAAAGAAAATATTTCACCTACTTTACAATTGCACTCAGGGCTGATGTGGACCATGTGTCCCCTCTGAAATGGGCGCCCAGCCTGCAGGTTTCCTGTAAAATTCATCTCTTCCCTTAGGAACCGTTGGGGTGTGTTTCCCCAATTTGAAAAATAATAGGAAAAAAATGACATTGCAATAATTTTTATCACAGACCTGGAAGGCATAGGGAAAAATTATTTTAGTCTCTGCCCCTGCCCTTGAGCCTAAATTCATTTTTTCAGGGACTTAATTAAAAGTCAATCAAATAGTAACTGATAATGACTTGTCTTAAGCTATACTTTGCCATTCTTTTCCTGAATGTTTGACGATGTTGGTGACTCCACAAGGAAAAAAAGCCATTCTCTTTAGGAAGACTTTAATAACTACTTTGGTGAAAACAGTCATTTGTGCTTCAATAGGGTTTTATTCCGTAAGTGCTAAGGAACAAGGTTAAAAGCAATGAGAACAAGCTTACAAGAAATGTTTAGGAAATATTAAATCTTACTTTGGTTTTTTGCTAATTTGCAACCTGCGTGTGCCCTCTAGCAAAGGTGATCATAATCTATCCATCCCTTCTTTGACTCATAGACTCTCTACCCAATCTGCTAGAGGTCTTTTTCTAGAAATCTTGTCTTTGAGTGCAGGCATCAGTGGGGTATGCAGAGCTCTCCAACAATCATGCCTCTACCACTTTAGCTACGTGAATAACCCTCCTCCCTCAAGGATTCTTTATAGTACTTCTCTTGCATAAATCTCCCTTTGTAATATATTACATCTTGTTTATGCCCACCATTTGCCTCCCCATTGCCCTTTGGGTGAGGCCCTCAACTTTAATCCTCCAAAGACATGTTCCATGACTAGAAGCCATGAAGCATCACAAAAAGGGTTTGTGTGTGTGTGTGTAGACTTGTGATTTCATTGTCACACCAAACTTTTGATGAGGAAACTCCCTCTACAAATCCAAATCTTTGCTTACTCTTCAACTTTCTTGGAGTCTTGAGCCCTGTGAAAGGTTCAATGATTAGCTGGGTTCACAAAACCACTATATGATAGAGGCAGGACTTGAGGTCTAACAATGAGGTGGTTATCTATCCACTGATGTTGAAATATGGGCTCTTTATTTTTCAGAGAGATGCCTGAGGTCAATAAAAGCACTACACCATTTCTCAAAAATAAGTCAACCCATTTTCTTTCCATTTCATTCTGGTTCCCACTCCTTTTTTAATAGTCAGTATTTTGTCCAATATGCTTACATTGGACTGGCTTGATAAGTAGGTGTTTGCAATATTATGGAGGGTTCCAATGCAGAGTCCAAAGGGACAAGAGATTCCCTCTAGATGATGAGAGCTTCTTGAGACACCTGTTTCTCATGCCAGTGCACCGATTGCATTAATCCTCCAAATTCTGAATTCCTAAATGGAAACCATACTCACTTGGAGTTCTGCTTGACTATCTTTCCAGTCTTCTTACACCAAACCTTCACTTCAATCCAGTGATACTAATTCCCCTGCTGTTCCTTAAATAAAACAGTCCCTGTCCCAATTCCAGACATTTTCACTGACTATCCCCCATGCATGGAATGTTCTCCCTCCTAAAGACTTCCCTAGATGCCTTTAAGACCCAGCTAAAATCTTACCTTATACAAGAAACCTTTTCTTATCCCTCTCAGTGCTAGTCCTTTCCCTGTATTGATTATTTCTAGTTCATACTGTAAATAGCTTGTTTGTACATAGCTGGTTTTATGCTATTTCCCCATTAAATTATGACCTCCTTGAAGGCAGGGGCTTTCTTTCACCTTTCTTGTATCCCCAGCGCAAAGCCTGGCACATAGAAGGCACATAATAAATGCTTATTGACTGGCTATACAAAGGAAAAAAATGAAACCATCGTCCAGACAGCTGAACAACTATGCAGTGGAATGGATTACCCCTAGGGCTGGTTCATCAATATCCCCGAACAAATGATCTCTTAATTAATTTTCTGAAAAAGTCACATTAAACTGTTGCTTTGAGAACGACATTGCTCAGTTTCCTAATTTCTATAAAGAAGTGGATTACATGAATTCTAAGGCTCTTTCTCGCTCCAAAACTCTATGATTCCCTATTGTTTAATAATAGTTGACATTTGCATAATACTTTTCAGGCTATGGAATTATTTTCTACAACAACCCTGTGAGGTATGTAGTATAAGCATTATTATCTTCATTTTATTGATAAGGAAATTGAAGACCAGGGAGGTTAAGTGATCTGCCTAGAGTCACATAACTACTGGATTTGATCCCAGGATTTCTATCACCAATTTCGGTGTGGTTTTCACAGTGCCTCTTAGTGGGTAATTGAGTCCAGTACACAATACATGTATTGTAACATGTGGATATTTCTGCTTATCTTTCACTGAAAGACTGATTTTGTCTAACTCTACCCTGCTGTCAGTCAAGGCTATATTAAGCTCCACCCATCAGATATCACTTTGTTGCTGTCATGGTTCAATCATTTCAGTGGTGTCTGACTTTCTATGTTCTCAATTTTGGGATTTTCTTGGCAAGGATACTGGAATGGTTTATCATTTACTTCTCCAGCTCATTTTGCAGATAAGAAATTGAGATTAACAGGATTAAGTGACTTGCCCAGGGTTACCAACTAGTAAGTATCTGAGGTCAGATTTGAACTCATGAAGATGAGTCTTTCTGATTTCCAAGCCCAGTGCTTGTGCCACCTAGCTGTCTCAGATATGACTTATCGTCCATTCATTGTCTGACACATCTGGAATTGAGTTTCATCTCAAGTTACTCCATGTTAAATATCCCACTTTCTTTTACTTTTTCACATAGGTCAGGCTTAAGGACCTTACCAATACGTTATAATAACATAGACCTAAGTTTTGGTTCTTTCTTCACCATTAACTAGCAGATGACTGCAGGCAAGTCATTTCACCTGTCTCTGGGCTTCAGGCTCATTATTTGAAAAATAGAAAGGTTATCCAAGATCTCCTGTAAAGCCCTTCTTCCAGGTCTAATGAGCCTCATAAAGAATAATAGATATAGAGCTACAAGGGTATTTAGAGATTATCTAATCCAATACCCTTGTAATAAAGATAAAGAAATCCAAGGTCATATAAGTACTAAGAAACAGAGCTGAGATATGAATTCAGATTCTCTGCCCCTGAATTCAATGTCCATATGACTACACCATAGAGACTGGTGAAAAAGATTGTCAGTCCAAAAAAAAAAAGATTAATAGTTACTCAAAATCAATGTATTAGAGCCCCCAAATTACCCTGAAAACATACTGAGAAAAGCAGTAAATGCAGACAAGATGAAAGCATAAGTCTACATGCTATTATCTCTTCAGGTTAGGCACCTGAGGAGAGATAAGGAAAGAATTTCATAGTCTGAAGCAAAACCTGTAGTTCCTAACCAACAAAAAGGTTTGTTTTGCTAAAGGTGTCTTTTAAGGCCAGATGGTGGTTTTCTACCATTGTCCTGTAACTTGGCTAGAAGTGTGAGAGTAACCCACGTCACCTGGCACCCCGAGAAAAAAAAAAAGAGCAAATTCCAGCAGAAAATGCCCCATGCTTAAGTCGGTCATTACAATACACAGCAGGCATCTCCCTGCCATCTGGCTATCTACAAGAGATCACTGCTATATTTCTTGCCTGGCTGACTTCAGCTACCTCCAAAGCATAGGTACAGGGACAGGATGGTCAACACCAGGAATGGACAAACCTCCATTGGACACTCTGAATCACTTGTCTCACCTGCTTCTGGGGATGATGGAGACCAGTTCCTATGTTACCTCAAGGTACTGGTTTTCCTAAAGTGGCTGTCCAACATTACCCTTGGGGAAGAATAATAGAAAGTCTGAATTTTGATTTTCATTCACAAATATTGGTAAAATTCAGAGTTTAGCATGTGTTGGCTTGAGTTCAGAAAATGGCAGAGTGCTTGTAACGACTCCTGAAAGTAAGGTCCATTTTTTTTAACATCAATAGTGGATAGAAAACCAGCTTTGGTGTCAGAGTAAGGCTATTTTTTAAAGGGTTTCTTTTTAAATACACTTGAAATAGAAAATAGCACGGTGCCTTCGGCATAGAAAAAAATCAACATTTGTCATATGAGTGAATAAATTTTTAAAGTGTCAAATTTAAGATTCCACCCAGTATAAACCCAGAGAGATTATTTTCTTCTAATATGAAAGCATAATGATAGTTTTCATAAAAAAAAAAAAACTCCTTACATGGAACTGAGAACAGTTGATAATAGAACCTCAAGAGATTCCATTAGAGAAGGAAGGGACCTCAGAAACAAACTGGTTCAAACAATGACTGAACAAGAATCTCCTCTAAAATATGATCCTCTGGTAAGTGGTCATCCAGCCCTTCAATGAAGACCTACAGTCAGAGGAAAGCCACTAACTCTCTGCAGGGGTGGGGAAACTGTGACCTTGAGACCACATGTGGCCCCTCTAGGTCCTCAGGTACAGTCTTTTGACTGAACCCAAACTTCACAGAACAAATACCCTTAATAAAAAAATTTGTTCTGTAAAACTTGGACTCAGTCAAAAGACCGCACCCAGGGACCTAGAAGACCATAAGTTCCCCACCCTTGCCTAGGGAGTTCATGCCATTTTGGGATATTGTTAGGAAGTTCTTCCTTTACATCAAGCCTAAATTTACCTCTTTGTACCTTCTCTACATTGCCCCCAACTGGCTCTCAGAGGCCAAGCAAAAGTAATCTAATCCTTTTTTACATGGCAGTCTTTCAAATACTTGAGATATTCATCTTGTGCCCTCTCTGTGCTAACATCATTAGTTCCTTCGACAGAATCTCATGTGGTTTGATGTTCAAGTTCTTCACCATCTTGGTTATTGTGCTCTGAATATTCTCCAGCTTACCAGTGTTAGCCCAAAGTATGCAGCCCAGAAATGAATGCAATTCTGTTTATGGCCTGACCAGGGCAGAGTGCAATAGACCCTCCTTAATCCTAAATACTCTGCCCCTCTTCATGAAACCCAAGATTGTCTTAGCTTTGGAGCTGCCATATCCTACTGGTGAGTCATATTGAGTGTGAATTCTAACATAATGGATGGTGATTTTCTTTAGCTCAAGTATGAAGGGAAGCAGTGTAAAAAACTAATAGATCTGGAGCTATATGAACTGGGTCCAAATCCTAGACTCATCTATTTGCCACCAGTATGACTTTGAATAAGTCAGTTAGCTTCTATGGCCCTCAGTTTGTTTATTTTTAAAGTGAAAGGGTTGGATGACTTCTAGGGTCCCTTCAATAAACATTTATAAAGCTCCTAATGAGTGCCAGGTAGTATGTTAGATACTGAGAATAGGGGATAGAGACTGAATCTATGATTCTATTGGTATAGGAAACTCCCAGGTGAGAGAACTTCCCTTATGATGGCAGGTCAGCACCTTCTCTGCCACATATATTTCCAAGAGTCGTCTAGCACATTGAAAGGTTAAATGACTTACTTACTCACAGTCATATATCTAGTATGTGTTAGAGAAAAGTCTTGAACCCAGTACATCCCAGCTTTGAGATTAGCGATTACAAAATCCATTACAAAATCAAAACAGTCCTTCCCTGTATTCATGGAGCTTACATTCTATTGGGTAGGGGTCAGGGTGGGGACAACGTATACATAGAACATTAGAAATAAGATATATGTAGTAGGTTGGAAGATGCCCAATGAACCTTCATGTATTATAGGTGATAGTACATCTCACCTCATGTGTCATTTTCACAGCCTATCAGTTAGCTCGGTTTTTAATTTACTTTTATCCCCTTGAGCTATATCACAGCAATTCTCAGAGTGATCCACCAACCTGTGGAGGTTCCCAAAACAATCTCAAAGGGGACAAGAAGTTAAAATTATTTCCATAATAATGTTAAGATGTTATTTTCCTATTTAAAATATTTCTCTTTTTTCCAGTTATATTTCTGTGAGGCCAGAGTTTCTTCATATATTTCAGCCAAAATAGCATCACAACAGATTAAATGTAGATATGAGAATCTAGAGGTCTGCTCTTAAGGCAGACATTAAGGAGATTTACAAAAATGTGAAAAACAATGCCCCTTTTCTCATTTTTTTGTTCTAGAAAATGTATTTATTTATTTTTTTTTACTAAAAATGTTATTTTAACATGTCATGAGTTTATTCATATTTCCTTTAAATTAAATAAATACTAAAAATTATCCATTTTAAATTGGCAAACATGGCAAATATCAAAAGATATAAACCACATAACAAAAGTTCTTTGAGGTCCTCAATTTTAAAAGTATAAAGAACCACTACTCTATAGTGATCTAGTCGCATATTTGCATAATTTATTATTAATAATATTGCAGTCTCTTCTCATTAATTAGCTTGAGCCTCCAGCCCTGTTCATTAAATATTAATTATTTAATAAACTGGAGAAATCTTTTAATTAGTAATTACTCTTATTCTTCTATAATTAAATAAATGATAAAATTACTGAATCAATGCAATTTATTAACAAACAAAGATAATAATAAATCAAAGACAAGATTTATTTACAAGATTTTGACTAGTTCACAGCCTGAGTCATCTCATACTTTCAATATAACAGTAGATTTTTTTTCACTTTTTTGGAAACTCAGTCTCCCTTCATCTAATTCATTCTAGATACTGATTAAGGACTCTTAAGAATCATCTTCATACTTCTTCTCAGGAATTATATTCAGATTTTTAGGACTAAGCTAGATTAGTTCTTTCTCTTTGTCCTCTCTTGAGTTAGCACAGAAAAATAGTTTTTTAAAAATATCCTTTACTTATCAGGTCATCACAACCTCTTCATGGAATTCTCACAACAGTTCTTATGAGGGTGAAGTTCCATGCCACCTTCTCTCTTTATCTTCTCCACAGATTCCTTATTGATTAAAGATAAAATATATATACCTTCTTCCTGACTCCACAGTCAGGCACCTCTCCACTCTCAAATCAAAACTTTCTGCACAAACTAGTTTTCTCAACACTCTCACTGGCTCTCTTTGGCTCCTAAAGCTACAATAAAAGTATCCAAAGTCTCAGAAAGGGTACAAGATGGTGGAGTACAAATTGAGACCCAACTGAACTTTCCCAATATTACCCTCCAAATTACTTTAAAATAATATCTCAAATCAAATTTTGGAGTGGCAGAACCAACAAAAGGTCAGAGACAGACATTTTTCCAGCCTACGACAATTTAGGAGGTCTCCAGAAGAGGTCTATAACAGCAGGGTGGGCAAAGGCCTGGAGCTCAGGAGGAACACTAGCAATGGGCTTTGGAGATGGCAGTGACAGCAGCAACTTTGGGAACTCTTATTTCAAAGATAGTAATGGGGTGAGGGAGAGAAGGGTGTGGTCAGACAACTGGTCAGAAAGAGATTACAGGAGATCCTTTGCTGGCTCTGGGTGCAGTTGGCACTGACTGACAACTCTATTGTCCATAAACAGTTCTGGCTCTTAGTTCCAGGAGGAAGAGGAGCACTTGTAATTGGTCACAAGAAAGCAGTGGCCCTGTTCACAGTTCCAGGACCAAGAGGAACACTAGTACTTGTAACTGCAGGGGAAAGGGGGACTTTTCCTGGATAAAAACCAGAGCATAGACTAGGGAAGCAATGACTATACCTCTCCCAGGATTGGTTGGTTGTTGTCCTTCATTTTTGAAGAGGACCAAAATGACATCACCATGATAAAGTTAAGTTTCAATGTGTACAACTGTGGCTGATCGAACCAGTACAAGCTCGGAATGCTCTATCACAGATTGGGCATAGATAGTCCAAGTGAACATTTGGGGTGGTTACTACAAATTTGTGCATACTACATTTCCTTTGTGCTCTTTCAATTCTACTTTGCTGATAGAGTACAGCACCCTTTTTGATGTGGGCATGCCATGCTGAGTGATCCTGTGCCAGTGTCTTCCATGTCACACAATCATATCCAAAGTTCTTGAGAAAGACCTTGAGAGTGTCTTTGTAACACTTCTTCTGACCACCTTGTGATTGCTTGCCCCATGCAAGTTCTCCATAAAATAGTCTTTTTGGCAAGAGTATATTTTGCATTTGAACCACATGGACAGGTCATCAGAGTTGCACTCTCTGAAGCACAGTTTGAATACTTAGCAGTTTAGTTTGAGCAAAGACCTTAGTGTCTGGTACCTTATCCTGACAGATGATACTCAGAATGTTTCTAAGACAGTTGAAATGGAAGTGATTCAGTTTCCTGGTCTGTCCCTGGTAGACTGTCCATGTTTCACAGGCATACAACAATGAGGTCAGCACAAAGACTCTGTAGATCTGCAGTTTGGTAGTCAGTCTAATACCTCTTCTCTCCCAAACTTTTCTTCAGAACCTCCCAAACATTGAGTTAGCTCTGGAAATGCATGTGTTCACCTCATTGTCAATGTGTACATCCTTCGAAAGTACACTACCAAGGTAAGTGAACTTATCCACAGCATTCAAAACTTCTCCATTTGTTGTAACTGATGGTTCCATCTTAAAAACACCAAAAATCTGCAGACTCCCAGAACTAGCTGCTCTTTTCACAGCAACATGAAAAAATTTGAAGCACAGAGCTGAACTTTAACATAAAGTTCAAATAGGCTAAGAAAATGAACAAACAACAGAAAAGGAACTTGACTATGTAAAGCTACTACAGTGGCAGGAAAAACAAAGGCATAAACTTAAAAGAAGGCATCAATGGGAAAACACCTATAAGTAAAACCTCAAAGAAAAATGTTCATTGGACTCAAGGCTAGCAAGAATTCCTGGAAGAGTTAAAGAAAGAGATAAGAGTGGAAAAGGAAAAATTGGAAAATGAAATAAGAGCAATGCAACAAAAATATGAAAAGAGAGTTAAGGTCATGACAAAATAGACGCAAAAAGTACTGAAGAAAATATCACTTTTACAATTAGAACTGACCAAATAGTAAAAGAGGCACAAAAATTCACTGAAGAAAACAATTCCTTAAAAACTAAAATTGGACAAATGGAAGCTAATGACTATAAGACTTTAAGAAACAATAAAACACAGTCAAAAGAATGAAAAAATAAAAGAAAATGTAAAATATCTCATTGTAAAAAAACAACTGAATTTATATTACATTAAGTTATATTATGTTATATTTATTATATTTTATATTATATATATTATATATATATCATATAAAATCCAGGTGAAATTATTGGACTACCTGAAAGCTATGCTCAAAAAAAAGATCCTAGACATCATAATTTTAAGAAATTATTAAGGAAAATTGTCCTGATATCTTAGATCCAAAGAGTATAATAGAAATTAAAAGAATACACATATTACCTCCTAAAAGAGATCCCCAAAATGAAAACTCCCAGGAATATCATAGTCAAATTCCAGACTTTCCAGATCAAGGAGAAACTATTACAAGTAGTCAGAAAGAAACAATT
Organism: Notamacropus eugenii; assembly: GCF_028372415.1. Lineage (NCBI taxonomy): Eukaryota > Metazoa > Chordata > Mammalia > Diprotodontia > Macropodidae > Notamacropus > Notamacropus eugenii. Next base: position 405,304,409 of record NC_092873.1, read on the forward strand.
CAAATGGCAGGGACCCATGGTCAGGATCACACAAGATTTAGCAGTTTTCATGTTAAAGGAGCAAAGGACTTGGAATATGTTCCAGAGGGCAAAGAAGCTGGATTACAACCAAGAGTAATTTACTCAGCAAAACTGAACATAAACCTTCAGGAAAAAAATGGATATTTAATGACATAGAGGACTTACAACCATTCCTGATGAAAAGAATAAAAATGAATAGAAAATCTGACATTCAACAGAAGGCCCAAGAGAAGCATGAAAAGGTAAATAGGAAAGAGTCATCATGTGGAATTCAATGGAGTTAAGCTATCTATATACTTATTTGGAAAGATGATATTTCTAACAACTTTATCATTATTAGGACAGTTAAAAGGTATTTACATAGAGATCATGGGTGTGAGTTGATTACATTGGGATGATCTCTAGAAAAAAGAATGTAGAGGTGAGGAAGAGGAATGCACTGGAGAAAAGGGAAGGAAAAGGAATAGGATAAATTTCCTCACATAAAGGGGGCATACAAGGAAAAGCTTTTATAGTAGGGGGAAATGGAGGAATGGGCATGCTTAAACCTCACTGTCATTGGAATTGGTTCAAAGAGGGAAGTATGTGTGTGTGTGTACATATATATATATATGTACACACACACACATACACACACATATATGTATATGTATACACATACATTCAACTGGGTATAGAAATCTATCCTACCCAATAGGGAGATAGGAGGGGAAAAGAATAAGAGATATTGGAGATGGGAGGTGGTAAGGGGGAGGGTGGATTGGGGAGCAGTGGTCAGAAGTAAGATGGATTTTTGAGGAGGGACAGAATTTAAAAAAGAGAGAGAAAGGATGAACATAGGAAAATGAGTTGGAGGTAAATGTACAGTTAGTGATCATAACTGTGAATAAGAATGAGGTGAGCTAACCCACAGAATGCAAGCAGATAGCAGAATGGATCCGAAACCAGAATCAAGCAGTATGCTGTATACAAGAAACACTTGGGACAAAAAGACATACACAGAATTGAAATGAAGGGCTGAGCCAGAGTTTATCATGCTTCAACTGAAGTAAAGAGGACAGGGGTGGCAATCATGATCTCAGATAAAGCAAAAGCAAAATTGGACCTAACTGAAAGAGATAATCAGGAAAACTAAATTTTGATAAAAGGTACCACAGGCAATGAAGTAATATCAAAAAACTTTGCAATGAAGTAATATCAAGAAACAGCAAGTTTCTCTGATAAAGGCCACATTTCTCAAATATATAGGGAATTAAGTCAAATATATAAAAATAAAAGCCATTCCCCAATTAATAAATGATCAAAAGATATGAACAGGCAGTTTTCTGACGAAAAAAATCAGTTATGTATATTTGTAAGAATAAATGCTCTAAGTCACTATTAATTAGAGAAAAAACTCAGAGATACCACCTTACAGCTATCAGAGGTGACAAATGAAGGAGGGGATGAGTGAACCATTCTGGAGTACAATCTGGAACTATGCCCAAAGGGCTATAAAATTATGTCTATCCTTTGAATACCACTACTAAGGTTATACCCCAAAGAGATCAAAGGAAAAGGAAAGGGAATTGTATGTACAAAAATATTTATAGCAGCTCTTTTTGTGGTGACAAAAAATTGGGAATTGAGGGTACACTTCGTTGCTGAAGAAGACCCTGCCATCAGAGAAATGATGCCATGACTTGCCCTTGACTTTGTTTTGAGTGAAGGAGGGCTGTGTAAGGTCACCAGCCTCACTTTTCTTCCAGAGCCATCTGAATCCAGTGACCAGATATTCATCAGGATGACTGGAGATGACCCAGGATGCACTGGGAGACCTTGGGCCCTTTAGGCCAAGGTCTTTGCAGGTACTCACTTAGTGTGAGGCAACGCCCATTCATTGAATAGACCTGTTTAAGTAGTAGCTAGGGCAATATCTAATAAATGTTTGTTGGCAGATTAACTGTATTTTTAGTGACTTTTTGCATTCCTAGTATATGTTTAAGAGTATAAGGAAAACTTTAGGTAGAGTGTGTATTTCTCTACTAGATTGTAAACTCTTGAAAGGCAGGGAGCATATCATAGCTATCATTCCCATCCCACCATGCACCACAGTGCTTTGCACATTAGTAGGTACATAGTAGAAGAATGGATGATTGAAAGAATGAGTAAATAATTGGACTATGTAGACAATGTCTTCAGTTGACTAGGTAGACTACGAAGCCATAGGAAAGTATATAAATATTGTGAAAATAGTTCTTGTTTTTTAACATTGTAGAGCATTGCACAAACGTAAGTTTATTTTGCTCTCTTTGCCATTGACTTATGGTTCAAATAGATTAAGCTCCTGATAGATATGCATAGCTAAGAGGTAGGAAGTACACCATGTTTTTCCTCTCACTGAAGTTTTTCCATCTTACAAAATGGAAGCCTAAATTAAACTGGCTAAGCATAAAAAATATGTAATTCTTTTTTTTTTAAAATTTTTGTTGGATTAAACAATTCAGATCTTCGAGGTGGAGGAACTCTCAGTGTGATATTTTCTCTACTAATGTAGAGAAACAACTTCTTTGTAACTTAGAGCCATTTTTCTGGGACGCTGGAAGGTTAAGTAAGTTGCTGCTGATCACCCACCTAGGATATATCAGAAGCAGGACTTGAACCCATATCTTCCTGGATCTAAGGAACTCCCTATATACCATGCCCCATTGCCTCTCATTAAATTCTATGTGGAGAAATTATGCATATTTAGAAAGATATTTTTAAAACTAGAAGTAATTTGATGCTTTTATTATTAATATTCAACTATTATCAGTTATTTCTAACTTTAACCCTACATTCCCATAAAGCTCATATATCCAAGCATCAACCAACCATCAAAATCCTGTTCTTTAAAGCATATAATGCTTATTTGGAGTATGAAGACACAATGGCATCAGAAAGTCTCATAGGTAGCTTCTGCTTATCCATTGATCCCTCTCTAGCTTCTTTAGGATTATGTTTACAATTTAACCAAGAAAAAACATATTTGCCTGGCCTCTCCTTTCTCTAGTGACAATAAATAAATAAAATTATAAATTAAAATGACTTTGCAGTGTGGCTTCCTAGGTATGCATCAAAACCTGGAAGATGAAGGCAGAAAAAACATTAGTTTCATCTCATCAATTCTGTTAGGTGACAATGTGTGCTAATGAGTTAATCAGAACAACTAATTTACAATTATTAGCTCCCTAATGTGTTAAAGAGCATTAATGTTCCACCATGTTTTCAGTCAAAAGTTGGGACATATGGTCTGACTAAGGAAATTCTATTTTGTGAAACCTCATTAAATGTAAATTTCCTTTTCTTGAAATCTAGACTATCCTAGCCTCCCTTAAATCCTCCCTCAAATCCACAATGTAAAGTCATCTCAGCATAATATATTTCCCTAATAATATATTACCTCCAAAGAGGAAAAAAGAAAAGAATATGACTCCAAAAGGTCCTTTAGCAGTGTTGCTACTGGTAAAAATTTCAGGGTCCATGAAAGATCAATGGAAGATATTTGGGAGCAGGCAAGGGTTAAAGTACTTCTGAAATCATGCCATATGAGCAACAACCTCCACATCCTGGCTGGATCCTATTGCATTTCATCCTGTTTAAGGTGCAGTTGCCTAATTTTCAGGTCTCCATTTGTTGTATGTCTTTCTTATAGCCAAATCCTCAGTGTCTTCCTTAAGTTTTCCATTTCCCTCCTAACTCAGACTTTGTAACAATTTCTACTCTACAGGGAAAAACCAATATGGTCACTACTATATTACCTGCATCCCTGTCTTTATAAGGACTAAATTTAGGTGACTTAAGGTTACTATACACTTAAGACATGTGAGCTATATGTATAAATTGCCTAAAAAGCATGGCTCATGGGTGACATGTCTAGATTATCATCTGGGATCTGGTGCATCTTTGCAGAGAATAAAAGAAGGGTCATGCAGGCACTGCCAGCAGCCCAGCTAATAGCGGGAGGGATCAGTAGATTGACCCCAGGTCATCTCTCTTCCAATCTCCAATAAGTGAATTACTATCCCTCAAGTATCTCTAAAGGTATGAGTTCAGAATGAATGCCACTTTTCTGATCACTCTCTAGGGGAAAAAGTAGTCCTTAGCCTACATATACCAACTTAGCTCCTTTCCACCAAAACACTGATTACACAAAAGATTATCATGAATAGCAAGTAGCTAGTAAACTCATTTATCCAAACTAAACAGTAAACAGAAATCTGAGTTCTACAGATTAAAATGCAGCAAAAAATGCACAAGAGTAAATGAGCTCTTCATCTGGGAGAAAGAGAAGATCTCAGCTAAATCAGAGAGAGAGAGAGAGAGACAAAGAGAGAGAGAGAGAGACAGAGAGAATGATCTCACCAAGGGGTGTGGGGAAGTTCACTCTCAGTGGTCTCTAAGGCTATAGATACAGAAAGACAGGGGACATACTGTCCACAGTTCCAGGACACCAGTCTGCCATTCAGAAATCTGTATCTCACCTCCTCTTAACTCATCTCTCTCAAAGTCCTCCCCCAAGTATACTAAAACAGCATCCCTCATGTCAATATGCAGCATTGTGCTCAGAATTCTCTCAGCTAATCAGGAGTCATGTCTCCTTTCACTTTTTCAAAGGTCACAGGGTTGACCCTCAGGAAAACTATCCTTAGCCTTGAGCAGAAGCAGGGTCACACTTACATCTACATGTCACTATAAAGAGAGTGCTATAGTAGGTACTTGTATAGTAGGTGTATAGTACTGTGTATAGTAGGTACTTAACAGATGTTTGTTGAACAAGTGAATTTACAAGTTGCTTCTTTCACAAGAATTTTGTAAGGTGGGCAGTGCAAGCATTATTATCCATAGGATGATAGAAGTAGAGTTGAAAGAAATCTTGGAGGTTATCTCGTCCAGTTTCCTCATTTTACAGATGAGGAACATGAGGCAAGGGGTTAGGGGTTAGGTGACTTGTCTATAGGCCAAAATTAGTATCAACACTAGGACTTGAACGCAGATCATCTGATACCAACTCACTGCCTTCTCCTGTCAGTCTCTCCTCTGGATAAGTTTTTCCCTACCTTTTCAAGTTCAACCTAAATAATACTTTCTCCATACAGCTTTTCTTGCTTACCACCTCCCTAACCCAGGAGATAATGAGAATTCTGTCTTTGGATCTCAGCTAGCCCCCTTGCTTGCACCTCTGTTCTGCATTCAACATGTATTATCTTGCCTTGTTCTAACTCATGAGGGGAGAAGTATATCTTATCTAAAATTTCTGTTTCCATCAACATCTCGCATAATGATCAGCACACAATAGATGCCTACTAAAGGCATTTTGTTAAATTGCACAAATACCCCAGCTCTGCAGCTATTGTCCTTGGATTTTCAATGAAATAATTTTTCATTGTCTCTCTTGTTACAGTTCCACCAATTATCTTGTGTTGTGATACCCAACCTATTGTTAGACTTGGGAGATTGTAGTAGCATAGCTGCAAGGACTCTAAGAAGCTAGACATGCACCAAATATGATCATTTTTTTATCTTTAATTAACAACAAAAGAACTCCAACACTCATTCAAAAGAATTCCTGAATTTATGGTAGTATTCTGACATCTTGTAATTTCTCAATTGCAACTGATATTAGTAGTAAGTTGCTTACACAGAAGGCAGGGAGAACGTAAACAAGCCTCAGAATCAGAAAAACCTGGGTTCTAGTCCTTTGACACCTACTGATTGTATGACCCTGGGTAACTCATTTAAACTCAGTGTGTCAGGCAACTTTCCAAGATGGGGGCTCTAAACCTGAGCTCTATGAATTTATCATTTTTTATAGCTGTGTTGCAATGTAACCGAGTTTATCAAATCCTGTGTTCTTTATGTTTTTGCATTTAATAATATCGTTCCAAGGAAGAGTCCATAGAGTTCACCAGACTGCCAAAGGAATGAATGATAACCCCTCCTTCCCCCGCAAAAAAAGTTAAGAACGTCTTATTCTAAGACTATGATTAGTAAAGCTACTGCCTATCTAGGTCGGTAGAAGAACTTTCTTGGGGCAGGGAAGGGGGTAGTGAATTTGAAATCACAGGTGTGGGCCAAAGAATAAAACAAAACAAACATCTTAGTACAGTTACTATCATGTGAAGGGGACTGAGGATTTTTAAGGAATATCTTGAAAGAAAGCACTTATACTCGGAATGGTTGGGGACCATCAGCCTAGCCTGGACACTCTCTGGGGGTATCAAATGCATTGACCTCAACACTCAACCAAAAACATCAACGCAGTGGTCTTTTAGATCAATCAACCATTTGGATCCATATATAAATTGCACAAGAGGAAAGTAGAGAGATGAACATGAGTCATCCAAATTACACTTAAGCCAAATTTCAACTGAGCTGATTGAGGAATAGAGAGTATAATGTGCACAATAGGTAGTCAGGAAATACATTTAATTAGAATGATATCCACTCATTTCCTCCTTAAGTCCTTATATCTCTTTAAAATATTTTCTTAATTATTGAGGATTTTTAAAATATCATTGTCACTTCCCAATGAGATGCTCCTCCCATCCCACCCCTGCCATGGGACTTTCCCTTGCAAAAAAAAAAGGAAAATCAGGCAACATAAACCAACCAATCAATCATGACCACCAGGGCACAGAGTATCCCATGTTCTTAGTTCCTTGACTCTTTATTAAGAGAGAAATGTGTTTCCTCATCATCCCTCTGTAATTAAGACTGGTCATTACATTAATCTAATTGTTGTGGTTGGTCATTAATGTTTCTAAAGTATAGTCACTTTCCTATTGAAGAAACTCCATTAGCTTCCTTTTGTCTCTAGGATAAAATACAAACATTCCTATTGGCATGTAATCTCCTAAAACAACATCACTTCAACCTATTCATCCAGACTGCTTTCAAATTATTCCCTCTCATATATGCTAAGTTAGAGCCAAACTAACCTACTCACTGTTCCCTGTACATGACATTCCATTTTCTACAACCTCTCTGCCTTTGTATAGACTGTCTCTCATGCCTGGAATGCTCTCCCTCCTCATCCCAGACTCTTGAAATCCTTTTTTCTCTTCAAAAAACTGTTAGAATGCCATTCTCAGCTATAGAGACATATATCTGCACATAACTGTAGACTTTTGGGTTCACACTGGGCGGAGAAAAACAGAACAAAGTAAAAAAATGCACTGCAGAGAACAAAAGGAAACTTAGAAGGAAGCAAAGAGAAGATGGACAGCTCTCAACACCACATGTAGTATTTATCACACAAGCTTTCTTGAAATGAAAATTTGTTGTTTACACATTTTGAATCCTCTCAGTTCTGCTATGCACATGACATGCTTTTTTTCTCCTTTTCTTACTTTGTATTTAAGTTCATGATGTGTTTTGTTTCTTTCCTCTATGTCATATTTGTGTTCTGGTGTTTGAGTCTAAAATAAAATTTTAAAAAATAAAATGAAATAAAATTCCATCCCCTCCATAGGGTCTTTCCTTAGTCCCTGGTTGTTTGTACTATCCCCCACTCATCCAAAATTTTATCTATATTTTATTTTGTATATATTTTGCATTTGTTCATCTACGTATATATTGCTGACACTTCTCCCTCCCCCTTTATGGAAAGTAAGCTTCTTGAGGGCAGGAGCCTCTACATTTTTGTCCTTGTATCTCTAGCACTAAGCACATGAAGTACTTATTTCAGTAAGCACATTATAAATGCTTGCTGAATTTATTTGAATCTGAATGTCAGGCTCAGACTTGAATGCATTTCTCCTAAGTAAAGTCTAGTGCTCTTTCTATGACAACATAATGTCACCATTAGGATATAGCATTTCTTAAAATGCCTGTTCAGAGCTCAGGGTACCCAATGTTCTGGTAGTTTTATGTGTTGTATGTAAATGGGTATGTGAGTGTGAGTGTGTGCATGTGCATGTGTGTGTGTTATAATGATATGATATAATAACCATAAGACCAGCCTTAGAAGCAGGAAGAATTGGGTTCAGATCCTGCCTTTCACTCATTCTTATGGTAAGACCATGGGAAGGTTAATTTGCATCTCAATTTCCCCCAAATAGCTTTCTAAAACTATACCTTTCAAATCTGCATTGGTGGAAGGAGCTTCTACACTAGGAATTCCCCAGAAAAATCTTCCTGTATTCTACTCAATTGTTCTAGAAACAAGCCAATACAATTCACTGAAGAAGAGGTAGAAGTCTGGAGAGCCTGGGTGATGATTGATAGGAAATATAGACAAGCCCTTTGGAGGTTCAATGATGCTCCTGAAAATGAAGTGCAAACAGCACATTAGTGTTAGGTATGAAACACTTGGCTACAGCCTCCGATCCCCAGCAACCTCTCCCAAAGGCAGCAGCTACAGAAGACTTAGAGGTCAGCTATGCAGTGACTCAGCAAAGACTCCAGGAGGGTTTGGTCACCAGCTCCACGCAGCTGTTTGGAAGAAGCCAAGAACTTCTGCTGTTAGGCTGGAGATGGAGGAATCAGACAGGAATTTCCCATCATTTTTTGTTCACATTCACTTTTATCTCTGCCTTGGTTTCATGGGCAATATGCTTTGGGCTTGACTTCTGAAGCCAGGATAAATCTTTCATAAATTAGTCCCCTCCCACTTTCCAGTCTCCTTATACCTTACTCCCTACCACATACTCTCCAATCCAATGACACTGGCCTCCTGGATGTTTCATGAACAAGAAATTCCATCTTTCTGCTCTGGGCATTTTCTCTGGCTGTTCCCCATGCCTGGAATTTTCTCCCTTCTCATCTCTGCCTCTTACCTTTCCTGGCTTCCTTCAAGTCCCAACTAAAATCCCATGTTCTACAGGAAGCCTCTCTCAATCCCTCCTGACTTTCATGCTTTTCCTTTCTCGTTTATTTCTGATTTATCCTACATGTATTTGTTTGTGTGCTGTCTCCTTCATTAGACAGTGAGCTCCTTGAGGACAGGGACAATCTTTTGCCTCTTTTTGTATCCTCAATGCTTGGCATACTGCCAAACACCTAGTAGGTGTTTAATAAATGTTTACTGACTGACTGACAAACAGGCAAAAGGCACTAGACCAAAATCAGAGGTTCCTATGAAATGCACGAAACATTCTGTACTGGCCCCTCATCTAGCTTGAGATTCATTACCTTTATTCAGAATACAGCCTTAGAATGCATCTCTCAGAAAGGACTTCCAGCCTTATAAAGAAATAAAATGTCACCATGTTAATAAATAGTCCCATAACAGATAGGACATCACTGTCCTGTGTGCATGGTGAGAGAGTTCAACTCAGTCTCCCCAGGAGTCACTCTCTGAAAGTCCTGAGTAAAGGTCAACTTCTATAGAGGCTGATAGTCTATACCTTCTCCTGAGAGTCGCATGCCATCATCCACACCACCCTTTCTAAGGCAGTGTTTTCTAACTACTGAGCACTGGAGGAGTAAGGCATAATAGAAAAAAAACCATTGGATTTGGGGGCATGAGACTTAGTTTAAATCCTGGCTCTAATACTTGATAATAACAGCTAACACTAATATACCTTTTTCAAGCCCTTTACTGATCTCCTATGAGGTCAGTGCCATTATGATCACCTCCATTTTATAAATGAGGAAAGCAAAATTCATGAGATTATTTGATTTGCTTAAGGGTTATATAGATAGCAAGTATCTGACCTGGGATTCAAAGTCAAGTCTTCTTGACTCTATGGCCAGCTACCTAAATCTATTCACTGCACCATCTAGCTGCCTAACTGAACCACCACAGCAAAGCTGCAAAGAACACAATTGGCCTCAGTAACAAATTTATTTATTTTACTAATTCTCCATATAGCATAGGTTAGGAGCCACTGATCTAAGGGGATCAAACAATTGTTAGAACAAAGCTCAGCATTCACTCCACATTCTTCCAAGCATCATTTTCATCTTCCACATCTTGCTTTTTGCTACCTGCCATCCCCAATGAGGTACCAGTCACTTTACATTGAAATTCATTTAAAAGTGCACCCCTTTCAAAAACGGTGTGCCCAGCTCTAGCAAAACTCACAAAGGCAAACTTCAAATTTGCAAAGCATATTTTAAAGGTAAAATTATTTGCATCCTATTCTCAAAAGGCTTTCTCAAAGAATGCCTTCTGAAACAATTGATACAAATTTTCAAATAGATATCTTTTATACAGAAAAGCACACTTGAATAGTAAGAATGTCAGTCTTAAAATCTCAGAGTCAGAAGGGACCTCTGCTTACTTGTTTACTGCTACATAATGTGTGAATTCTATGTAAAAGATCCATAGAAAGATTTCCAGTGAAAGACAATCACCTGTCATCCAAGGCAGTCTATACAGTAATCTTTGGTAGCTCTAGATTTTAGGAAGTTTTTCCTTATATTGAGTTTAAATCTGCCTCCTTGTAGTTTCCATCAATTAGCTCTAGTTGCACACTATTGGACCAAATAGAATTAATTTAATCCATCCTCTGTATGACAATCATCTTCCAGACAGTTGAGCTGCTAACATGTTTCCACCACTCCAAGTCATCTCTTCTCTAGGCTAAACATCCACAGTTTCTTTGATAAATCTTTTTTATAATGTGATTTCATATCCCTGAACTCTTGAATAAACTCTAACAATGTTCCTTCTAAAATGCAATGCTGAGAAATAGGTACAATGCTCCAGATGTAGTCTAAACAATCAACATCCCCTCTCTCACTCTGGACAATACCCTTATTAAAATAGCCAACAATCACATCAGCTTTTTTGACTGTTGCTTCACATCTAATTGATGCTGAGTCTGCAGTCTACTGAAATCCTTTAGTCCATTTCTTATGAACTGTATCCTAGCCACATCTTGCCCATTCTCTCCTTTGCCACTGATTATTTGTAAACAGGTCCATTCCTGAGAAATTTCATCTTGTTATCTTTGGCTCACTATTCTAGCCCTTTGAGATCTTTTTGGATCCTGTTTTAATCTATTAGCTTTCCCTCTCCTGTTTACATCATGATAATTTTCAAAAATTTGATTATTTTTGCTACAAAGTCAAAATTTGTGGCAAAAACTAACTGATCATCATTTGAATCAAATATGAGGCAAATTTCCCCCAAAAAAACACCCAAATTTGAATCACTTCTGTCTTAATCAGAAAGGGAATAAAAAACATATAATATTATACCTTATATTTTTACAACTAATAAATGACAAGCAAAAAAAGTTTATTTACTCTAGGTCCTCCAAATTCATTGGAAATGCCATTACCTTTGACTTTGCTTTCTTTTTATTTATGTAATTATAGTTAATATATATGCTGTTCTCAATTATGCTATCTCACTTGGTATCATTTCATGTTTTTTCCATATTACTTTGTATTTTTTATAATTATTGCTTCAGGGTAACTTAATATTCCATTACTTTAATATGTCCTAACTTATTTGGTAATTGTTTTAAATATATGGAAGGAGGGTGGTATTTTTTAAAATGTAACTTCAGTAATGCAGGACAAAGGATACTAATTCTACTCTGTGCCTTGTGTATTGCTACATAAAGTTTCAAGGTTATCTCTATGAAATTAGTGCCAGCAATCAAGGACATGATGAGGTTTGTAAAAGAATTTACTCATGTCAACTCAAATGAAATATGAGCCTAGAGGAGTTCCTGGGGTGGAAAGAGTTATAGAATCAAAGTGAAAGACTTGACCTGAGGGACTTATCGGACTGACTGGGTGAAGCTAAGGGTCTGACTTACAAAATAGCTGAAATAGCTCTGAGGTTAGGGGCTGCCTGAGAAAAGAGCTGTAAACACTTTCTACAGGGAAGTCACCTCACAGCTTCTATTCAATAGATAAATGTCTCAGTAGAGAATCAGCCCCAGTTTAGCAGTTGACCGTTAGCCTGCAAGGAAGCAGCCCATGGAAGCTTCAGAAGCAGATATTACACCAGGATGCAACCCTGCTATAAATTTTCATACTTCTCACCAGTGGCCTGGGATTTTGTGGAAGATTATGCCTTTGTATGTATGGAAGGGATTTATTCATGTTAATTACTTGAGCATTTGGATTAATTACTTGGATAATTACTTGGATAGAGAAGCAGCAGGGTATAGTGGATAGAAAGCCAGCCTCAGAGACTGGAAGACCTTTTACATCTTATCTCTGACATATTATAGGCTGTATTGTGTCATTCTTAGCAAGTCACTTAACCTGTTAGTGCTTCAGGAAACTCTTTAAGACTACAAGATGCAGAAAATGTGCTGGCCTCCATTGGTAGAGGAAGTTTCATTTTCATCCAAGTATTTTCTGTATGAATTAAATCACAGGTCTAGTTCCTATGCCTAATTATCAGCATAATCAGTTCTATTGAATGCCTTTTACTAATTATTTCATATGCCAAATTTGGATTTTGGTTCAGACCATGAAAGAATACACTGGATTGTTGTTTGAGCCAGAGGTTTTGAAACAAAAATTAGGAATAAATCCTAACCCCCCAAAACTTTAAACCTATGTATAGATGTCAGAGGTTTATATCAAGGGGGACTGCACATAGGCTATTTTTAGCTATTATTATTTTGTTGGTTAGTTCCTTTTCCCCCCCTTTTCATTATATCTTCAGGCTATAGTCCTACTAATAGGGACTAAAATATGATCAGATCAAAAAGTATGGGTCTAAGAGTATGACCAGTTTGACTCATTATATTCATTATATGTTACCAGAGAGGGGAGAAGGAAAGAAGGAAGGAGGGAAGAAAAGAAAGAAGAAAAGAAGGAAGGAAAGAAGAAAGAAATGAAGGAAGAAAGGAAGGAAGGAAGGGAAGGAAAAAGGGAAGGAGAGGGAGGGAGGGAAAATAGTAAATATTTATCAAGAGTTTTAAGTTGAACAAAGTGCTTTAATATATTATCCCACTTGACTCTCACAACTCTAGAAAGCAGATATTATTATCCCCACTTTACACTTAAGGAAACTGAGTCCAAAAAATGTTAAGTGACTTGACCACACAAGGTCACACAACTAGTAAGTGTCTGAGGCAGGATTCAAACGTTGGGCTTCTTGGCTCCAGGTTCTAGCATTCTGTCTGGAGTCAAGACAACCTGGGTACAAAGCTATTGTGCACTCCTTGTGTAACATTGGGCTAACCATTATATCACTTAACCTCCCTGATCCTAAGTTTCATCATCTGTAAAATGAGTGAGATGATCTCAAGATGGCCCCTTCCTGATCTAAATTCTACGATGCAAAAACTCAAACTGATGTCATAAAAGACTGCCTGTAGAGGTCCTTGGGGGATCTGTTTAAAATATTGGACAAAATGATTGTAGAGAATACAACGATAGTGCATGTCTCACTAGTTTCTTTTAAAGTTCTTGGAAATGTCTGTTCTCTTACTTCTTAGCCAATCAGTCTTTTTTACTCTCATTTGGTGCTGTCTCTAAAGAAAAGGCATGCTAAGTAAGCAAAAGTAAACCTCAGGCAAACCCTATCCAAATGATCACAGATTCAGAATTCTTAACTCCAAATGAATGCACTTCTACTGCAATTTTAAACTGTACTCACAACTTCTCAGGGAACATAACTACTGTGGAAAGAGAGTTATGCCTGTATTTCCATAAGGATGAAATGCTTGCAAATGGCATTCTTTTCAAGAGAAAGGTAGTGTGCTGTAGTAGATACAGCATTCTACCTCGAATCAGGAAGATCAAGGTTTGAATCTTACCTGAGACTCTCATCAGCTATGTGACCCTGGACAAATCACTTCATCAGTTTTCTTATCTATAAAACAAAGAGCTTGGACTTGATTCTAGCTTTAAAGCTTGGTCCATTGAGAATAGAAATAATATTTGATTTCCTTTTCTGGGTGAATGGTAAGTGAGAAGATGGACGCTTAGAGAAAAGAACCATTATAGTATCTGATGAATAGTCTTGTGATACTTTTCAAACAAATTCAGTTTTTAAGCAGCATCCTTTAATATGTGGTCTGCAAATCTACTTATGATGCACAAGATGTCAGTGATTTCACATGTGCTTTTCATACAGATAGAGTATATCATTCCTTATGGCTATATTCTCTCTAACACATGGGAGAACTATTCTATCGCATCTCTCCCCCTTGGTCAGCCTTCAGGATAGTCTAAAAGTCTGAGAAGTTATAATCTGGTCTATGAAGAATTCACCAAAATAAAGCAGAGTGGAGACTGCATGGTTTTGTAGCCTGGGCAAAGCCTTGCCAAGTACTACTAACACCCCTCCTCGAGTCTTTCCAAAGTGGAAGGCCCTCTCTGATCTACCTAGAGCCAAAACTGACTCAAGCTTTGTCTGCTCGCCTGATATTTGGCAGCCCACAACTCTCCATTGTTACATACCCTAGGCCAGCCAGAGTGCCAGCCATTCAACAGCCATCCTCCAACACCCAGAGCCTGTGCACACATGCCCCTCAGTACTGGCTCATCTTTATCTCTGGGGGGAGAGGGCAACCCATTGGAAGCAGAAGGAAAACATTCAAAAGCCCCCAGATCAGTAAGTGCTACCCTCATTTATGGGGAAGAAAGAGATACAACTAAAAGAGGGGGAACCATCTAGGAGAAAACACTAGAGGTCAACGGGAATCCCAGCTATAACACCTGCAATCTTTTCCATCCCCTTGACTGTGGTCCATGATGAGGATACTTTGCTCATCTACAATGTTATAGGTGTCTAAACCCAGAGTTTCCATTTCATCTGGGAGCTTTCTGGAGTTTAAATCTCTCCTGTCTTTGTGTGTTTATATAGTCTTTGTAAATGGATGGATAGTATAGCTTCTTTACTCCTGAAAATGTTATTTCTCAGCAAGGGACCAAGTTTAGTTGATAAATTATCTGATGCTAAAAGACAGAAGCCTTCACTTAAGTACTTTCTTTACTACTTCAATGGATCAATGATTTTATTGCTGTAGGACCCATCCAATGGTCTGAATTGTGCCATATCCTGTACCACTCTTATTGATTCACTCCCATAAATCCTGCATAGAGAACCACACAACATGCTAGGTGCTTTCCTCTGAGTTTCTTGATATTACATGGATAGCAGTGGATCATGTGACCCATCCATTGATTATTCCTTGTTCTTTCTACATGACTAGTCATACATCTCTCTGATCATATATGCTTTTCTATGCATATAGTATCTACTTCTTCATAGGTAGTATGCCTATATGTGTTTATCATGCATCTCTCTATCAACTTGAGGATGACCTAAGACTTTAATTCATCATATACTATGGTATTCCATAAATTATGTAGAATTTTATATTTTGCAAATAATTAGTCTTATAAATAGAATTTTTAAAACAGGAACAATATGATGAGTTTTCCCAGACGTTATCTTACATATAATTTTCATCATGATATACATGTGTATGTGTGTGTTTGTGTTGGTATACTCTTTTATTTGTGCTCATCCAGCCAATTACTTGGGTCTAAGGTTTGTAGAATCATAGATTTAGATCTACAAGGGACCTTAAAGATCATTGAATGCAATCTCCTCATTTTATAGATAAAAATACTGAGGCCCAAAGTGGTTTAATCATTTGCACAGGGTCATGCAGCTAGCTAACAACTCTCTGAAATGAGATTCTAACGCAAGACTTTCTGATTCCAAATCTAGTCCTCTACCCACTACACCACAATGTCCCTAAATTAAGCCTAAAGCCAAAGGAAAGAGTCCTAGTTTGGGGCCAGAAAATTTGCGTTCAAATCTTACTTCTGCCCCTTGCTGCCTGTGTGTCTTTGCTCAAGTCATCTCACCTCATTCATTTTGTCATTTGAAAAATTAGGGGGTATTAGATTAGATAGCTTCTAAGGTCCCTTCTGGCTCTAAATCCATGAGACTTTTAGCCTAGCAGATCCTTCTGGCTACCATCAGTCAAAGAAACCTTTGACTATCTCCAACCATAAGGAAGGAAGGAAGGAAGGAAGGAAGGAAGGAAGGAAGGAAGAAAGAAAGAAAGAAAGAAAGAAAGAAAGAAAGAAAGAAAGAAAGAAAGAAAGAAAGAAAGAAAGAAAGAAAGAAAGAAAGAAAGAAAGAAAGAAAGAAAGGAGGGATAGAGGAAAGGAGAGAAGGAAGAAAGGAGGGAAGGAGGAAAGGAAGAAAGAAAGGAGGAAAGAAACAAATAAACAAAGGAGGAAAGAAACAAAGGAGGGAGACACTGGATTCTTGGCCTTGCCTAGTTTAAGCTCTGATGTTTTCAACAAGACTAGCAGAACTCTCCACCAAGTGAAGAGACTGTATTTCCTTGTTTTGGATTAGTTTTAAATTATTTTACGAAGCATCCCTTCCCCCCATCTCACTCAGAGAAAATAACATGGGTTTTTTTGTTTTGTTTTTTTGCCTAAAGAAGAAGAGCAAAGAGTGCTAAGATCACTCAATTAAAACATTCTGAAGAGGAGGTGTGATGTTTATGGGCTACTATTTATTATTTCTTATTCATGAGGTTAGTTCAAATCCTGAAAATAGGCACTGAGAACCACATTGAAATGACTGTACAGTTTTGTCCATGGAAATTCCATAAGCCCCGTCATGTTAACTGGGTTCTAACTGTAATAGCTTCATTGGGTGCTCAGCCACATTTTAATTCCATGTAATAGCTCTGTACTGGGCGGGAATAGGAAAACTGGTAGCCAAGAGGACTTACAGTAAGTCAACATGTTTGTTGATCCTGGAACAGTAGCTTAAGCCAGAGGACAGGAGTCAACTGCCCAGCAGAAAGGAAGAGGGAAGTGAGGGAGAGGGAGGGATAGAGGCCAGAAATACATGAATCATCCCCATAATCTTCTTCTCTTGGTAAGGGTTCGAGTTTTTCATCTTGTGTTTTGAGAATACTAAGCTCAAAATGCTTGCATGTATACTTGGCTTCACAAGGAGGGATTTTAGGGGGAAAAAGAGAAGGCCTGCTTACAATTAAATTTCCTTTCATTTAGCACTCAACAAAGGGCAAGGGGGGACTCTTTCTAAAATGTTTTGCTTGTCAGCCCAGAATTTCCATGTGGCCTATTGAGTAGTGGAAGGCCTGTTTTAAAATAACTTTGGGTCAGATGTTCATCTCAATATCAGATAAGCAAGGAATACTGAACTACTGCTCTTGTGGTAGAAAGATCAACTCTGTAATTAGAAGACCTAAGTTCAAATCTAACCTCTGACACTTTAGTACCCATACAACTATGGACGTGATCACTTACCTTCACTGGCTTCAGTTTTCTCATCTATAAAATGGATCTCTGAAGCCTTTTTCAATGCTACCACCATCCAGAAGTGTGCTGGTAAATGATTAACAACTGACTCTCTGGGGAAAATGTATGCATGACACACTTTTTAATTTAATTTACATCATTAATATTTTCTCCCTGACTTTCTTAAGTTGAGACTATAAACAAAATAATAAATCAAGTCCTGATGGGTAGTATTTGCCAATTTCTAATGCAAACACTTACCCTGAAAGTTTAACACTTTGCTTTTGCAAGCTGATATAAACCAGTTCTACTACAACACAGCTCCTATCCATGAATATAGATAAATAAGTGAGCAGAGAAATGTGCTAGAATCATAAACTCATAAATTTATGGATGGAAAAAACCCTAGAAGATATAGATACTTGTTTAATTTCTTAAATTCAGAATAAAATAAATTTTAAAAATTAAAAAAAAGATTTAGTTCAACCTTTTCATGTTATCGTTGAGATAACTGACTTAGAGAGGTTGTAAAATAAACATAATCATAACTAGCACATATAGAGTGCTTTAAAAGGGCAACTAGGTGGCATAATAAATAGAGCATTGGGCCTTGAATCAGAGAGACTCATCTTCATGAGTTCAAATCTAGCCTCAGATACCTATTAGCTGTGTGACCCCGGACAAGTTACTTAACCCTGTTTGCCTCCATTCCTTATCTGTAAAGTGAGCTGGAGACAGAAATGGCAAATTGCTCAGTATCTTTGCCAAGAAAATCCCAAAATGGGATCATGAAGAGTCGGACACAACTGAAATGACCAAACAACAAATAGAATTCTTTTAAGTTTACAAAACCCTTTACAAATATTATCTTATCTTTACAACAAGCAGGGAAAGGTACAGATAAGGAAACTGAGACAGACAAATTTAATAACCTTAATAACCTTGCCCAGGGTCACACTGTTTGTAAATGTCATAGACTAGATTTGAACTCAGGTCTTTCTGACTCCAGGTTCAGTGCTCTATTCATTGGACCACCTAATTGCCCCAAAGTCACAGAGGTAGTAAGTAGTAGAATCAGAACTAGGACCCTGTTGCTACAAATCCCATAATGCCTCATACTTTGTTTCCAACATGGCTGCTAATCAAATGTGTGACCTTGAGCAAGTTATTTTCCCTTTCTTAGCCTTAGTTCTGATATCTATAAAATGAGGATTTTGGATCAGATGATCTCTAAGGTCCTTTATAGCTTCACTACCTATGAGCCCAAGATCCTATGGGTAAAGAAATGGAGGGGGCAGAGCCAAGATGATGGAGACGCATATACTCTATTGCTTCCCCCACAGCCTACAAAATACCTATAAAAAAAGACTCTCATCAAATTCTAGAGCAGCAGAAGTCACAGAACAGCAGAGTGAAAGAGGTTTCCAGCCAAAGGTAACCTGGAAGGCTGACAGGAAAGATTTATCTCATAGGACACTGAGCAGAGTGGAGCCTAGCCCTGGTCACATGGCACTGAGAGGAACAGGACCTGAACAGACCTCCAGGGCAGAATTTCCAGCGGGGAGAGTCCCAGATCTCTCAACCCACAAGCTACAAAGAAAGCTACAAAGGTCAGTATGGGAGGGCTTTCCCAGCTGGGTGAGAGGGGAATGAGGTTCCCCCAGTATTGGCCTCAAGTGGTGGCAGCAGCAGCAGAAGCAGTAGCAGGTGGCAGGCAGCTACAAGGAAGCAACCTGGTCCATTGTCCAGGCAGCTCAGCTTAAAGCCTCCGGTGATAGGGAGCAGCTGATCTGACCCTCAGCCCTCAGTGGTGGCCCCCTCCACCCAAAGCCCCTGGGGGAGTTAAGAAGCTGATCTGAATCTCAGCCTTGAGCATGGTACTAGAGAGGAGGGGCACTAAGACCCTCCTCTTGACAAAGGATTCAGAAGTCAAGTAACTGGCTGGGAAAATGCCCCAAAAAGGGAAAAAAAATAAGACCATAGGAGGTTACTTTCTTGGTGACCAGGTGTCTCCTTCTATCTTTTCAGATGAGGAAGAACAAAGCATACTGTCAGAGGACATCAAGGCCTCTGCCTCCAGTACCTCCAAAATGAATATGAAATAGACTCAGCCTATAGAAGAGCTTGAAAAACATGTTAGCAGTCTGCTAAAGGAGAACCAAAAAGTGTTGAGGAAAATAACACCTTTAAAAAGAGGCTAACTCAACTGGAAAAAGAGGTCCAAAAAGCCAATGAGGAGAAGGAGGCTTTAAAAAGCAGAATTGGCCAAATGGAAGAGAAGGTTCAAAAGCTCATTGAACAAAATAGTTCTTTAAAAGAGAGAATTGAGTTCAGGGAAGCTAATGACTATGAGATAAATCACAAAGTTAGAAAACAAAACCAAAAGATTAAAAAAACAGAAGATAATGTGCAATATCTCATTGGAAAAACAACTGACCTGGAAAATAGATCCAGGAGAGACAACTTGAAAATTATGGGACTGCTTGAAAGCCATGATCAAGAAAAGAGCCTAGACATCATCTTTCATGAAATTATCAATGAAAACTGCCTTGATATTCTAGAACCAGGGGGCAAAATAAATATTGAAAGAATCCACTGATCACCTCCTGAAAGAGAACCAAAAAGAGAAGTTCCTAGGAATATTGTGACCAAATTTCAAAGTTCTCAGGTCAAAGAGAAAATATTGCAAACAGCTAGGAAGAAACAATTTGAGTATTGTTGAAATACAATCAGAATAACATAGGATCTGGCAGCTTCTACATTAATGGGATCAAAGGGCTTGGAATATGATATTCCAGAAGTCAAAGGAACTGGGATTAAAATCAAGAATCATCTACCCAACAAAACTGAGTATAATACTTCAAGGGAATAAATGGCCATCCAATGATATAGAGGACTTTCAAGCATTCCTGATGAAAAGACCAGAATTGAAGAGAAAATTTGATTCTCAAACATAAGAATCAAGAGAAGCATGAAAAGGTAAACAAGAAAAAAGAAATCATAAAGGACTTTCTAAAGCTGAACTGTTTATATTCCTACATGGAAAAATAATATTTGTAACTCTTGAAACTTTTCTCAGTATTTGGGTAGGTGGAGGGATTATATGCATACACACACACACACACACACACACACACACACACACACATATAGACAGAGAATACAGGTTGAGTTGAATCAGAAGAGATGATATCCATAAAAAAAATAAATATCAAGGGGTGAAGGAGGAAAATACTGGGAGGAGGAAGGGAGAAATGGCATGGGGCAGGCTTTAACTCATAAAAGAGATAAGAAAAATCTTGTTCAATAGAGGAGAAGAAGGAGAAGGTGAGAGGGGAAAAGTGAATCTTACTCTCTTCACATGTGGCTTAAGGAAAGAACATGCTCACTAAATTTGGCATGAAAATCTTACACTACAGGAAAGTAGGGGAGGAAGGGACAAATGGGGTAAGGGGGATGATAGAAGGGAGGGAAAATAGGAGAAGGGAGTAACTAGAAGTAAACACTTTTGGGAAGGGACAAGGTCAAATGAGAGAATTTAAAAAAGGGAGGGGGACAGGGTAGGATAGAGAGCAATATAGTTAGTATTACACAATGTGACTATTAGGGAAGATTTTTGCAAAACGACACATATATAGCCTGTATTGAATTGCTTGCCTTCTCAGTTTGGATGGGTAGGGAGGTAGAGAGGGAGAGAAGTTAGAATTCAAAGAATGAGAAATGAATGTTGAGAATTATTATTGCATATAACTGGGAAATAAGAAACACAGGTAATGGGATATAGAAATTTATCTTACCCTACAAGAAAAGAGAGAAGATGGGAATAAGGGAAGGGCAAAGTGTGATAGAAGGGAGGGTATATTGAGGCAAAGGGTAATCAAAACGCAAGGTATTATGGGGTGGAGGGAGGGGAGAGATGGGGAGAAAAATTGGAACTCAAAATTTTGCGGAAATGAATGTAGAAGTCTAAAAATAAATAAAGAAATACAAAAAACAAAAAGAAATACCATATGCTGTACATGCAGACCATAATAATGATGCTATATGGGTAAAGTACTTTAATATTAATTTTTAGTAAAGAAGAAAACAAACAACTTGTAGATAGATATAACAAAAATGAGAGTATTTTGTATTTCTAAAACAAAAGGAAGTCTTTCTTGTCTGGTTGCGTCCTTGAATTTTCTTTTTCAAGTGAGTAGAATATAGGTACACTATCATAACCTGGTAGGTTTCAAACTATGGCCTAAGATTTTTCCTGTAGTCTTGATTTTCGGACTGTTTTGTTAACATTGTCTTTTGACTCTAATATTAAGGCAAAAATTTTAATTATTCACCTTTGTAAAACTAATTTGTATGTCAAATGTGTGTTTTCATTTAAAAAAAAGAAATGAAAAGATTATCAGTTCAAAAGTTAAAGACCTGGGTTTTAGTCCCTATTTTGACAGTAGTCAACTGTTAGACTTTGGAAAAGTCATTGGCCTCTCCCAGTCTCATTTTTCTCTCCCATAAAACAAAGGAGTTGGACTGGTAAGAGATCTCAAAGCCTCCATTTTGTCACTGAGCTATTTTCAGCATTCGTCTCTCATACACACCTCTCAAGGAACATTATACAATTCTTTGTTCTTTTGATGAATACATAATTGCTTTAATATGTTTTTGTGAAGAGGAAACAGAAATTTAGACAGTAGTAATGCAAATAGATTAATGATAGAAAAAGAAAACAAACATGCAGTTTGAGTTCGAGACAGAATTTGAACTAGGATAATATGACTGGGGATTTGTCTCAGGATATCAACATCTGAGAGAGAGAGAAAGAGAGAGAGAGAGAGAGAGAGAGAGAGAGAGTGATTTCTGCCCATAGCAACTATTTCCTATGCACCTAACCACACAATCCTCTATGTGGTATAACCAATGCTGAAGTCCCATCCTCAGAGTTCTAGCAGTCCTAGGACCCTATTCCCCCTCAACCCTCATAGCCCATACTTTCTGAGAATAAACTGCCCCCTCTCCCAGTATGACTGTATCCCTGAATCCACTGGTTCTATGTTCTCTTAGCTTCCCTTCATACAACTCAATTTTTTCCTGAGCTCTATTATGACCAGTCTGAGAAACTAGAAAACTTGAAACTAGAAAAACTAGAATGAACACTAGGATGTGCGCAGGAAAATCACTAAATTTCAAGTCAGAGGACATGGATTCAGATTCTAGCTTTGATACATATTGCTTTGGGACATTATGCTAATCTCTCCGGTTCTCATTTTCCTCTTTTGTAAAATGGATGAGATAAGAAATTTTGGGGTGGGGGACAACTGTGTCACAGTGGATGGAAGACTAGGCTTGGAGTCAGGAAGACTCATCTGCATGAGCTCCTGGTTTCAGACACTTACTAGTTGTGTGACCCTGGGCAAGTCACTTAACCCTGTTTGCTTCAGTTTCCTCATCTGTAAAATGAGCTGGAGAAGGAAATGACAAACCCCTTTAGTATCTCTGACAGGAAAACCCCAAATGGGGTCACAAAAAGTTAGATATGACTTAAGAACAACTGAACAACAGGCTCCCCAGTACCCAATCCCCTCACTTCCTAGAGCTCACTATATTGATGTCACACTTAGTATAAATAGCCAATTGGCTTAGCCCACTGCATCTCAGATCTCCTAAACTCAAGCAGTCCACTAGACTCAACCTTCCCAACAGTAGGGACTATTGACATGCACTATCACACCTGGCCCCCACCACTTTACAGATGGAGAAACTAAGCCAAGCAAGATTGAAGTGACTTTCTTGGTTACAGCCATCACGAAGGTCCAGATCCTCTGTCTTGCTGACCAATGCTCTTTATGCTGTTCCACTCTTCTTTCTCTTCACCTTTCTTTTTATCAGAGGGTATTGTATATATGTATATGAAGCCTTTGATTTCCCAGAGAATCACATTTGTGTGCATGTGTGTGTATGTGCATGTATGAGTGTGTGTGCTTTATGACAAAACTGCAAACCAGAGGGGTGATGGCGACCTCTCCTTTCAATTTCGATGAAA
The DNA here is from genome assembly GCF_028372415.1 of Notamacropus eugenii. Classification (NCBI taxonomy): domain Eukaryota; kingdom Metazoa; phylum Chordata; class Mammalia; order Diprotodontia; family Macropodidae; genus Notamacropus; species Notamacropus eugenii. Next base: position 405,327,651 of record NC_092873.1, read on the forward strand.
GGTTTTAGTTGAATTAGAAAAGGGACTGGTAGCCCATTGTTATTTATATACAGCTGGCTAGCACTAGCAAGGAAAGAGTCAAAGGGAGAAAATATAACAGAAAAGTCAGGAGGGAAAAAAAAGAAATGGGCAAAACTCTGAAAGCTTTGCTAGAAACGTTCATGTCTTTTTGGATGTGTCTAAATACAATCACTTGGGCAGCCTAAAGCATGCCATATGGTATTGCAGTCTCTTCAGTGATTGGCAGAGTTACTAGTTGCAAAGAGCTTTGGGGGAGCCCACTTTCAAGTGGACATGAACTTAGCTTTTACTTGTCTGGAGCTGGAGATGGGTTATGCCAAACATGTTCTATGGATGCCACCAAGGTTTCACAATGTCATACATCTCTGGACAGCTGAGCCTAGCTAAGGTTGCAGTCACCAGGCCTCCTTAAGGGGAAAACAGCTGCTGAGGGCTCCTAGGCCTGCTTGATTCACCCTTGGTAAGCGGGACATTAAGGTCTTTGTTCTTCCTGCAGCAGGTGGAATATTTACCCATGTAAGGAAAGCATCCATGTAAAAGCTTCCAACACTGACTGTGGCATTAATGAATGAATGACTCATTCCCTTCTACCACATGAACTGCAGATGAACTAGGAACCTTGATAGATATGTAGGCTAAAGTCAATGCTATAATAAATTTAAGAATGTGAATATACAAGATATGTGATATCTTTGCAAGCAGAACCTATCTTTTGACTTTATTGGCATCCCCATGACTTAGGACAATGCCTGGTATATAGTATTTAATAGGTGTTTATTGACTGATGACATTAAGTCCTTTTCCCAAGACAGAAATATTTCTTTAACTGATGCTGTCTGAATACAGACCAAAACATAGTGTTTTCTTCCTTCCTTCCTTCCTTTTTTCTTTCTTCCTTTCTTCTTTCTTCCTTTCTTTCATTCTTGTTCAAGTTTTCATATACAAAATGACTAATATGGAAATGCTTTACGTGATTGCACATATATAACCTATATCAGATTGCTTACCATCTCAGGGAGAAAGGGAGGGAGAGAAGAAGGGATAGAATTTGGAATTCAAAACTTTAAAAAAAATCAAAATTGTTTTTACATGCAATTGAGGGAAAATAAAATATTATTTAAAAAAGAAATATTTCTTTACCTTTTAATAGAATTGGTATTGAAGATCTAATCATGTAGAGAAGAAAAATTTAGGGTTGAAGAAAGAGTGTGGAACAGGTCCCCAAAGTAGTTAAAAACCAGTATTTGCCTGGTGACCTGTGACGATAATCTACACTTTGCCTCTTTTAAGGGGTGGGAGTGGAGGAAGAAAGCAGTAGTGGACTGAAACTCAGTCTAGTGATCTGGCTTCAGTGAGAATCTGCTAAGCCTGTTAAGATGCGAGGTGCCCTGCTCTCTGGAAAGGAGCTATGGTCATAAGAAGACAGTCCAGATTCCCTAAACTTCCAGCTATCTATATGCATCATATATATATTCATATCACATCATTCCCCAAATGCTCTTGAAAACTGCCCGTTCTAACTTATCTCCCTTCTCTAAAGTCACTCTAACACAGCAGTCAGTTATTTTTCAGAAGTATCATGCCAACACTCCCTGGTCATCTTCAAGGGAAGGGAGTGGGGATGGTGACGGCTTTCATCTGGCACCTCTCATAGATGATTCACCCAATGAGCGCCCGTGATCTTCCAGGCAGAATTATCTTCCAAGGGATGAGGCACCCATATGCACACCCATCTGATTGGCATAGTCAAGCCTGTGGGCATATGTATAGCCACTAAAGCTATGAAGGAAAAAAATGGAAACATTTTGGAGGGGAAATCCTATTTTCTTGTTTTTTTAATGAACTTTTTGCATTTTTCCTGAGAAAGGGAGAAATTTCTAATTCAGTGTTCATTTAGCTCCTACTGTATTATGGCATTGGCTAGATTAATAGAGATATAAAGATGAAATACAGCATAGTCTCTGCTCCCAAGGAGTTTACAGCCTCATAGATGGGACGCAGCATGTACATTGATATATATGATATAACGGGGGTTGTGTTAGGAACAAAGAGGAGAGCTAGACAAAAGTTCTGGAAAACAGGAGGTGGGAGAGATCTTTTTTCAGCTGGAGATGAGGAAAGACTTCATGAGCTGGTCCTTGAGGGAGGAGAAAGAATCCAGCAGGAGGAAGGAATGATTTCCAGGGATAGAGATTAATAGGAAGTGCCCAGAGAGTTACCCATGAGCATGCATAGAAGAAGGAGTTTATGGGATGAAATAAGGGAATCGCGCCAATTCTGGCTGAAATGCAAGTAGTATTGAGTGGCACACCTACTGTGATTGGAAAGGCAAATCAGAATCACTAGAGTTAAACATGAAGGAGGGGAGCTGTGAAATGAGGCCAGAAAGATGGGTGGGAGGGCAGTGTGTGGAGGCACCTAAGTGCCTGGCTAAAGGGTTTATAGTTTATCCTGGAGACCGTAAGGAGCCACTGAAGATTTTTGAGCTGGGGAGAAACATCAGTCAATCAAGCCATCAATAAACAGACATTTATCAAGTTCTTATTATAAGCCAGGTACTGCGCTTGGCCCTGGGATTACAAAGACAAATGAAGCTGTCCCAGCCCTCAGGGTCTTAACAGTCTAGTAAGGGGAGACAGTATATGGGGGTGGGTATGTATGTATGTACGTGCGTATGCATGTGTGTATGTATATATACATACATATATATGTATATATGTAGGAAATCACTGTAGGAGGCAGCTGCTTCTACATAAAAGCCAAGCTGCTGAATAGGATGCAGGTGCCTACGTGGCAGCTGTAAAGTAAAGAAAATAAGGGGAAGGAGGCACCTAAATGTGGGGAATGGGAGAGGTAAACAGGGGTGGAGACTCACATGGGGAAGTGAGACATTCTGGATAGGTGTAAACCCTGCGATACCCAGCCAGTGGGGAAACAGGAGAGGGAAATACAAATTGGAGCAGGAAATAAAAAACTGTGTATTTGTCTCAACAGGTGTGCCTACTTGTTGGACACCCACTTTTGCAAGAAAGTTAATAAAAGTCCTTCCTGGTTCACTATTGGCTTGGTGGAGCTCTTGGTACACACACACACACACACACACACACACACACACACACAGTAAATATGAAGTTAATATAAGATAATGGAGGTCTGCAGTAGCAGGTAGGGGAATCAGAAAAGGCTTTATGTAGAAAGTGACACTTAAATTGAACCTCTAACATCTCTAAGAGGTGGACATAGTGAGGGAGGACATTTCAAGCATAGGGGACAGATAGCACAAACATAAGGAGATGGCATGCCATGTTTTAAAAAAAGTAAGAGTCATTTTGATTGAGCTATATGTGCATAAAAGGGAGTGATATGTGATAATGCTGGGAAGGAAGGATGGGACCACAATGTGAAGGGCTTTAAATACCAATCAGAATGGTATTTAATCAAATCAGAGGAATTTATATAGTATCTGATCCTACATGATCAAAACTATGCATTAAGAAAATTATTCTGGCAGCTGTGTGAAGATGGATTAGACAAGTAAGAGAATGTGGGCAGGAAGACCAATTACAAGCGGAAGAAGAGAAAGAAACAAACCTTTATTAAGTACCTACTATGTGCCAGGTATTGTGTTGATGGCTTTACAAATACTGTCTCATGGATCTTCACATGAATTGATTTGATTATCAAACTAAATGCTCCAGGAATGGGATGAGGACCTGAACTAGGGTGGTGCTACTGGGAAGAGTAAGAAAGGGATGAAAGGCTGAAAGGCAGAGATGTTGTGAAGTTAGAATTGTTGGGGTCAGGCAATGGATGGGAAAGAGGAGTCAAAGGGAAAGGGAAGCATCAAAGATGGCTCTGAAGTCAAAGGAAAGATGATGGGATATTCAGAAATAGGGAAGTCCGGAGGAAATGGAGATTTAGGGAGGAAGATGAGAAATTCCATTCTGGACATGTTGAGTTTGAAGTTATGGTGGGACATCCAGGTGGAAATGTCCAGCAGGGAACTGAAAATGTAAGGATGAAATTCAGGAGAATTTAGGGTTTGAGATAGATCTGGATATCTTCTGCTTAGAGGGGAAGGAAGGGAAAAAGAGGCAAGGCAAAGAAACAGGGGTTAGGAGGCAGGAGGAGGGAAAGGAACATGCCCGTATTAAGCAGCTATAATGTACTAAGCACTGTTCTAAGTACTTAACAAATACATCACTTGATCCTCACAGCTCTGTGAGACAGGTGCTATTATTCCCATTTTAGAGTTCAGGAAACTGAGAAAGACAGACAAGGGTTAAGTGACTGGATCAACAAGTATGGGCCTGAGGCTGAATTTGAGCTCAAGTCTTCCTGACGCTGGTGCTTTATCGACGTGTTACCTAGTTGCACTGCGCCCCTGTGGGAGGGAAGAGGGGAGGATAGGCAAGAGAAAGGAGAGGTAATTGGGGTAGTAGTGGGAGAAACTCCCGTTTTCCCCCCAAACTTTGGCAATTTAAAACATCCCCAAAGAAATGTTCTCATGATCTATAAGCTCCTGATATACTCAGTGATAACCAGGCAGTTTCTTCTTCAGCTATACATGCAACACAGGATTGTCTCTACTACACATTAGTCCTGGCTGTACTCCTTGAACTCAACTTATGAGTTATCTTTTGTACAAATGCCACAGCTTGCTGGTCTGTGCCCTCATCACTTTCACCAGTATATGTATATGTGGGGGGACAGTATGGAGATATATATATATATATATATATATATATATATATATATATATATATATATATATATACACACACACACATATATGTGTGTGTATATATGACTAAAAACTGTTGAAGGCTGATGAAGTGCATGTATATATATGCATATGTGTATATTTGAATACATATAGGTATGCATACATATGTGTGTACATTATTAGCTCACAGTTATATAGGATGTCTCTATGGCAACTTCACTAGGTAAAGTATGTCAATCTCTGTTTGATAGCTGATTCAACAGGGGCTTATAGACTTAGTGAGCTGCCAACAGTCAGATAGCTAGTATGTTCCAGAGGCAGGATCTGAACTCAGGGCAGCCAGGTGGTACAGTGACTATTGTACTAGGCCTGGAGTCAATAAGACTCAGTCTTCCTGAGTTCAGATCTGGCTTCAGACACTAACTGTGTGACCCTGGGCAAGTGACTTAATCCTATTTGCCTCAGTTTCCTCATCTGTAAAATGAGCTGGAGAAGGAAATGGCAAACCACTCCAGTATCTCTGTCAAGACTTAAATCCAAAAAAGGGGTTCATGAAGAGTCACATGACTGAAAAAACAACTGAACAACAATTCCTGATTCCCAAGTCTAATGCTCTTTCCATTGTACTATGGAATATTTTATAATAATTCTTTCCATACAGACATACTTAATGAGAATAATAATGACATTTACATAACACTTTAAAGTTTTCAGAGAATCGCTTATGTACATTGTCTCATTTGTTCTTCACTATAACCTTCTTTGAAGGAGGTACATCTTACAGATGAGAAAACTGAGGTTCAGAGTGATTTAGTGACTGGTGTCACAGGCAGGTCTTTCTGACTCAAAATTTCTGACTCAAACCGTACACTATAATTCCATTGTATCGGTGTTTAGATTTTTCAAAAAAAGTTTTCTCCCCTCTATTTTTGCTTTCATTTCAATCCTATCTACTTTATCCTTTGTGTCTCCTCATAAGACCAAGTTCAGTACTTTGTTTCCAAGGGATAGTCAATAATATTAAATTATTTTCCTGTTGTTGAATAATGTAGAGGCAAAAAAAAAGCATCACACGTGATTACAAACTGCTCTGAAATTCCCAAACAGCACAGTACCGAGTATGGGACCCATTACGACCATCAGGCTAGCAGCTCAAGGTCACTGGAGTAATGATTACCAACCCCAGGTTCCTGAGATCCCTGGAAGGAGAGGAGTGTCTGCAATTACCCCAGGGGGTGTCTGGAAGTTTTCAAAAAACTTCTCAAATTTAATTTTAATCCATTTGGATGTTTAAATCTGGACAGCTTTTAAGAAAAAAAATCATATTTGGAGTCTGCATATGGGATGGGAAAAGAGTTCAATAAATGAATCTATCCAGACTCGTGTTGGAAGGGAAAATATACTAGTACTTGTTTGGTATATCAGTTTATGCCGCGTAGTACTTGAGTAAACAGGGGGCATTGATGGCACACAAAAAATCTAGAATACACTGCACTAATAGACTTTTGGAAACACCCGTTGTTGTGCTGATTGTTGACTCCATAACTTACTTCTGTGACTTGGCAACTCATTTGGCTTTTCTGAGCCTTATTTTCCTCATCTGCAAAACAGGGACAAGAATCACCTATCCTACTTCACAAAGTCCTTGTGAGGGTGGGAAACCACAAGATGCATGCAAAGCGTTCTGTTACCATAAAGTGCTGTGTATATTGGCTAGAATGATGAGGCAGTATGGTGTAACCATCTTGGTTTGGGAGTCACAGAAGAAAGTTCAAATCCCAAAGTGACCTTGGGCAATTCTCCCTGGAATTCAGTTTCCTCATATATGAAGTTTGGTGACTTTTAAGGGTTCTTCTGGCTCTAAATATATGATCCTATGATAATTCTTTTTGCAAAGGACTCACCTCTCTTCCTCTCTAATGAAAGCAGAGACAGGCAAGGAAGGAAGGAAGGAAGGAAGGAAGGAAGGAAGGAAGGAAGGAAGGAAGGAAGGAAGGAAGGAAGGAAGGAAGGAAGGAAGGGAGGGAGGGAGGGAGGGAGGAAGGATGAAGGGGAGAGAGAGAGAACTGTTGCTTAATTCTCATTGGTTTTCTACATTTCATCAATGCTAAGGACCAGAGCAGCACCAGGAGGCCACTGGCATCTCTCCTGGTTCTATTTGTTATGCTCTGATGTTGGAACCCTCCCCCACTCCAGGGTGACAATGTTATTGTCCTTGGAGGAGAAACCCTGGCAGGGGTAGGATGGCTCCACAGGACAGCCAGAAGGGACCAAGTGACCAATTCAAACAGATCATGTGGCTATTGAATACACCTGCCAATTGTCAAGCAGGGGAGAGCAACTACCTTCCCTAGAAGAAACACAAAGTGAGGATTGTGCATGGTGCCTATCAGTCTTCAGTAATCTTCTCTGCGACTACAGTGTCTCTTTGTGATCTGTAACCTGAATGTGGGATAAATGGAGAGGAGATCAATGACAACAATCTCTCCAGACTCAGGTGCTGGTAGGCAGAATGTGTTACATAGTAAGTACTGTTTCTCCATTTGTCCCACATCAGGCAACTTGTGTATTTGGGGGGCTTTCAAAATTAGGGCCAGGGAGACAATGAGAGGAGGGGAGAGGAGAGATATCTCCAAAGACTAGAGAAAAGAAGTATTATCTTACCTACGTCATTGTGCCACTGGACTAAAGTTCTGGGGAGAGAGAAAAGGTATTACCAAAAATGAAGTCTCCTTCTTAACTTGTGTATCTGGCAGGGTCAGAGGAGTTCTTTGCACAAGAGCCACATGGACAAAAGGCCTGCCAGCCCCAGGCTCAGGGAAGGTGGAACAGTTCCATATCTTTGCCCTTCAGTTCACTAGAGAGGTCTGAATGTGTTTATTTCCTGCCTTAGGTTACCATCTTGTGTCATTGTGGGCAAAGTCAGGCTCCAGTCACAAAAGAAATCTGGAGGAAGTAGAGTTGATAAGATAACAACCATAACTAACATTTATAGAACACCTACTACGTGCCAGGCACTGTGCTGACACTGTACAAGTATTCTCACATTTGATCCTCACCACAACTCTGAGAGGCAGGTGCCATGAAATGTTATCTCCTTTTTACAGATGAGGAAACTTGAGGCAAACAGTTGTTAAGTGAATTACCCAGGATCATACAGCTAGAAAGCATCTAAGGCCAAGAGGGTCCCTGAATTCTAGCAGAATTGTCCTCTGTTCCCATAGAAAACAGCTGAATAGACTCACGTCCACCATAGCCAAACTGCAGCAAGTCTGCAAAGGCAACCACGCTGGTATGCCCAGGATGGTTGCTAGCACAGATTGTTAGATCTGCTATACTAGGAAAGATAGCTGTTTAAGGGGTTAACAGTCTTTTTTAATTACATTCACTAGTTCAGGGGAAAAGTCAGCACTCTGAAATTCAGAGAAAATACAGAGAAATAAAGACCAACAAGCAGAGCTCTACTGCCTGAATCAAAGCAATATTGCTGTACACTTTACAAACAAGCCCTGGATCCAGAGCTTTTATATCTGAGCAGTTGGGGAGGTCTGAACATATGACCATTCAGTCTCAACCAGTGAATCACAAGATCCTTCTCATAAGCAAGCCCCCAAAGTAAAATACCAAGTCAGAGTATATATACCCTTGTCAGAGCCAGAGGGCATCATAAGCAAAAGGTGTGAAAGCCTTTCTACAAGGGACTTTAAGGGACTCCACATGAAGCCTATTAATGGGCAGGGAAGATCTTAAATGCCATTAACATTACAAAATCCCATCAATTTTTCCTCAGAAATATTTATCCCTAGGATCTCTCACTCCATTCCCAGGGTCAGCATCTTGAGAGAGCCATGTCTTCCTGCCATTGTTTTCCCTTACTGAGGAGAGGAAAGAAGAAGGAATAAAGAAGGCTTACATGGGTGTTTGAACTGGGGGCAAGGCTATCATCGATGTATTTGTTTGAGGTATTTCTGATGTCACCATGGCTGGTTCCACATCTTCCACAGAGCTGACCCCTTAAAGTTTCTTCTTACTCTGAAATCTAACTGCATGTGGTTCAGTCTTGGAATGATAGAATTAGAGCTGGAAAGGACCTCACCTCAGAGGCACCTCTCTCACTTTACAGACAACTAAACTGAGGCTTAGTCATATGTGACTCAAAGTCACATGGGAGGCAGATTTAAAATGAGGTCCTCTGTCTAGAATCAGCATTCTGTCCATTGAACCATGTTGCCATACCCTCAACTTTTGAGTATATATTATTGTTTACCATACTCTAATGGCTTCTTGTATGTTAGGTTCATGTCTTCAATTAAATTATAAGCTCTTGTTATATCCAGAGATGGAGATACAGTGGAAAGAGTAACATATTTAGCACCAAAGAGCCTGGGTTGAAATCCAGGCTTCCCTACTTGCAATCTGTGTGACCATAGGAAGTAATGATAATGATGATGATGATGATGACAGTGGTGGTGGTGGTGATAATTAGCATTCATATAACACATATACTATTCATTTGACACATCAACCTTTCAAGGTAGATGCTATTATGGTCCTGGTTTAATCCATGAGGAAATGGAGAAACTGAGGTTAAATAACCTGCTCAGAGAATCTCATAGTCTAAAAGGATTTCATTTTCTGAGTCTCAGTTGGACTAGTTAGTCATTGAGGGCCTTTCTAGCTCTAACTCTATAATCTTACAATCTTTACAGGGACTATAGCAGCTCTCACTCTCTCTCCTAGATACACACACACATAAATGCATATATCTACATATATATATATATATGTGTGTGCACATAACTATCTATACATATATAATTACATGTTTAATTATATATCTTTTATATATTTCTTACAATTGCATAAAGTGTATAAATCATATATAGTATATGCAATTGTATAAATGACATATGTGCATATTGATTGATTTGAAAGTAATTGGAAATATTATTTGAAAGCTTAATATGAGTAACACCCAACCCTTCAGTTACCTCCTATTACAAAGAGAACTCTTACGATGTTTTTCTACATATCTGACTGAGCTTCACTGGTTCAGTACTGTGCCTTTTACAGCACCATGGACAGAGAAGAGCTCAATGATTGCCTTCAAACCATTACATTGATGATGACACTAAAAAAAATCTGTTGCCTAGGAAAAGTATGAATATTTTCCAGGCAACCTCCCCCATCTCTTCCCATCCTCAGGACACAATACAATAGATGAAGAGAGAGTCTCTTTACTGGAGATTTCTTTACCCATCAAACAAAGTTGGGGGGTGGGGGGGAAGAAAGGCAGTACTAAAAGGAAAAGGGGAGGGGCCCAAGACATCATTTTCCACTGTTTTATCTAGGGCCAACAACAACCATAATGGTCATTTGAGATCTCCATCCATCATTCTCCCTCTTATCTATACTTTTTTTTTTTTTTTGGCAGAACAAAGTGGTTTCTCTCAGCAACCTCAGGAGTGAAGTTCCAACTGCCTAGTCCTAAATAGTAATATTTACCTGGGAAAAGACAATAGAACCCTTATGCCAGAAACTGAACACTTTGATTCTTGTGGATAATCCCATTGTAATCTAAAATTTGAAGGGAGGGAAGTCCCTCAAAAATTAGTTCACAGGAAGGGGTCTCTCACTGGGTGGTGTAGTCCCAGTTGTTCTATGCCAGATAATACCTAGTACACCAACCAATTAGATTGCTTTAGTCAGCTCAGATATGGTGGGAAATGGTGGACTATTGAGGCCAGAATGTTGACATAAGTATGGAGAAAGAAAGATTAACATTCCTGAATCCTCTGTTCCCATGAATGTCACACTCGTCCCAAGCAGGCCCACACTGAATAGGAGACAGCCAGCAGTTTCTTGACCTACAGTCCATTTAAGCTGAAACCCAGAGGAGAGAATTGTGTTTGAGTCTCATGGTTTCAGTGGGCTGTGAAAACTGCTCATTTCAATGACTCACTTAAACTATGATAAAAGGTGAAAGAATCAAGTGCTCAGAAGTTATAGCTCAGTTATTGCCAAGGACTGTGCCTACCCTATTCTCATTCACAACTAGAACCTAAACATGCATATCACCATTGTGGATGGCAGCAATCTGGATCATGCAATCTGGATGGTACTTCAATCACAAACTGACTGGACTTTTCCAAAGAGGTAGAACTGCTGTTAAACTCTGGGCTTCAGAAACAACAAATGTCAACTCTTCCCCAAGAGGAAGCTCAAATAAATCAGTTTTCAGTGAAAAATATCTTTTTCTCCATTGAAAGCAAGGATTAGCTCATTTTTTTTTAATCTTGGTTATCTCTAGTACCTATTACAGTATCTGGCACACAGTAGGTACTTAATAAATGCTTGTTTATTGGTGCATCCATGTATAAATTTTTATAAGCAAGACCCCATATAAAGCTATTCAAAGATAAACAAGATCCGGTCTCTATCCACAAGGAGATAGGTGAGGCAGTTAGGTGGTATAGTGAGGTGAGCACTGAACCTGGACTCAGGAAGATCTAAGCTCAAACTCAGCCTCAGTTACTTCCTTCTTGTACGACCATGGGCAAGTCACTTAACTGCTGATTTCTTTAGTTTCTTCATCTGTAAGATGGAGATAATAATAGCACCTACCTCCCAAGGTTGTTGTGATTTGGAAAATCTTTAAAGCATTATACAAATGCCAGATATTATTATCTGATTTAGTTCTAGTATGGGAGAGAAGACCAATATTCTTTAAAAGGAAACTAATAATACTAAGCAATAAACCTAGGACATCATCTTTGTACTGTGAGGGAATATACAAGAAAGTTAGGTGATATAACTCATAATATTTGGGAAATTCCAGTGGAGTTTGGGAGACACCTAATTCTGACACCTTGACAGATCTCTTTTACTCAAATGGGTGGTCTGGCCACATTTCCATATTTGATCATAGTATCATAAATTTAAAGATGGAAGGAATCTTAGAGACCATCTAATCTACCCCCCCACCCCCATTATATAGATGAGGAAATTAAGACCTAGCCCTAGAGAGATTAGGTGAGTTGCCCAAGATCACACAGGTAGTAAGTGATGTATGTGGGCTTAAAACCCAAGTTCTCAGACAGTATTTGTTCACCTAGACCAAGCTATTTCTCTACTTCATACATGACTATGGCAGAAAAATTCATCCCTTGGTGAACTTTTCACCCTCAGAATTGTGGCCTCTGGCTTTTGAGTGATAAACATCTGCATGTTTAATGAGGCTGGTGACAGACACACAGTTTGATGCTGGGTGTGTACTTGAAATCTTTCCAGTTTGGTTCTTATCAAAGTTCAAGTGCTGCTGGCTCAGCTTCTGAGAGCCCAGGGTTATGTCTTCACTGCAATGAGCCTTCAGAGTATGACTTTAGTGCACACATGAAACGACATGAGAACAATGATGAAGCACTGGACTGACAAGTGCCAAGTGGTTCAGCATGGGGTGAACTATAAATGTGATGCTTGGAGCGAGGCACTATGAAGTCTTTGGCAAAGGGTGGGAATGTGAAATGCATCACTGAGGCTCATGTGCCCCACACAACACTCTCTTTTTGATTGAATGAAGGATTTAATGTGTGAACACGGGGTGGAGTGGTGGAAAGGGAACAGGGGAGAATGACAGGGCCAATAACTTTGACAAAGGTTCTTAGGAAAGTCAGAAATTTCCCCTTCTGATAATTAGAACTATCCAAATTCATCCCCTATTTCTGAAGGTCTCAGAGCAGAAGGTAGAGTAATGATACTTGTTGTGGTCAAGGGAGATAAACAGAACATTAGTGATTGGTGTATATTAAACTAGGTAATCCCTTCATTCCCTTCTACCCCTGAGATTATGTAATTCTATGAGAAGTGCAAATAAATGCATTGGAAAGTATGTGTGTGCCAGAAGCTGAGATGACAGAAGAGAAGGGAGAGAGGGAGGAGGAAAGGAGACAAACAAAGATGAAGGTGGAGACTGAGAGACAGAGGTGAGGAAGGGAGAGAAGAGGGGAAGACAGACAATGAAGGAGAGCAAGGCAAAGGAGAGATGGGAGAGACAGAAATAGAGGGAAAAGATATGGACAGGGCAGGAATGGTGATGGGAGAGAGAAAGAGAGAGAGATGCACAGACCTATAGAGACAGAATCACATACAGAGAGAGAGAGACAGAGAGAGAGAATATTTAGAGTTTAGAGTAGTTGAGGGGATGTCCAAAGAGGAGATAGAACTGGAAATGAACCTTGAAGGATATATTTTTGGCCATGAAAGAAACAAGGGTAAAGCCATTTCTGACAAAAAGAAATGTGTGAGCAAAGGCTCTAAGGTAGAAAAACCACAAATGATCTTTTGGAAACTGTGAATAGATGAGTCTGGCTGTAACCTAGAATTCATGTATGTTTGGGAGCAGAGGGAGGTAGTAATAGTGATGATGATTCATGTCTATGGAGAGTTTGAGGTTGGAGCCAGATTGTGGAAGACCTTGAATGCCAGAATCAGAAGTTTGAATTTTATTCTGTAAGCAATAGGAAGCCAATAAAAGCTTTTAAGCTGGGTCTGGCATCATTTAAACTGTGCTTTAGGAAGATCAATCTGGCAGTGATATGAGGGATGGATTATAGGGGTGAAAACTAGAGGTGGAGAAACTAGTTAACTAGGCTATTTAAGGTGTTTAAGTGAGGGTGACACAGGATTGAGCCAAAGGAATGGCAGTGGAAAAGAGGGAATGGATAATAATAGCAGCTGATATTTATGATACTAACTAAATTAATGTATAGATTTAGTGTTATACTGACCAAACTACCAAGAGAATGGATACTTTATAGAGTTAGATTCATAATAACAAAATTTATTTTGAGCAACAAAAGTTCTAGCATTTCAAGGGAAATAATGAAAAACATAGAAATGAAGGGAGATAGCACCTCCAGGCTACAAATTGTATTATAAAGCAGTATTTTGGCACAGGTTAAAAAATAGAAAAGTAGATCAGTGGAATGAACTAGATAAGAAAGAATCAGAAACAAACGAACTCAATTACCCAGTGTATGATAAACACAAGAACATCAAGTACTCAGAGAAGAACTCCCTACTTGACAAAAAGTGCTGGGAAAACTGGAAAGGAATTTGGCAGAAATCAGGTTTAAACCAATATCTTAGGCAATATATCCTAATAAGCTCAAAAAAGATACATGATCTAAACAGAAAAAAGTCATGCTTAAAAAACAAAAGAAAAAGAAAAACAGATCATGTGCTTTTTGCAACTATGGCTATATTAGAGACTAACTTAACACATAAAAAGGTATCAAGGAAAATTTATTAAAAATGGAGTTCAGAAGAGGGAAGGCCTTCTGTGTTCCTTCTGCTGAAGGAACGGGTAGCTTCCAGCAGGGCCACCTGAGGGACTACCACCAGGTCAGGATGAGGCAGGACCCTTATAAATTCAGAACTTTGGATTTCCCCAGTTACTGTCCCCCCTGGCCATGTGCTTCATGTTCTCCTCTAATAGGATTTCCCTCAAACAACGTATTGAGCATGGGCAGCAGTTTTCTGATCATCACTGTATTAGGTCACATGCCCCACATCAAAGTGTGAAAATAAAACTTACTTCCTGTTTCCCACAGCTGGGAGAGGAATTCTTTTTTTTCCCAGTTTTTGAAAGGAAGATTTATTTGACAAGTTTCACTTAATGCAACATACCTGAAAAGAAATCATGATACAATGGGAGGTTTAAATCAAGGCCTCAGAATTAATACAAACGCTGAGACTAAATTCTGAAGTATCTGTATTGTATCTCAAATTGTTCCCATTAACTAAGAAAAACAACAACAACAAAAAACAAACTTAAATATACGTGCCTTAAAGGATTGTAAGAAAATAAACTAGAACATGCCAAATGTTTCACTTTTGAATTACAGACACAGCTCCCATATCTGTTTTACAAAAAACAAAAACAAAAAACAAAGCAAGTCTCCCAACATGCATCTCAGTGTTCCATGTGATATGATATAAGCACACTTACTGCTTAAGTACACCCCTACAACATAGCTATCTTGAGAAAAGCTGAAATTGTTTAACAATTATAGTCTTTACTCATTTTGATTATTACATCCTAGATCAGGCCTGCACAACATTTGGCCCAAGAAAGAATTTTGGGCATTTGGAGAAAAATGTAGAGGATGTAAGATTAATGTTTTTCTGTGTTCAAAAATCCTGAACCTGAAGTTTTTAAAACAATCCTGATTTCACTTACAATAAGCATAAATCACAAACTTGTGTGGCAAAACTCTTCAAATTAATTTTTATTGTTTTTTCTTTTTAAAAAAAATGTTAATCAAGAGTCAGTGATCAGGCTTACATTAGCCATCCAACTCTCATACAGGACATGCCAGACATCTCTTCCGGGGAAGGGAATTCTTAACCAAACAAGGGGTAGATGATCACAAGAGCAAAAAGAGAGAATTTCAGTTCTATAAAGCTGAAAAAGGAAAGGAGGAAACAGACATTTATTTTATTTTATTTTTGGATTTTATTTTTATTTATTTTTTATTTTATTTTGACACATTTATTAAGTGCCTGTGAAATTTTGTTCACAGAACTCATTGCCCATTCACCAAGTAATTGAATTCAAAAAAATATCGAAAGATTCAAGGAAGACCTTAATCAATTCATGAAATTTTGAGTCTTACAAAGACCATCTCTTAAAGTGTGAAAGGGTTGTGATCTGCACTGGTGAAGGAGGTGCCATGGAAATATGAGACTTTGAAGTGCTTAAGTCTGTGAAGTTTAATTAACTCCACGATAGAAGAGTTAGAATGTTGAGTACAGTGTTATGCAGGATCTTTCTTGGGGTTGCTGTCAGAATCCTGCCTTGGGTAGCCTGACTCAGTAGGCCATTTTTTTAAACTTTCTTCAATGCTTTTCACCAGTGTGGGTATTCCTTATATTGATCCAAACCACAGCCATTCTGTAAAACTCACCTAACTGTTTCCGCTATAGGGAGCATGCAATTTTATGCCCTGTAGGGATCATACCCTTTTTTTTTTTTACTCAGAGACTATATGCCCCATGTGTGGAATTACAGCTTGGAGAAATTTTCTGTTTGTGGTCTCAAAAAATTCTAAGTCTTACTCCTGGGTCTTTTGTTTTCTTGGTGGAGGTTGAAATCATAAACTTCTCCTCCAATTTAGAGTAAACTTCTTTCTGACGAAGCCTCTCAGCACTGCCCTTTACTAAGTTCCAACTTGTTTTTCTTTTATTTTAATAAACTACTCTATGTTATAGGCTAATAGTGCAGGGCGAGGAGGTATTGATCAAGAAAAAGTTTCTTTGATGAGCATACCTTTCCCTTTATGGATTATGGCAATCCCTACTGATGCCTCATTGAGAAAACACGGGGTGGCTCTTGGGGTCCACCGACTGATGGCTTTGAAGATGATTGACTGACTAGCACTCTATGGAGAACAAGCTTTAGCCAGAGGAGCTGCCCATCTGTTCTCATACACATACACACATATACACATACACACATATACATGTATACATATTATATATATCTATATGTATATATGTGATTATATACATACATACACACATATAGTTACACTAGAAAAGTATGAATGGGAGTACCTTTGTTCTAGATAATGTGCCCATTTTTATAATGACCTTTGGAAGGCAACATCTCTACCTTTGTTGTTTAGTGGCGCAAAATTCTAATCAGGTGGGGTAGAGGGCATCCCTATAGCAGGCTGGTGAAGGAGCTATCTCTAAGCAGTCAAATCTCATTCACCTCAAACCTCACTATAGCAGGGGACTGCTTACCTTGTCCTATTACCTTGTGCTATTGATTGCTCCCAACATCCATATATATGGTTTTGGAAAGAGGATGCTTTATCAGAACTAAAAGAAAAAAAATCATTAGGCACTTAGGTACTGTCAACTCAACTAAAACTGAAGTCTGAGAGGCTTCAGGCAGCCCCTGATGTTTAGTTTGTGTTTTTCCCAGTTGCCTGAAGGCTTGTCTAGTGACCCCAGGCAGCCATTCCACCAGAAATGGAAAAACACTTGTTAAAAACATAAACAAAGGACATCATAATTGGCAAGAACAGGCAAGTTAATCACCATTCTCTCTTCTGTTGCCCTTCCTCTGATCCTGTTTATGAGAAATATTCCTCATTCATAGTAATGAATTCATGGCTCTCTCCTTGCGCACAGAAGAGAGGGATGTTTTTTAAAAATCATTTTTATAATGACTATTGCTCCTAGTGTCCTTGCTTAACCTAGGCAGCATCTCTTCATGGGTGATGACACCCTCACAGCTAGTCATCCTGGGTGGATATTCAGTCAGTCGGCAAATATTGGTTTTTGAGTGTCTGTTCACAGAAAACAGAATATAGAGGAAGCGTAGAATCACAGACAAATGGTGAAGCTTGGTAGTCAAATAGTCAGGTGAATCTGAGTTCAAATCCTACTTATTATCTGTGTGACCCAGGGAAGTCATTTAAGCTATGTGTACCTCAAGCAACTTCCCAGGATATACCAATTTAGCCCTAGATGATCTTTATCTGTTTGGAGGAATCAGAATTCCTCAGACTGATGACAACAGAGGTCTTTTGATTCTGCCCTGTGGATTCAAGTCCACAGAGCAGTCACTGTTTTCTCAATTATGGTGGTTTACAATGGGAAAAGAAAACAATCTTTGGCTTAGAAAAGGTTACTTTAGTAATAATAGCTATCATTTATATTGTGTCTTGAGGTTTGCAAAGTGCTTTACAGATATTATCTCATTTTATTTTCTCAACAACCCTGAAAGGTAGGTGCTTTCATTATCCCTCAGATGAGGAAACTGAGACTGAGAGCAGCTAAGTAACTAACCCAGGATCATACAACTAGTGTCTGAGGTAGGCTTCAAACTGAGGAGTTCTAGACTCCAAGTCAGGTGTTCTATCCACTGTAACACCTAGCCACTTACACACTTACAATTACAAATGTTCAGGGTAACAAGGCAAAGGGGAGGGTCATGTGGAGATGAAGACTCTCTGCCTCTCCCCCCACTCTACCATATTCTACCCTAATCACTCCTGCTTCTGATTCAATAAAAAGGTTGTAGCCAGGTCCAGCATCACTTTTCAAAGATATCATTTTCTCTTCTTTTAAGCAAGCAGAGAAGTTCAAGAAGGCAGTTAATGGCAACAGTTTCTCAGTCAATAAGCATTTATTAAGCACCTACTATGTGCCAGTCAGGAAGACTCCTCTTCATGAGTTCAAATCTGGCATCAGACACTTATCAGCTGTATGACCCTGGGCAAGTCACTTAACCCTGTCTGCCTCAATTTCCTCATCTGTGAAATGATCTAGAGAAGGAAATAGCAAATCACTCTAGTATCTTTGCCAAGAAAACCCCAAAAGGAGTCACAAAGACTTAAATGCTAAGTACTGAGTATTACAAAAAGGGACAAAAGACCTCAAAGAGCTCCCAATCTAATGATTGGGATCTAACTCTATTACTGAACTTCCTGGTCTATAGGAGGATCCTGAATGAGTGGCAACCTGAGGGGCAGTCCAACTTTGTAACTTATCATTTTTAGTCTTAGTCTGAGATTGAAGGGAGTATACTGTGCCCCATAAACAGAGAAAACCACAGCATCTACACTTTTTGAGGCACTTTTCTACACTCTTCCCTTTTACTTCTGAAAGGACTTGCCTTTGATACGGTACAATATAATACCATAGAAAAAAAGAGTAATGACTGGAGTCAGAAGATTTTCATTAAATCTCACTTGTTACCCACTACTTGGTTCATCTTGGGTAAATAATTTAATCTCCCTAGATTTCAATATGCTCATCTGTAGAATGAGTTGGTTCGACTTGATGTTCTCTGAGGTCTTTCTAACTCTGGATGAATGAAAAAAAATTAGTACATACTTGTTTGCAATTCATCAAGTGGATACCAATGAAAAAGCAAGACATTCCCTTCTCTCAAGGAGCTCATCTCCTGCTAGGCACCATCAACACCTAGAAGAGTTTCAGCTACATGTCAATGAATTGATGACTTCTGTTTCACAAAATCTTGAACTTGGAAGGAATTTGAATGGTCATCTAATCTAATCTGGTCCATAGGGCAAGACAACAATTAACTTGAAATAAATGTTGCTGAAATAGTTTCTTTGGCATCTTTCATTTTGGAGTCTCATAATGACCAAAAGTGAATCCATCTGCAGAAATCTGATAATGGAGCAAAATTTATTAGTCCCAATGCCTGAATGGGCAAATTAAGACTCATTGGGTAGAATTACTTGCTAAATGTTGAAGAAAAAGGAAATGGCTAAACCAAGAAGCAAAGCCAGATGAGATTCTAGCTCCTTGAAGGCAGAACTGTTGCATTGACATCTTCTTATCCCCATCTCCTAGCACTGTGCTTGTGTTTTTTCCTTGGCCTACATTTCTCTTCTACTTTATGGAATTTTACCCCCTTCTTGGAACCTCTCCTGAGTCAAGACAAAGAAATAAACAACTTGTGAAATTCGAAGGCAAAAAAAAATGCTTTGGAGAACATCTAATCCCCTTTCTAAATCATTAGAGTCAGATAGGCACTTAAGTAGCGTGTCCATCACAGCATCACCTTTCTGGTTAAGGCCTCTTAAGTTACCTGAGGTCAAGTAACCTCATATGATCTCTTATGATTCCATGTGCAATCTGCTCATCTATCAGTTCAGTGCTCCCTAAGTGATAAGTCAATAGCAGATTCAGACACTTTACTGTTAAGTTGATCTGGAGAACCTGAAAGGTGTTGGATGAACATTAGCCCCCCTACATGAACAAGTACTACATAGCCAGAAACCTAATCTTGGTTTCTGCATTAAATTCTGTCTTCCACCCCACCTTTGGGGTTCTTTTTTTATTTAAGAAATGTCATTGTGGAAGAGGGGGTATTGATTTTTTTCAGCTGCTCAAAGAATGGGAAATTGAAAGGAAAGAGGAGACTTAGTTTTGCTTAATTTATTTTTCTAAAACACCATTTTCATGGGGTCATCCCTCTGTTGACAAACCCCCAATAGCTTCCCATTGCCTATAGAATACAATCCAAATACAAAACCCCCACCTACAGTATAACCTCTAATTTGTTTTCTACTAGTCTCCTGTAGTAAACCAACCCTAACTCCAATCAGGCCCATGGACTTTCTGTCACCCAAAATGTCTTGTTCAAGCCTCCCCCTAGGTCTTTGTTCATCCTCTACTCATCTCCTTCCTCTCTTCCTATACAAATCTAGCCCATCCTTTAAAACTCAGCTCAACCCTACCTCCATGAAGCCCTCTGACTACAGCGATCTCTCTCTATAGCAAGAATCATTCATTTGGTCCTTCATTATATAGTGTCTCATGCCATTATTTAACTTTGATGTGTATCCACCTTTTCTCAACTAGACTGTAAAGACAATGATGGTAGAGCCTGCTTCATCTACTTTTTCTCTAATTTGAAATAAGATTAAGTGGAAAGGATATAGGCACTGGACTCAGAGGGTCTGGTTTCAAAGGCCTTGGCCTTTGCTAACTGTGTGACTTTGAGCCAGGTACCTTCCTTCTCTAACATGGTACCAGATATAAAGAGTGTTAGATTTTGAGGATGCTAATGGTATTTGCAGTCCTTTTGGCAACTTAGAAGCAACAAAAATAAAAAACTACCAGACAACAAGCTGGCATGAAATGTTTTGCCCCTCCCTACTCTGCTGATATGCTTGGGAAAGCCTCATACCAGTTTCCTCATATCTTTGTCCTTCCTCCCTCCCCTCCTTCAAACGAGCATGTGTTTCACACCACTTGTCCCCAAAACATTCTGAACAAGAAAGGCAAGTTTTTGTACTTGACCTTAACATAAAAATTCCTCCTTATGACTCTGTCCATAGGCCTTGATTTCCTTAACTGTCTCCAAGTCCCTTACATTTCTAAATCCTGACAGTGTCAAGCATAGCATAAGAAACAGTCAACCAATAGTTATTGGATTGAGTTTTGATTTGGGCCCAAATTTCATATTTTTCCTCTTTCTTCAATATCCTAGCCTATCCCAAGTATTCCTAGCTGGTTAAAAAAATGTTGCCAGTGCCTAGGAGGAATGACAAAATTCTGTGTACATTGTGCTATTTCTTCGGACAATATCCTTGGTTAACTCCTCATTTCTTCCCATTTCAAAGGTAGTGTGATGATACACAATTCCAACCAACAAACCTCACAGAATCTTGGGACTAACTAATAAAAACTTGCATCACCTCCTCCACTGAAAGTAGTTTTGTGAACATGAAATGTTTCATTTCGCAGTCTCTTTGAAAAATGGTACTTGACAGTATTTTTTAGTGAAGAACTTTGAATGCCTTAACTATTCTGAACAATGCAATGATCCAAGACAATCCCAAAGGACTAATGATGAAGCATACTGTCCACCTCCAGAGAAAGAATCAATATCAGTATCAGTTGACTGAATATAGACTGAAGCATGCTATTTTTCCTTTTTTCTTTTATTTGAGTTTTCTGGTTCAAAATGAATAATATGGAAATGTTTTACGTAATTGCACATATATAACCTATATCTGATTGCTTACCATCTCAGAGAGAGGGGAGAGAGGGATAGAATTTAGAACTCAAAACTTTAAATAAAAATGATATTAATGCTGGAAAAAGGAAAAAATGGTGCTTTAGTTCTGCCATCTTCAACCTGAGGGAGATAGAGTGGGTCACTCTACAGGCTCTGCCTCAAGATACCATGTATGATATGGTTGAGCCAATAAGAGAAGAATTTATTTGAACATCAAAAACTTAAAAGACAAATAGAAGATTTTCCCCACTTTGTTTTCCACAGTAGGAGTTGCCACATTAAGACTTCAGGACCCCAAGAGATGTCTAGCCTCTTTTATGCTTCAGAAAAGTTAGGAGTTATGTCCTGAGTATAGAAGCTCACTTATAATGGATTCCTAAATATAGTATGTGCTCTGTGAATTATCAGCACTGTTTTATACACAGATTCCATATGGAGTACTTACTTATTATGAACTGGAAACTGCCTCTTTCATTTCCTCTTATTTTCCCTAGTTTTACTCTCTGGATCAATGGAGAAAATCTCCTTTCTTCCATGATAGTTGTTCAGATCTTTAGAGACATCCCTCTCTAACTCTCTGTTTTAGCCTCTCCTTGTTTACTGTTCCTTCCAAACAAGTGCTAGGACTTATTCCTGCATCAGGACTCTTTCTATCCATTAGTAGTTGTGCTATGCAGCTTTTCATCAGGTAGACTCCCCCTCCCACACACATACAATTCAACATGAGCAAAAGAAAATTCATTATCTGACAGCTCCTTCGCAGTCTCTTTGTCATACCCACTAAATGGCTGTCCCCAAAGGCTCTGTCCTGGAACTTTTTCTCTTCTTCCTCAATATCATCTCTCTTAATAATCTCATCAGCTCCCAAAGGTTCAATTATCATCTCTATAAAGATGATTTCCAGATCTATGTATCTTGCTCTTGAGTTCTAGTCCCATACCACCAAACTCTTCCCTTTTCTCATTTTCCCTGTTACTGTAGAGTCACCCAGGTTCATAGCCTTTGTGTCATCCTTGACTCCTCACTCAAGCTATGTTTTCCATCTATTATCAATCCTTATCATATCTACCTTCATAACATCTCTCATAGGTCTCCCTTTCTCCTACTCACTACCACCATCCTCACATTGGTCCTCACCATCCATTACCTGGACTATAACAATAGCCTTCTATTGGTCTCCTGGACTTATTTTGTCCCCACTCCAATCTGTCCTCCATTCAGTTACCAGTGATTTTTCTTAAACTTAGATCTGACCACAACACATCTCTATTGAACAATCTCCACTTGTTTCCTCTTACCTCCAGAATGAAATATTAAATGCTTCATGTAGAATTTGGGGCCTGAGTTGCATCCTAAAGGAAGAGGGGAGTCCTATGAAGCAGAGATAAGGGAGGAGTGTGTTTCATGAATGGAGAACAGCCAAGGCAAAAGCATAGAGACAGGAGATGGAGTGTCATGAGTAACAGAGAGAAGGCCAGCTTGGCTGGGTTGCAGAGGGCAAGAATACGAATAACGTCCAGTGGAACTGGAAAGCTAGGCTGGGGGCAGGTTATGTAGTTCTTAAAAGATGAACAAAAGAGCTTTTCATTTTATTTAGAGGCAATAGAAAACTGCTGAAATTGGTTGAGTAGGAATGTCACATGCTTAAGGAAAATTAGTCTAGCAGCAGTGTAAGATGGACTGGGGTGGGGAAAAACTAGAAGTAAAGAGACCAATTAGGAGACTGAACATTAGTCTACATGAGAGGTGTTAAGGTCCTAAACTATAGTGGTAGCTATCTGAGTAGAGAAAAGGGGTCAGAGGTGAGAGATGTTGTGAAGGTAGAAATGCAACTGATTGGATAGATGATGATATGTGCAATGAGAGAGAACGAGGAGTCCAAGAGCTTGCTGAGATTATGAACAAGAAATACTGGAAGAATGGTGGTGTCTTTGACATAAATAAAAAAGTTGGAAAGGGGAAGGGTTTAGAGAGAAAGTTCAGTTTAAGAAATGTATAATTTAAGATGTCTCCAGGACTTCCTATTTTAAAAATTCATTAGACAATTGTCAATCTAGGACTAAAGTTTAGAGGAGAGATTGAAACTGGATATGTAGCTCTGGGGGTTCATCTGCATAGAAGGATAGTTTTTGCCTAGGGGAATTGATGGAGAGAGACAGAGACAAAGAGAGACAGAGTCAAAGAGACAGAAAGTATAAAGGAAAAAAGGAAGAGGACCCAGGATAGAACATCCCTAGGGAGTAAAGGGCCATAATGTGTATTAAGTGTCAGCAAGGGAGACAGAGAAGTGGTCAGAATGGTAGAAGGTAAAGAAGAAGAGGGAGGTGTCATAAAAACCTAGAGGGAGCAACCAGGAAAAGGGATGTTGGTCAGTGGTGTCAAATGCTACAGAGAGGTAGAAAAAGATTAGGGTTGGCCACCAGATTAAATCATTAAGAGTCATTTGATAACTTTGGAGAGCGGAGTGTTAGTAAAGTGGCCAGGTTAAAAGCTAAATCGCAAGGGTTGTAAGAGAAAGAGAAGTGAGGGAGGTGAGTGCAGACAACTTTTTCAAGGAGTCTGGCTGAGAATGGGAAAAGAGAAGTCAACAACTCAAGAGCCTAGTAGAGTCTAGTAAAAGTTTAAAACAACATGGAGGAGACTGAGGCATGTTTGAAAGCAGTAGAAAAGGAACCAATTGATAGAGGTTAGAGATAGGAGACAAACAAAGACAGAAAGAGGCAGAGACAGAAAGAGGACACAATCTGTCAAAGAAGATGGGAGGAGAGGGGATGGAGAATACATTTGGAGGGATCGACCTTCTCAACAAGGAGAGGGAAAGACTGGGAGATGATGTCAAGAGTTTTGATACGAAGAGAATGGAAGGAGAATGAGCTCATGGCATCTTTTTTTTTTTCCACTAAAATAAGCAGCAAGGGCATCAGATGAGAAAAGGTGAGGAGTTATGAAGACTCAAATCTTTTGCTAGTGTCTTCAATGTAGTATGGAAGTTATGAGGGCCTGTTGAAGCTTATGCCACTAGAACACAAATTGAGAAAGATCCTATCACTTACAAAAGCATTCTGTATAGGCTCAATCACAAACTGTGTGCCTGTCCTTCCTGGATCATCCTAACTGAATTCCAATGGCTCATCACATGAGGGTGTGGCCATGAGGCCATAATATTTTGTAGATATCCTATGTATTGTTTTCCTGGCTCTACTGATATCACTTTGCCTAAGTTCACGTCTTTGCATACTTCTCTGTGCTGACCAAGTTCCATTACATTCAGGAACCACAATTTAATAGCCATCCCCCAAGTGATGAGCATCTGCTTTGCTTTCAATTCTTTGCGACCACAAAAAGTACTGTTATAAATATTTTGGTATAAATGGAGCCTTTTTGTTTTTTAAATCAGTGACCTCCTTGGGTTGTATGTCAACCAGTGGAATCTGTGGGTTAGTGAATATGAGCATTTTAACCACTTAGTTTGCTTTTCCAGAATGGTTGTACTAATTTACAATGGTTGTACTAATTCATTGTGCCTGTCTTTCCACAGCCCTTCCAACACTGATGATTCCTGCCTTTTATCATCTTTACTGATTTGCTGAATGTGACGTTAAACATCAGGGTGATCTGGATCTGCATTTCTCTTATTGTTAATGATTTGGAGTATTCATAGTTTGGCCATCTTTCTTTTGAGAATTGTTTGATCATGTCCTTTGACCACAATGATTCTTCTAAAGCACGCGTCTTCCCTGTTTAATAAAACACCATGGCCTCCCGTTGCCTCCAGGATTAAGTAGAAAGTGTTCTATTTGACATTTAAAAGCCTTCACATCCTAGCCTCTTCCTGTTTTTCCAGTCTTTTTGCACTTTGCTCCCCTCCAATTAACCTTCCTCACATATAACTTCCCCAACTCCGTGTCTTTTCAGTGGCTCTCTCCCATTCCTGGAGGAGGAAGGGAGGAAGCTCTCTCCATCACCTTTGTTTCCTAGCTCCCCTGCCTTGCTTCAAGCCTTGGCTCAAATTTTACCTCCTGTAAAGAATCTTTCTTGGTCTCTTCTCAGGGCTAGTGCCTACTCGAAGATTAGGTGCCGTGCACTGCATGCACCTCTTGTATGCACAAAGTTGTTTTTATGACGTCCCCTTCATTAGTATATGAACTCCTTGAGGGCAGATGGAGTGTTCTCGCTTTATTCTGTGTCCTCCTCGCTTAGCATCGTACCTGGCAGACACATAGTAGGTACTTAATGAATACTCGCTGACTGACCGATACCTCTCTTTCCTGAGATACTGCCCAGCCAGCGGTAAGAACTTCATCTGACCCTCAACTACCTAAAGCCAGTCCTGGCCAGCGTTCTAGGTAGACACAATGAAGGGTGAAGACCCCCGCCTCCTCCCGCCCCTCCTGGATGTGGAGGGAGGCGCCAAAGAAGAAAAGTCGCTTTGCCTGGAACACTGGGGGCTTTGTGGCCGGGCAGGATCGGCTCCTCCTCCCGCTTCTCTTGCAGCAGCAGCAGAAGCAAAAGCAGCAGCAACAAGTGTGAGGGGCTCCCCCTCCTCGCTCCCCCCTCAGTCCCTCCCCCAAAGCAGTCTGCCGCGGAGCAGCTGGCAGATACCGAACCTAACACCTGTGTGCCAGATATGTGCAGCTGTATGTGCGAAACATGATCCGCCTGCCACGCCAGTCACATGCCACTTTCAGTTGTTCGATTCGGGGCAGGTTGGAAGAGGAGACCAGGGACAGAACTTTCTGTGGCACGAAGTCAAGGGCGCAGGCCGCCAGCCCCTCCCCGGCCCCGGCCCCGGGCTCTGCGCTTTAGTCGTTTCTCCCCTTCTCCTCGTCCGGCCTCCACGGGCGTTCCTGGGTTTTTACTCTTCCCTGGCCCCGGATAGGGGCAGCGGGCCTGGGCTCCGAGACGATTCTCCGGCGTAACCGCACCCCCGGCGGGGATGTGCGAAGGTTGCTTAGCGGGTTGGTGGGGCTTTTCATCTTCAAAGCAGTTGTTCGGCTTCTTATTCGGAGTGCTGAACATCTGGCTGAAACGTTGGCGGGTAACCGGGTCCGTGGGTTACCTTCAAAGTGGGGGTGCCTGGGGGGACACTCACAGCGTCATTCAGTTTGGCTCCGAGCCTGCTCAGCTGGAGCGGGCCCCTAGTCTAACACAGTCCGCTGCTGTGCTCTCTGGGAGGCTTCAGGACTCCTCCGGGCTTTGTTCGCACATCTTCCATACTTTATCTCTCTATCTCTATCGCTGTCTCTAGGTCTGTCTCTGTGGTGACTTTGCACAGCCCTGCCTCTCTTAAATCCAGTTCACTTGCAATTCAAGACATCACCGTCCTGAAGTCATCGGTCCTTTTCTAAAATGAAGGACCAACAGTAACGACAAACAAGAGGTCTCTATCTCTGGTTTTGTGTATGTGCGTGTGTGTGTATGTGTGTGTGTGTGTGCGTGTGTGTTTGTGCGTGCGTGTGCGCGAGCGCGCGTGCAGAAGCGTATGTGTCCGTCTCTCTCTGTCTCTCTCTCTCTCTCTCTCTCTCTCTCTCTCTCTCTCTCTCTCTCTCTCTCTCTCTCTCTCTCTCTCTCTCTCTCTCTCTCTTCCTCTCTCTTTTCCCTTGCCACTCACTTCTTTAAAAACCTGTGTTGATGTTAACAATTAGCCATCACGTAAGAAAAAGTACAAAGAATAAATATTTTACAGGTGTGAGAAAAGGTGGGGAGGATGAACAGAAGGGAGCAGGGCATGAAAAACTTAATTGTTTATATTGTCTTTAAATGTCTGAATTCAGAAAAAAAGAAAGGTTAACGTTTGGCTTTCTGGGAGTGAAATATACGCTGGACCCTCCACTATCCAGTAGAGTAGTGAAAAGGAATAGATAATCTAAAACGATGGGATATTTTGAAAAAAAAATAATTTATACTTCACTATGGGGGGGGGGGGGTTGCTTACTACATTCCAGACATTGCAGGCACTGTTTTAAGAGACTTTGTGTGAGCTTAGAAATACTAAGATGCCCCACCGAAAAACTAAGATGTCTCCACATTTCAAATCTAGTATCTGTTTTTCATGATTCTGAGGCAAAATGGATGCACTCTCTTTCATGCATCTTCGGTCTCCGTTTCTTCTTTCTGTCTACCTCTCTTTTTATCTTTCTCTTCCATTCTCATTCTCTCTTCTTGATCTTGATCACCTCTCTGTCTCTCCCCCTCCTTCTACTAGCTTCTTCCCCTCTGTCTACAAACATGCTCATGTCTCTCAGTCTTCACACCTACAGGAAATCTCCATTGAATGTCACAGTGGAATCACCAATGCAACTTAGATGAAATCCACCTTATCTTTTTATGTAAGCCTACTTCTCTTTATGACGTTTCCATTTCTATCAAATTCACCCAGATTCCTGTGATTGTAACCTTGATACTATCTTTCATTCTTCCCTCTCCTTCACTTCTCATAGTTAACCATTTATCAAATCTATTGATTCTGCCTCCCTAATATCTCTCATATGCAACCCCCCTTCTCTATACTCCCATCACCAAAAACTTTTGTTATTCACTTGAATTATTGCAATAGCCTACAAACAGGTCTTAACTTCTTGCTTCTTTCCTCCATGTCAATCCATTTTGCATATTTTTACCAAACCAATCTTAATTATGTATGGATATAGCCATACCACTCCTTTCCTCAAATATCTTTCATGGGTCCCTATTACCTACCAGGAAAAATTCAAACTCTTTACCTGCTATTTGAAGGCTTCTAAATATGGCATGAGTAGTCTCTTCTATTCACTCTATGATCCAGCCAAATTGTGCTACCCTATCCCCCAGTTGACCTGCCAGTCCCTGACTCTGCTTCTTTTCTTACTGTTTTCTAGAATCATCCACCTCTCCCACTTTGCTTGTGAAATTTTTCCTTCTCTTTTAAAACAATTCAAGCCCATCTCCTTCATGAAATTTCCACAGGCAGTAGCAACTTTTGAAATTTGCATAGCATTTTATGCCTCTCTTTTTTACTTACCATGTATTATGTTGTACTATACTTATCCATCTATGAACTTTATTCTCCTGTAAGCTAAGACCATATTTTATCTAAAACTTTGAGTAACAGAAGGATGAGCTAATGAGAGTCCCATCGTCAATGTGCAGGGAGCTCATGCTAAGTCTCAGCCTAAATGGGGGAAATGGGATCCAATCATATTGGTAACCTGCAGAGGCCCATTCAGAGGCAAATCCACATCCAATCTTGCTTCAGTCCTCTTAGGACCCAGGATCATCAAAGATCTGGAATTAGAACATAGAATATGCACATTAACATTGAAAGAGTCACCAAAAGGATGAATTAGTGCATGTATATCCAAGTCGTGTAGCTTTCATTAGATGTATGTCCTACATGAAATGAGAGAGCATTCTATAGCTAATCAAAACTAGATTACAAGTCATGTTGCACTGTCTGCTTTGTATCTCACATACTACTAGCTCTCCACAGTTTGAATAAAGTGTGGAGTTGAACAATTATAATGACAATACTGTGCATTTATATTTTTAAAGCTTTTTTATTTATGCGATTTCATCTGAAATTTATTCTATTATAGATATATGGAAAGGAAGAGATTGATCCCAGATCTCCTTATCTCTAGGTCAGTGTTTTTTCCATGACCTTTTGATGATTTTGTAAAAACGTGACCTCTAAATTAATTGAATGATATGGAGTAATTGTCTACATGGCTCAGTCTCAACTATCTGTTCTGATGAAGAGTAGATGTAGACTTGGCCCATTGTCTCAATGCCCCCTTGAAATAAAAACTTTAAATTCATATTGCCCAACCTTGTTCTTACTTGGATGTCTGTGACAAACAAAAAAGAAAAATCCTTCTAACCTGCTTGTTGTTCAAGACTACATTTTTAATTCAATTCAGCAAATAGTTACTGAGCACCTGCTATGTGTGAGTCTAGGTTCCAAAATTGGTTTTGCTTTGGTCATTTCATAAAAAGTATATACAGTATCTTTCCTCTTTCTATTGGTCTCAACCTTCATTGTGGCAGATCTATCACTCCTGCTACCAGTCAAAGAGTCATCTTCTTGGTTGTCACACAGAGTGTAATTTTCACCTGTCTCTGAAAAAATCAATACAGAGAAGTACTAATTCCCTAGATTTGGAATTTTCAATAAAAAAGTGAAAATGAAACTCAGCAGGATTGTAGCCAAAATGGTGCCACTGAACCAGCTGCAGTCTGACAAATACACCAAGAACTGTGTACTTCTAACTTTTGACATTGTTCTCCTCAACTGACTTCTCATTTAGAAAAGGGGAAAGGGAAGCTGATGAGGCCCCAAAGGGATCTAGTGAAAGTGGCTATGTGCCACATTGAGGACTACTTGAGAAGATTTCTCCCTCCAAGAAGGATAGTTAGTTGATAATTGGATTATTTTCCTTGAGTCTCCATTAAAGAAGGCATTTCATTCTTAATTTCCATCCAACAGATGATAGGTCACTAAGTACACAGTTTGGCCAGGGGCTGGCTCAAGTTCTTAGACTATTTTTCCTTATGTTGAGTTTAAATTTACTTTTCTGTTGCTTGATCCTACTTTGGCTCCTTGAAGCCAAAGAGAATGAATGAATGAGAGAAAAAGCATTTACTAAATGCATATGTGTACCCAAGCACTGGAGATACAAATACAAAGGTAAGACAGTCCTTTCTCTTAAGGAGATTTCAGCATTCAGCTTCAGGGTGGAGAAAAAACTCAGGGTTCCTCAGGGTGCAACAGTAGGTCAAAAGGTAATGGCTGAGGGTTTGAAGGGGGTAATGGTGTAAGATGGTCTTGATGGTCCTTAGTGCAGTCACACAACAGAAGATAGGAAGCAAGGAGATAGTAAAACCTAGTCTTCTGCCATCTTATGAGAAGAATTGTAGGTAATGATTCCCTGCTTATCCAAATGGGAAAATGGACATGTCTGTTCTGCAGGAGGTGGGTTGTAAGAGTTGGGTCCATAACTGTTGAGAAACGGGACTTCACCTGAGTGAAATGGGTGTTCTAGCAGTTATCATCCGGCCAGGAAGGAGAAAAGGGCAGCAAGCAATGGCAGGAAATTTAGGGTAAGGAGAGCAGTCTAATGCCCCTTCCCTAGGACAGTCCTTCCAATATTTGAATAGGTGACATGTAGAAAGCATTGTACTAGGCAGTCACATGCCCAGTCATCCCATCTATTCCTTTCTTCCCTTTTCCCTCTGTCCCCTCTCTCATTCCTTTCCCCTTCTTTCCTTTCCTCCTGACTTCCCTCCTTCCACAAATAATTAGTGGTTTCTATTATTAATCAGCAAGTAGTTATTTCAAGTCAGTCACCATGACATTAGGCATTAGGGTTATGAAAACAAAAGTGAAACAATACCTGCTTTCAAGGAGTTTACAATCAATGAGCAAGGGACAATAAATAGTAAACACTATGGGAAATTCAAAAAAAGAGCAAGACAATAAAATGCCAGCTACTTTTCAGGCTCCTTACTCTATTAAGACTGGGTTGATTCCCAAGGAGGTAAGAGGAAGAAGACAATGCCAAAAAGAAAGTCATTGGCCTTCATTGGTCCATCTCTCTCCTCCCTTGCTTTCTCAAAGCCTACCAAAGTGCCATATATGACTGAGAGAGCCTAACTTGAAATATTTTATTTTTTTGCTTTCTCAGAGTTTACAAGTACAGCCTGGAGAGCACACTGCTAACAATTTGTGTATTTCATTTCCTAATGAGTTTTTTAGAAGAAAGAGGGGGTAGGAAGATGGGAAGATGCCAAATGACAAGCATAAAAATCAAGAGAAATAATGAAAAAGAAACTAACATATGTGCAGCCCAAAAGGACTATGTACACCACCATGGATTCCCCTAATTGCATAATAATAATGATAATTACCTTGGATTACTCTCATGTATTTTTCCAAAAGACTATAGACATTATTCAAATGCAATCTCTGTAAGGGAATTACACATAGAAACAACAGGAACTCCTTTTAGCAACATCCCTGCAGGACTCTATAACTCAACTCTGAGGAGAGCAGATTTTCTTTCCTTCTTCCCTCCCCCCTTCCCTCCCTTCTTCCCTCTTATGCTAGTACAAAAGACATTTCCTCCAAGGTACCTAGACAGGGACTGGGTCAAGGATCAGTCTAACTATAGTAGGAGAGGTTCATCACCAGAAGGTTTGGTCACAGGTCAGTAGCTGACTTTTTTTTAAGTTACAAAGATTGTCTATTAAATCTGGTCTCCTCATTAGAATGTAAGCTCTTTTAGGGAAGGAACTGTTTGTCCCTATTTCTTTGAACCCCAGAGTTTAGTACAATGCCTGGCATATAGTAATCACTTAATAAGTGTTTGTTGATTGAATGATGGTGAACTTCTTCAGGCATCCAGACTCACTTAGGAGATGTTAAATCTTTGGTAAAATACACTAATATACAACAAAGTTATTGTTTCTATTTCTTACATTTGTCTAATATCTAACCTGTGGCAAAGATCATGTCTACTATATTACGTATTCTGTTGTCTAAAGATACACTGTGATTCCAAGGAAAAGGAAGAGGGAAAATGAGAGGAAGCTGGGGACCTAAATAAATCAATACAGAAAAGTTATGATCAGCATCATGACAATGACAGGTATGAGTAATCACTGAGTCATCTTACTTTTCTTCTTGAACATAGGAGAAAAATGACATGCACTCATACCTTCTGCTGATCAATATTTGTAAATAGTTATTGATATTTCACCAACCTTCAATTACCTAGACTGAAAAGTATAAAGTCTTTTCTAAAATGTATTTTAAAGATGAAAATATTTCAACAGCAGCAAAAGTGACTCAAATATTACTAAGTGATTTTTGGCTCAGATATTTTTCAAAAAATAGAAATTTAGGGCTAAAACCAGATATAGAAATTTGGCCCTTGAATAAACATTAGGATCACCTTTACCTTCAACTATATGAGGGTCCCACAATCTCTGGCACAAACAAATCAAAGACAATAAGAGATCAGATATGTTTTCAAAGAAATAGCCTTACTAGACCTCATAAAAGCACTGTCCAGGTGCTATTGGTATACCTATATGGTATACCTATGGCATACCTTAAAGAGGCCTTTAGACCTCCTGTAACTTACAGTACAGTGCAGAATATAAGACTTACCCAAGGGATATACAAAACCCAAAGGAAAACAGGCACACAAGGTAAACACCTAGATAACCAAATTTCCTAGAACTATAATGTTTTGCCACACAGGGATCTCCTGCCTTCTAACCATACAATAAGTCCTGAAGCATAAGAGTCAATTTCGAAATACCAACTACCAGTTTTCACTGGCATGAGTAGCCTCAAGATGGGGAGAGAATAGGGCTCTTCTCACATATTGTCAATAACTGACATCTTCTAGCTCAATTCCAGCTCTAGGTCAATTAACTCCCTGGATCACAGAAAACTACAGAGGGCAGCAGCAACAATATCTATGGTTTTTCTACTACAAACCTATTATGAGTGACAAATAAGGTTCCCGATATACTGCATAATCCCATTCTAATGACTTCTACCAAGATTTTCATGAGACATTATCAAAAGCCTTGTGCACCCTTGCAACCCATAACTGAATACAGTTTTATGTAGTCAGTATAGTGTCTGCATGGAAAAGAATGATGGATTTGGAGACCTAGAGTCTAACCCTCAGCACTGATCTTTCTAACTATACAACCTCAGGAAAGCCACTAAAACTCTGTGAGCCCCAATTTTCTCATCTGTAAAACAGAGAGAATGAGACTTTCTTCCCCCATGTCAGGGGTTATTGTGAAGGTCAAACATTGTATGCAAAGTCTTTTGTGACCCCAAAGCTGTTATGTACAAATGTAAGCTATCATTATTGTAGCCAGTGCATTGTTATCAATAAATCCCAATGACTTATCAGATAGTTGCTATTATTGTTTCTTAATAATAGCCCCTCTCCCACTCCCACCCACTTCTGGTGCTTATCTCATTACCTAGTGCTCCACCACTGGATCTGTGCGTCACCACTCATTCTCTATCTAGCAATAATTGTTCAGTTGTTTCAGTCTTGTCTGTGACCCCATTCGGGGTTTTCTTGGCAAAGATACTAGAGTGGTTTGCCATTTCCTTCTCCAGTTCATTTTACAGGTGAGGAAACTGAGGCAAACAGGATGAAGTAACTTACCCAGGATCGCACAGTTAGTAAGTGTCTGAGGCCAGATTTGAATACAGGAAGATGAAGCCCAGCCTTCCATCCACCAAGCCACCTAGCTGTCCCATTTAGCAACAGCAGTTGACTTTTTATTCTCAACATCCAAAAGTGTAGCTCAGTGCTCTTTCCTCCCCACCCTCCCCCTAAGGCAACCAGGGTCAAGTGATTTGCCCAGGATTAGGCATCTAGTAAGCAACCAGAGGCTAGATTTGAACTCAGATCCTCCCAACTTCAGGGCCAGTGCTCTAATCACTGCACCACCTAGCTGCTCCTTGGGGATTCTTTCTTAAAAGCAAAAGGAATAAAAGGTGGAGTCACTCAACCCCTGAGAAGCAAACTCAAGAGTCAAAGTCCATGCTCAGATCAAAAAGAGCCACAGTTTTACGTATAAAGTTATAGTAAAAAGCATGATCAATGAAATTTCTTTCTCATGTGCAAACAACACTGCTATAAAAAGCACATTAGGCAGCTTTTCAGTAAAAGCTTCACAGTATATCAACCCCAGATGTAGCTTTAAAACAAAGACATTTGATTTCCCACTTCAACCTCTTTTCCTCCTCATAGTTGTCCCAGGTCTTGCCTTCTCCCAGAGCACTGAACATAGGATTTTTCATTCCCCCGAAGCAAAGTTCAGTGGGTTGAGACAGCTCATATTCAAGTCTTAAGAAGCCTTTAAAAAAAAACAAACCCGAGAGCCAGCACCAGCCTGCATTTCAGAAGTAGCAATTACATCCAGCCAAAGCGAAATTAAGAAATTTGCATGTCATTTATTAATATCCTCCTTGTCAGTTAAACAGCCTTTCAAAAACATGTTTTCCTTCTTTAGAAAGGAACAGATTGTAATTCAATTCAACAAACATGTATTAAGAACCTACTGTATGCAGAGCATTGTGCTGGATGCCAAGAGAAATAATAACTCATATTTACATAGCATTTTAACGTTTACAAATTGTTTTCTCCACAACAGTCTTATGAGATAGGTAATGAAATAATCATAGATAACGCTTATATAGGGCTTTAAGGCTGGCAAAGCATTTTGTACATATTGTCTCATTAACATGTTTACATATTCATATTTATTACATATTTACATATATTAAGTTACCACATAATCTTTAATTCTCCCCCACAGAGAGAATGTAAGTCCCTTGAAGGTTAGGAATGTTTTATCTTGTCTTTGTATCCTCGGACCTAGAATGATATCTGTCACATAGTAGGCACTTAATAATTGATTTGCAGATTAGGAAACTGAGACTCAGAGACCTTAAGTGGCTCATCCATGATCACACAGCTTGTATCAGAGCCTGGAGACCTTCTCATTCCTAGTCTAGTACTCTGTGTACAAATATGAAGATTTTACATGAGTAGTTCTGAACATTTCTGGTTTTCAGTTCAATTCAGTGGTATCCACTGTGTGTAAAGCATTAGGCTAACTAAGTGCTTGAGATACAAAAACAAAAACACCAGTCCCTGCCTGAAAGGAACTTGCATTCCATTGGTGCAAAAGAATAAAATATAGACACAAATATGGGAGAAAATGTGGTGCAGTGAATAGAACACCAGTTATAGAGTTAAGTCAAAGGACCTGGATTCAAATGGCATCTGAATGTTTACTGTCTTGTGACCTTAGGCAAGTCATTTAACTTTCCTGGGTCTCAGTGTCCAGATCTATAAAATGAAGAGATTGGACTAGATGACTGCTGAGGTCTGTTCTAATTCACCATGTTCTTATGACATGCCATTCGGAGAGGGAGAGTGCTAACAAATGGAGGATATAGCTTCTGAACTCACCTTTGAGGAAGGTAAATATTCTAAATGGAGATGAAAAGAGAGTGAATTCCAGGGGAAAGAAAGCAAAAAATAGTACAATGGATAGAATGCTGGGCTTAGAGTCAGGAAGATGAGTTCAAACCCAACTTCAAGCCCTTACTAGTTGTATGAACATGGGCAAGTTGTTTAAACTGTCTGTCTCAGTTTCCTCAATTGTAAAATGGGGATAATACTAGTACCTACCTCACAGAGTTGTTGTGAGGATCAAATGAGGTAATATTTGTAAAAACACAGGAACTGGCATATAGTAGGAGCTTAACAAATGCTCTTTTTTTAAGGTCAGGGACAATCTATGCAAAGGCAGAGAAAGAGAGACAGAAACAGAAGAGGAAGAGAGAGAGAAGAAGAAGAAGAAGAAGAAGAAGAAGAAGAAGAAGAAGAAGAAGAAGAAGAAGAAGAAGAAGAAGAAGAAGAAGAAGAAGAAGGAGAAGAAGAAGAAGAAGAAGAGACAGAGAGAAGAGAGACAGAGAGGAGGGGAAATCCCAAGCAGCTGTTTGTCCAGTTTGGCTGGAAAATAGAGAGTGCATGAAAGGGAGTTATATGTAATAAGTCTGGAAATATTGGTTGGAACCAGATTGTGATGGGTTTCATATGACACACAGAGGAGTTTGTATTTTATACTAGAATCAACAGGGAAGCAGTAAAGATTGTTGAGCTGGGGAAAGACACGGTCAGATATGTGCCTTAGGAAAAGTATTTTGGCAGCTACGTAGAAAGTGTATCTCACAGAATAAAGGCTGGAAAGAGGGCAGACAATTAGCTATTGTGATAGGTAGAGTGGAGATTGTCTTACTTCTCTATTTGTATTTCCAGTGCTTTGTATGTAGTAAGTGTTAAACCAATGCTTTTTCCATCCATCCATCCATCTATTCATTCATTCATAGTTTAGGCAAGAGGTGATGAGCTCTTAGATTAAAGCAGTGTCTGGATGAGTAAAGAGAAGGCAGTGGATGTGGAATGTGTTGGGGAGGTAAACAAGTCTTGACAACTGATTGGATCGAGTTATAAAGGGGAGAAAAAGAGGCAAAGATGATTTCAAGGTTGTGAACCTGGATGGTTGGAAGGATAGTGATACCCTCAACAGATTTGGGGAAGTTTGAAGGAAGACTAGACTGGGGACTGGGAGGAGAGAAACTCTGTTTTGATTATGGTTAGGATGAATAATTGAAGAATTTAAAGAATTTCAGAGTTCAGAATCATAGATAAAGTACAATTATAGATGATGGTGAGATCTAAGGTATAATAATCTGTAATAGGATCCCTATCTACCAGGGTCCCCATTCACCTCCCATAAAAGTTAGTATAATTCTTTCCCTAAAAGGTAAGGAAGCTGGCCTTGGGGTGTGATTGGCCCAAAGGGATAAGTCAGATTCAAGCCCAGTCTCTTTTGATGCAGCTTCCTAATGACCTCTGGTTATATTGTCATGACTTCCTGGTCACCAAAGGACATGAAAGGACCCACCTGTGAAACTGGGGCCCTTTGGATTTTAAAATGTCCTGAGAGCAAGCAGATCACTGCACCCTGTCCCACTGCCCAAACATTTTTCAGTTTAAATAGAAGGTGTTTCTATCCGTACTAAGTAAAATAAAGTAGGTGGCACACTGGAGAGAATATTGAATGTAGAATCAGGAAGACCTGATTTGAAATTTGGCCTTAAACATTTAAGAGCAGTGTGACCCCGGGCAAGCCCCTTAACTTTAAAATAAGTGCTCCATAAAGGCTAGCTCGTGGTAGTAGTAATAGAAGTCTATTTGTTGACTATCTTTTCTATGTGTTGGCTAAGTAAACCTCCTTCTGTTAACTGTTGAATTGTATATCATTTTGTTCCTGAACTAACATTGGATCAGCCTGCTAGGCTCTCCCATTATTTCATCCTTGTGTGTGGTTCAGATGGAATGCAAATATAGGTCATGGGAATTAAGGAAGTTGATGAAGTGGGAAGATCAGGTGTTTGTTGAGATATCAACATATAGATTAAAGTCCCCAAGTGTGACTGCGAGGGTTGTGAGAGGAAGACTCCAAAACGTCTTGAGAACAGAGAGAGCCTCAAAGACCAAAATGACGGAGTTCGGGACTGACTGAATTTTTTTTAAAAAGTTTATTAGGTGCTTTCTGTGTGCAAAGTACCAAGCTAATTACTAGGTATACAAATATAAAAGATACCCTGTTCTGAAGGAGCTCATGTTCTAACAGGGGAGACCTAATGTATAGGATGTTTCAAGTCAGACAGAAAAACTTTGAGGTCTTTAAGATTAAATGGTAAGGCACCGCGGTAGTGACAGGGCCAAGGACTTTCTTTTCTAGGTCTTCAGGAGCTATGGCTGCTGAGCAGACAGGAGCTCATAGCACCTGCAGAAGCAGTAGCAGGTAGCACAAGAGCTAATGATGGCTGGAAGTTTGGATAGTGGTTTCTGGTTCCTGGGCTCTTAGGCTCAGGGGTCTGGACTGCCTCCATTAGGGTTTGAGGGGAAGTGGTGGCAGTGGTTTGACGCATTTACTGAGCAGGCAAGACCCATGACTCTAGAAGGGAAGAGCTGACCAACCCTATAAAATTCCTGTTGCTTAGGAAGTCTGTGTCTGAATCAGATGGTTTCAGATCATCCACTTAAAGCATAACTAAAATACTGTGATCTACAGTAAAGAAAGTTGCCTTTCCTTATTGAGACCCAATGGAAAGTCCTTTGAAATATATGCCTGCATAGTCTCCCATCTACATAAATCACAAGATTTAGAACTGAAAGAAACTTTAGAAATCAACTACTCTAGCTTACTATTTTACTAACTATGAAGAAACTGAGGGTGAAAGAAGTTTTAAGTGACTATCTTGCCCATAGGTAGTTAGTAGCAGAGTCAGGATCTGAATCTAGGCTTATCAATGAAGATCTAGCTCTTTTGTCTTTAAGCTCCACTGTGCAGTTTATCCAATAGAGTATCAGAGACTAAGGCCCCCAGGGTGGATGTGCCCTCAGGGAAAAGAGAAGGGTGGGTTTGGATGTTTCTGAAAGGCAGAATTTCTGATAGACCCAGACACCTGGATCTGAAAGTACTTAACTCATTACTGGCCAACTCCCCTGGGTGCTCGCCTTGCACAATCTCTACCCTTTGCTTATCTCCACAACCTCAGAAAGACAAGATGAATGGTACTCTGGAAGTTACTGCCTCCAAAGAAGGTTAATGTGGGACATCTACTACTGGGAGTCCCCCAGAACACAGTGGTCTCCTCAGAGAACTACAGAAAAGCAACACACAAGAAACAAGTTAAAAACAATGCAAAATAGGCAACTTGCTCCCCCATCCCATCCCCTGATACAGATAAAATCGGTGGATTATGTAGACCACATTTTTCATAAACATTCTTCTAGGGCAGTCACTGAATAATTATAATGATAGCTAATATGTATATGGCACTTGTTTTATGCCAGACATTATGTCAAGCACTTTATAACTATTATCTCATTTGGTCTTCATAACAATTCTGGGAGGCAGATAAAATCATCATCATCATCATTATACCCATTTTACAGATGAAGAAACTTAGACAAACAGACATTAAGTTACTTATTCACAGCTAGTAATTGTCTGAGGCCAATTTGAGCTAGTTTCCCTTACTCCAGGATCAGCCTCTTAACCACTACACCATCTACCTACCCAACAACAAATCAATCAACAAATACTCATTAAGTACCCACTAGGTGCTACACACCGTGCTATCCTCTGAGTAATAAAAGAAAGTCAAAAGATAGTCCCTACGTTCAAAGAGTTCACAGATAAATAGAGGAGAAGACTTGAAAACAACTTAGTGCAAATAAGATTAAAAACAGGATAGGAAAAGGCACTAGCATTAAGGGGATTTCGGAAAGCTTTCCATGGAAGGTGAGATTTTAGTTAAAACCCAAAGGAAGCCAAGAAAGTCAAGAAACGGTGATGAGGAGGGAGAGCATTCTAGTTATGGAAGATGTCCAGAGGTAGAATGTCTCATGCAAAGAACGAACAAAGAAGCCCCTGTCACTAGATCACTGATGGATCACAGATCTGATCACTGAGTGATCTACAGTGATCATACAGTGGGTAGGAGTAAGGTGTAAGAAAGGTAGGTGTCTCTCTTAAAACTCAGACTCTGGTGACTGCATTGGTTCGATGTGCTGGAGACTATGCCTAACTCTCACTGGCCCCAGCCCTGAACTCACAGCAGCTCACACCATTGCTTCCGAATGACGTTGCCCATTTCTGAATCACCAGTCACCTTCCATTGCAGGCAGCCTCCTTTTATGATTCTGAGGTTCACTGCAGCCCCTGCTTGGCTGAGAATTCCAGGGTTCATGTCCCAGTTTGTTGTTGTTTGGTCATTTCAGTCATATCTGACTCAAAGTGACCCCATTTGGGGACTTTCTTGACAAAGATACTGGAGTGGTTTGCCATTTCCTTCTCTAGCTCATTTTTATAGATGAGAAACTCAGGCAAACATAGTTAACTGACTTGCCCAGGGTCACATACGTAGTAAGTGTCTGAGATTGAATTTGAACTCATGGAGATCTTCCGGATTCCAAGCCCAGGGCTCTATCCACTGTGCTGACTAGCTGCCCCTCAGAACCTATTTACAGCTTCCTCCCCACCTCATTTACATTGTTTTACTCTGCTCCTTATAAAAG
Organism: Notamacropus eugenii; assembly: GCF_028372415.1. Taxonomy (NCBI): domain Eukaryota; kingdom Metazoa; phylum Chordata; class Mammalia; order Diprotodontia; family Macropodidae; genus Notamacropus; species Notamacropus eugenii. Next base: position 405,367,657 of record NC_092873.1, read on the forward strand.
ATTGTGGTGGAAAGACCACTGCACTGGGAGTTAGAAGACCCAGGTTTGAGCACCAGCTTTGTCACTAACTAGACATGGGGCAGTGAAATGTACTGAGCAGAGAAGTAATGCAGTCAAATCTGCATTTAAGAAAACTGGCAGTTATATGGAGGCTATATTGGGGAGAGGATATACTTGAGGCAGACTAGGTGAGAGATGATGGGGAACTGAGCTGAGGCAGTGGCTATATGAAAGAAGGAATTAGAGTCAAGTATTGTGGAGATGGAAAAGGCAAGATTTGACAACTAATTTAGATATGTGTGGTGAGGAAGCTGAGTATGGAACAATGGTGATGACGAACAAAAATGACAAATTTTAGTAGAGGAAGGGCAGGGGGAAAGGCAAAGAGTTCTGTTTTGAACATGTTGAGATGGAGATGACTAAGAGACATCCAGTTTGGAAATGCAGCTCCAAGTCTCCTTTCTTCCTATCCCCCTCTCCTCTTTCTTTTCTCTTCTTCCAGCAGCAGGGAGACCAGTCAGTAGGAGCAGGGCTGGGATGGGAAGAGCAGAGTCAGGGATGGTGATGGACAACTGTTCTGATCTTTGTTTGTTCTATCTCAAGTCAGGGACAACACTGAAGAGGAAAATAGAAACAGGTTATCAGGGTCACGTGAATTGAGATTTTTAGGAGAAAGGACCATCTATTTATTTATTCAGCATCAATAGCAAATATTTATTGAAAATTTCAAAGCATTACTCAAGCTATGCTGGATGCAAAGATATGCCAGTAACAGTCTCTGTCCCCAGGATGTTGACAGTCTAATAGGGGAAAAAAGACAGATACAGGAAAAGCTAATAAGGCAGAATATTCTAAAAGGGCATATGATTCATCTAAACAGCGTTCAGAGGCAGCGCTTGCTTCTGACTAAGGTGGTCAGGGATGGCCTTTGGGAGGAGGTAATATATTAGCTCTGCCTCAAAGAATGAGAGTTTTTCAGTAAGCAGAGCTGGAAGCTAGTTTTGCAACCGGAGGAAATAGAGTGAGCAAAGGCATGGCTGAAGAAAGGTCCAAGATGTGTTTGGGAAATGGTAAACATCCTGAACCATTACTACCAAGATCAAACTCGGAATTTCACAGCTTTATTGGGATTCTCTGCTATTAGGATTGGCAGGAAGCCCTGGCCTTTTGCCCACAAATGAAGATGCCAAAATGCATCTGGAAATTCTTTCCTGAGAACATACACCACACCTTTAAACCAGAAAACTTACTGGGGGAGAAAAAAACCCTACTCATCAGATGAAAGATACAGTTCAGAAAGTAAGACAATGAAGGACTTTGACTTTTGTACCTTATAGAAATGACTCCTCTCTAAGAGAAAGACTGTTGTTTACCAGGATGGAAATCTAAACACCAGGTTCTAAGTTGAAGAAGACAAGTCAATGAATCCTAGAGTTAGAAGGAACCTCTGGTCCAACCTCTTATAGTACAAATGAGGAAACTGAAGCCCAGGAAGATTGTGACTTGTGCAAGGTCACACATGCAGTAAACCTCAGGAGGCATCATTTGAATCTGGGTCCTGTGACTTTAGCCTCAGTATTCTTCTCACTACACCATGTAGAAAATGGTTTGACTTATTTCAGGCAAATTAGCTGAGACTCAAAGGAATCCAGAGAAGCTAGAAGTTGGGTCTGGGGGGAAGAGAATTCCAGACATGGTGGATAAGCCAGTGAAAATGCCCAGAGTTGAGAGATGGCATATCATATTCAAAGAACAGCAAGAAGGCTAGTATTGCTAAATCCTACAACATGTGGAATCTACTAGTTTGCAGTCTCCTTGACAGTATGAAGTATCTCTGTACATCTTTATACTCTCCCACTAGTTCCTAGCTAGTTCAGATACTAGGTACTTTAAAGTATTTTTTTTGGATAGCACAAGTATGACCCAAAGGAACCTAATCTTAACAAGAAGGGGAAAAAGGAATAAATGATCATTTCCTAGAGTAGAAGCAATGCTTTCCATCTAAATTGGAAGGAAGAGGTCATTTATCTCTTTATTATTTATCCCAAAAGGATGAATCCATCCACAAAAAGAAGAATCAACAGAGTCTTCATTGATGAGATCAAGGCAAATAAAAGTGAATTTTAAACTCAAAATTCCTTCTTGTGATTGATTCTCTTATGTATTTACACTTTATTGCCCTTCACATATTATTCTAGGATCCAGCAATCCTGGCCTTCTCACTGTTCCTTGAGTATAACATGCCGTCTCTCAACTCTGGGCATTTTCACTGGCTTGTCCCCCATGTCATGAAATCTGCCCCTCCATTACTGTCTTCTGGCTCCCCTGGATTCCTTAGAGTCTCAGCTAAAATCCCACCTTCTACAAGAAGCCTTTCTCCAATCGCTCTTAATGCTGTACCTTTTCACTGTTGACTAACACCAATTTATCCTGTATATATCCTGTATATATCTTCTTTCTACACAGTTGTTTTCATGTTATCTCCCCCATGACTGACTATGAACTTCTAAAGAGCAGTGAGTCTTTTGTCTTTCTTTATGTTCCCAGAATTTACCACAGTTGGTTAACATGTACTTGGTACTTATTAGATGCTTTTTGACTAACTTACAGCCTGCAGATGAGGAATTTGAGATTTGAAAAAGTAAAAAGACTTGCTTAAGGTCACACAGGTAACAAGGGACATAGGTAAAATTCAAATTAAGGTCCCCTAACAAGAGCAAGGACTCTTTCCACTGTAACGTGAAGTCATTTTCATTATATGTATCCATTTATGGGTAAAAGACCTCTACAAAGCTAATTTTAAGGATCATAGGAGATAAATATATGTGAAGGAATGGGCTTTTAAAAGCTGAGAGTTCTAATTAAACTATTATAATTTACAGTTTATTCTTAATGACTCATAACTTCAGCCAAAAGAAAGGCACATGTAAAGAATACCAGATTGGGGGCATTTTCCATGAAGTGATATCCAATGGTATTCCCATCCTGACCCCTGAGTATTCTTTCATGCCCATTCCTTTGTACTCTAACCCATGTCAAGTCTTAATATTGTAGATCTAAAGGTCTCACAACCATGACTCAAACAACAGGAAACAATTTCATTCCTTGGGCCAGACCTCTAGTCTTCTAAACCCTTGTATTTAATTAAACTCTTATTGGGTTTAATTTCTGCAGCCCCTCTTACAGGAATCCTCTATTTGAAAAAGGCAAACTGGCTAAGCCAAACAAGAATTGATCTAATTTCCACTTCTAAGTCCTATGACTAATTCACTTGAGAGGGTGAAATCTGTCTAGGTATTTTTGTTTGTTTTATAAAAACTCTTATACATAGAGTGTCTATAGCAGCCATGGAGCAGAAATGGAATTTCTAGAACTTACTCAGTCCTTGACTATTCAATGACAGCCATGGCTACTTAAAACACCCATGCACAAGTCATGGGGCCATTTATCTTTTACCAGTGATTTCAGTAATAGTGGGAAAGATACATTTTCTTACTCAATACACCAATGGGTATGCCCATTTTCCGGTCTCTAGTGGTAGTTCATCCTTTAATTCAATGTCTTCCTCTCTATCCTGACCTTAAGAAGATTACATTTATTTATCTATAAATATGGCAACCCATTAACTTATCTTGTCCAAAGCTTTTCATCAACTGCCAATATGAATATTACTGTGGAGCTTGAAAAGGAACAATGGTAAGATGAAGAAAACAAAATACTTTCCATTTGCATCTCAGTGAGGGATTTTTATTGAACATCAATACCGTCCATTTCTGTTGATTTGGGAGCTGTGTCTAAAGAGATTGGGGGGGGGGGGGGGTACAGAATAGCCTATTTTCTTTAAAATCAGAAAGGAGGGGAAGATTGAAAATTTAGGTCTTTCACTCAAGACAGGGGTCAAAGGTACCTTTTTTCTTTTTACTTGTAGTGGATTTCACTGCAAGTTGCCATTTAAAATTCAGCGGTGTATGTGAAGATCTCAATGGGACAAAGTAAGGCAATGGAAAGTGGGGGGAAAGGAGCTGTTCAGCTGAGGACACCTAGGGGCAGTGCTGCAGACATGTTATGATAATAATTGGCATTTCTATAACAAACTAAGCTTTATAAAAGGAAAACAACTTCAAATGAGTTAAGAAAGCTGAAATGCAATGACCAATCATAAATCCACGAGATTAGTGATGGCAGAACAGTGATGAGCTTAAAGTGCAGAATAAGACTTATATTTTTGAACATGGCCAATCCAGGAATTTGCTTGACTTGACTGTGCATGTTTGTTACATGGATTTGGGGGGGGGGGGGTCCCAATGGGTGGAAGAGGGAATAGGAAGAAGGAATAATTACTGTTAATTGAAAAAAAGTTAAATTTTTTAAAACCTTAAGAAAACATTAGCATAAAGTATGTCTTTATCATTTTAGCAAGATAACATAATTATCCTCATGATACTATCCATGAGGTCAGTAGGAATGCAACTGAGAATCAGAGAAGTAGAGTAACTTGCTCATGGTCACAAAGCTATCGAGTGGAAATGCTAGGACTTGAAACCCTGTGCTCTGCCTCCAAATCCAGAGCTTATACCTCTATACCATTTGGAAAGGGAGGGATTCCCTGTGGGAATCAGAGCCTGTGAGAAAAGGTGTTGGGACAGAAATGAAGAAGGAGTCAAGATGGCAGATCTGAGGTCACTGATTTGATATAGAAAGAGGAATGGTACAGGGAGAAAAGGGGAAAAAATTTTTAATGCTTTTTAAGATGCTTTTGTTCAGAGGCAGGAAAAAGGGCATCCTCTAGAAAGTATGATGTTAAAAACTAAAGAGAAGAGCAACTGGTAACAAGGAAGAAATTCAGAAAGACTAGGGGCTCAGTATCAAGTTCATTTCAAGTAGATATGGACACAAAACAAGCAGCAAAAATCTGAATTTAGCATTGGTTTGCTACATTTGCACATATAGCATAGGCTCTTTCCATATTGAAGTCACTTTAAAATACTTGTTTTTGAATCATTTAAATTGGTGCCATTGCCTGTGGCAGTCATGGCACAATCAATTGGTTTAATACTATGCCAAATCAAATATATATGAACTGTATACATGAGATTTCCCTACTGTATTTAATGTGTATAAAGGAATGAGACTGATCTGTAAGAAACATACCAGAACTTGTTATTCAGTCATTTCAGTTGTGTCCAACTCTTCACAACCCTATTTGGGGTTTTCTTGGCAAAAATATTAGAACAGTTCATCATTTCCTTCTCCAGCTCATTTTACAGATGACAAAACTGAGACAAAACAGGATTAAATGACTTACCCAGGGTCCTATAGCTAGTCTGAGGCCAGATTGAACTCAGGAAGATGACTCTTCCTGACTCCAGGCCCATCACTCCATCCACTGTACCACCTAGCCACTCCACAACAACAGTAAGTTCTAGTACATTTGTTATAGATCAACACCATCTGTGAGGTCAACAGAAATGCAACTGAGAATAGATGTAAGAAATGTACCAGAACTTGCACATCCAAAATGAGTGTTTCCCCCTTCAAATGAATCCCCTTGGGAAGTTATGCAACAATTCAAATTATTCTGTCACTGCTTCAAATGTTTCAGAAGATTCCTTTTTTAGAATTATTAGAGTGTGTGTGTGTGTTTGTGTGTGTGTGTGTTACCAGACCCATGCTTTTGTTGATGCAGGGCCTTCCTGGTAAGGGACTTCCTCTACTAATTATCAACATCTCTGTAATGTCTAGTCTTAGAGATTTGTCTGGGTCCTAACGGGTTAAGTGACTTGGCCAGGATGACACAGTATGTGACATGAGTGGGACCTTTAGCCATGTCTTTCTGCTATAAAATTGCAATAAATTTTATAATAATTTTAGAACAATAAAATCTTAGCATGGAAAAAGACCTCAAAGGTCATTAAGGTTTAACTTTTTCATGAATAAGAATCTTTTCTACACTGTCTCTGGTGATCAAACAGTCTTTCCCTAAAGACTTCCAATGCTAGGGAACTTATTGCCTTCTGACACAAGCAACTCTAATTCTAAATACTCTTAAATGGTAAGAAGTTTTTCCTTACATTAAGCTGAAATCTGCCCCCCTGTAACTGTTAATACAAGTTCTGCTTTCTGGGGCCGAGCAAAACAAATCCTTCTGCTACATAAGAACTCTTCAAATGGTTTGAGGGATATTTCCCCTGAGTCTTGTCTTCCCCGGACTAAACATCCCCAATTATTTCAAGTGATCTTCATATTATGAATGGTTTAAAGTCCTTTCACAATCTTCTCCCTCCGGATACATTCTAACGTATTAAGGTTCTCCCTTAGATCTAGCACCCAGGAATGGAAACTAGATCTCAGATGTGGTCTTAGCAGGGCTGAGTGGATCAAGATTCTCCTTCCCTCCTCCCAAACACTATAACTGTAGCATTTTCAGCTAAAATTGTGCATGTCTTTGAGTTGTTGGCATGGGAAAAAGAACACTGGCTTTAGAGTAAGGATTCTTCAGTTTTTTTGTGAGATGATCCCATTTGGCAATCTAATGAAACGTACCTTTCTTGGGTTAATGTTTTCAAATTCCTAAAACAGAATACAAGCCAATATCAGATTGCTTGCCATTTTGGGAAGGGAGGAGGAGATGGAGAAAAAATTTAGAACCTAAAATCTTATAAAAGTGAATGTTGAAAATTATCTTTACATGTAATTGCAGAAAATAAAATAACTACTTAAAAAAATAAAAGAGAATACATAAGATTTTTTAAAAAATTATAAGATATAATTTTTTTGTCATTTAAATTCATGGATATCCTGGAATATATCTTCAGTCTATGAATCCTAAGTTAAGAACCCCTGATTTAGAGCAGAACTAGGAGAACATTTTACACAACAACGTCATAAAGACAAATAACTTTAAAGGACAGGAACTCTAATCAATGTGTGACAAAATGCAGTTCCAGAGGACTTGTGATGAAATATACTAACTACCAACTAACAGGAAAGTGAGGGAGTCAGAGTGCAGTTTGAGACATAGTTATGTTTTTTATTTTTTTTTAAATGATCAGTGTGGGAATTTGTTCTACTTGATTATACAAGCTCTTAACAGGGATTTTATTTTTCTTTTGTTCTCAATGGGAATGGGAAAGAAAGAAGACAAGGGAGAGAAGGCAGATTTTCATTGACTGAAAAATAAATTTAATTCCAAAGAAGAACCCCTGCTCTAGAACAATAGGCTCTGTGTTCAAATTCTACTTCTGAAGTTTACAACCTGCATGACTTTGGTTAAGTCACTTAGCTTTCCTGCCTTTGGTTTATTCAGCTGTAAAAATAAAGGAGATAAAGTAGATGGTCTCCGAGATCCCTTCCAATTCTCTTCTCTCTATATGGTGAATCATGGTCCTACAATTTTTATGCCCTCTAACCCACAGAAGCTCTAACAAACACCTAGTTTGCCAAAACCATGGACCAGTTTCCAGCTGCCATTCTACTCTGTTGACTTCCTTTGGCTTTCAATCCCTGAAAACCTTCAAGTGTTTCTATAGAAATGCTACCTTGATACATGCACTGCATCCTATATTTTTACAGTTGGTTTTCTTTTAACCCAAGCACAACACTTTGTATTCTTGCTTGACTAAAAGAATCCATGTATCCTCCTAGTCTGTCAAAATTGGGACGGATACTAAGTTTGTCATCTAGAATATTACTTATCTTTCTCAGCTTTGCATAATCCACAAACTTGATCAATTTGTCATCAATGGCTTTATCTAAAGCCATTGATAAATAATGTTGGTCCTATGTCACTCTTCTAGACACCTCTAGTCATGTTAATGTCAGTCCACTCATCATCACTCTTTGGGTTTATCTGTTCAACCAGTCCTGAAATCACCTATCCACTCTCATTTAATCCCCATTTCTCATATTTTATCTCACTGCGAGACTTCACCAAGTGCCTTCTTGTCAGGTAAACAATATCTATGGCTGTTCCGTGATCTTAAAATCTCAAAACCCTGTAAGACAAGAGGAGATGAAATCAGTCTTCTGTGACATGTTTTTAATGGATCCATGATAGCTCTCAGTGATCACCATGCAGGCCCCAGTGCTGACACAGAATCAAAGCTGTTTACAGGCAGGAGAAGTATGTGTACGCAAGAATAACCTCTCCCAGACCATACGCCGTTGGGCATGCAAACCAAATCACTGACCATAGCACAGGCTGTGATTGCTCCATTCTTGTCTTGATTCCTTGGAGTTGGTTTTGTTTTTATTCCCTAGTTCTTATTAATCTGGTACTCAGCCTTACTTCCCTGCTCCCCACCAGATAGATTTTCTAGTTATGAGGAAAGTTCCAGAAGAATACCCACTTGATCTGTTAACATCTTCTGACCTGTAAATTTGGTCACTGTTGCCCTCTCAACAGTCTGCAACACTTACAAGTCATTACTTTAATGATATGTTGCTGTATTTTTTCCTCCAGGAATTGGTAGAAGCTCACAAGCTTAAATTATCTACCTTCTTTTTCATTTTTTTGAAAATCAACATCATGTTTGCTCTTTTCCAGTCCTATAATCTCTATTTCAATCTCTCCATTTCTATTGACTGCTTCCCTACTGCCTACAAAATGCTTATATGTCTCCCATCCTTAAAAACTGCTCACTTGATCAGTCTCTCCCAGATAAATATCATCCCATAGCTCTTCTCCCTTTGGGGACTAAATTCATTGAGAAGGACATCTAGAGTAGATGTCTTCACCTCTTTAATTATCTTTTTCACTCTCTACAGTCTGGTTTCAGACCTTACCATTCAATTGAAATGTCTCCTTCCAAATTTGCTAGTTATCTAATGGCCTTTTCTCAAAATTCTTCATCTTTCTTGATCACTCTCCAGTTTTTGAATCTGTTGATCACCATCTTCTCCTTAAAACCCTCATCTCTCTAGGTTTCTATGGTGCCACTCTATCCTGGATCTCCTCCTAACTGTCTGACCACTCTTTTTCAGTTTCCTTTTCTGGATCTCCATTCAGGTCATGTCCACAAAGGATGGGTGTCCCTCTTAGCTCTCCCTCTGGCCTTCTCTTCTCCCTCTATATCAATCTCCAACTTTTCATTAGATATCTCAAACTGAATGTCCTGTAGATATCTTAAACTCAACAAATTCAAAACTGTACTCATTATTTTTCCCCCAAAACTCTCCTTTCTTACAAATTTCTCTATTACTGTGGAGAGTGCCAAAAGCATCTCCCTAGTCATCCAGGATTATAACTCAGAAGTTATCCTCAGCTCCTAACTGTCTTTCACTACCCCTCTTCATAGCTAAATATTTTCAAGTCTGGTCAATTTCACCTTTGTAATTTCTCTAGTTTATGCCCTATTCTCTCCTCTGACACTACCACCGCCCTGGTGTACGTCTTCATCACCTCACACCTGGGCTATTGCAAAGCCTTGTGGTTGTTCTCTCTACCTCAAATCTATACCCACCCCAGTCTATTCTCCACTTAACTGGCAGATTAAAGTTCCCACAGCACAGATCTTACTATGTCACACACACACACACACACACACACAGCTCCAATAAACTCAGCTATCACCTTCAAAATTAAATATAGAATCTCTGTTTGGTATTCATAACCTACTTCCCTCCTGTCTTTCCAGTCTTCTTACACCTTATTCCTTTCTACATTGTGTAAGATCCAGTGACACTGGCCTCCTTATTGTTCTTGTATTCATTCAAGACATTCATTTCACCTTCCAACTCCATGAATTTCCATGCCTGAAATTCTCTCCCACCTTATCTCCACCTCCTAGCTTCCATGACATCCTTCAAGTTCCAGCTAAAATCCTACCTTCTAAAAGAAGCCTTTTCCAATCCACCTTAATGCCCCTTACTTCCCACTTTTAATTATTGACAATTTATTCTGTCTATATCTTATTTGTATATATTGGCATATTTCCCCCTCATTGGACTGTGAACTCCTTTGAGAAGTGGGACTGCCTTTTGCCTTTCTTTGTATCCCCCAAATTAGCACAATTCCTGGCAAATAGTAAGTGATTGATTAATAAATGCTTATTGACTGGCTATCCTATTTTCCGTAATACCCCAAAGATTGCTGATGATGGTTGAGTGATCAGTTTATAAGTGTTTTCAGTACCATGGATTTCATCCATGTCAGTTTATTTGAATCCATTAAGGATAGCTCTCACCATGGCCCTCTCTCAGGATTGGTGAGTCCTTAGCCTAAATCACCATTGCAAGAGGAATCCCAAACATATTCACTTCATTCTCCATTCAACCGACTCTCTGGACTTTAGTTCCTTGCCAGCAGCCTTACTTTCCACCCCTTCCACATCTCCTTACTAATTCTTCTTTATATATTGTTTCTCCCTTTAGATTGTAAGCTTCTGAGAGTAAGGACTGTCTTGTTTGCTCATATTTGTATCCCTAGCACTTAGCACAGTGCCTAACATTATAATAAATGTTTTAGTTATTTATCTACCTTATCTTGAGCTTAAATTCCTTCAAAATCATTTTTATTCCATACTTTCTAATCTGGCATTACTTTTCCTTAGTAGAGAAAAGAGAAGTAAAACAGAAGTTGAGTAGTTCCGCCTTTGCTTTGTTGTGTGTTAACTTCTCATTTTCCTCAAACAATGATTCTATTTCCTGTCCTTCCTTTTGCCCTCAGCCTCAACATATTTTAAATCTCTCTTTCTATTCTTATCATTGTTTGCCAGACTCACCTAATCTGGAGTTGTAATCTTATAGAACTATAACCCTCCTTCAAATTTGTCTCCAACTAATAACACAATCTGGGAAATGGCATCAGAGTTTGAGTCAGATGAGCTGGGACCAAATTGTGGCTTTTCTGCTTACTATCCATGGGAACTTGGACAAGTCACAGCCTCTTTGGGTCTTGGTTCTCTCATTTATAAAATGAAGGGATGGTACTAGATGACCTCTGTAACTCCTTCGAACTCTAAATCTATGATCTATAAATCTACCTGTTATTTTTTCCTTTCAGAAGACATTTAGCTCTTATGGGATTCTTTCATATATCTTCAGTAATGGGTAACCATCATGCTTTTAAACTTGATTTTTGGAAAATACTAAATATCATTCAGAGAAATGTCTGGTAAATAAAGTGAATGACTACATAAAGAAATATAGTTTGACTACCTAAATCAAGTGACTATAAAGTAATAGGGCTGATTTCACAACAGCATAACTGTTTTGAAGGTAGTCCCAAAAGAGGAATTCCAAATACTTTTCGAGTAAAGACAGCATTGTTAGAATGCAGGTAAAAACCTTACCTTTTAAAGAGCACAGCTCTCATTTGGTTGTATAAATTCTGATATAACTATTTATAAAAACATTCATTATTTTATACTAATAGCTCATGGTACCAATGAAGTAGGACCCCAAAAATTCAAAGGGTGAGATGGAGTACCAGGCAAGAGTAGTATTAAAACTCTTTGTAGAATCTTTGTATTGTTTAAATGTTTCTTCTTATCACAAACTGGCTTCAGCTTGCAACAAAGATAGACCAGGGATGGGCAGAACCCAAAGACCAAGTGAACTCCCAGGGATGAACAAGAAATCCAAAAAAAAATTAAAGCAGAAAGTAAGAAGAGAAGCTCCAGGTAGGCAGGCCACAAGCGTAAATGAGATCACAGATTTTGAACTGAAGAGGTTCTCAGAGGCCACTTAGTTGAAACACCCCCCCTTATCCTACCCCCACCCCAGCCCTTATTTCATAGTTAAAGAAACTAAAGAGGTCAAATGGTTTGCCCAAGGCAGGATTTAAATCCAAGTGCTTTGACTTTTTCCACCAAGTCTGGAAGTGGGCAACAAGCAAAGATCCTAGGAGATAGCATAGGGAATCAGGGAACTGGGAGAAGTCTAAATGAATAGGCAGGCCACATCATAAAAGTCTGGTCTGGCAACCGAGAGCTAGGACCTAGTTATTAGAAACAGATTTAGATGACTAGGACTTGGTCGCAAAGTCTTGGAAAAGCAAAAGGTAAAACACAATTCCTTCCCTCAAAGAGCTTTTAATCTAATCAGGGAGAAAGCATGCAAACAAATATATACAAAGCAAGCTATATACAAAATAAGTAGAAAATAATTGACAGAGAGAAGGTACTAGAATGAAGGGGAGTTGGGAAAGGCTTCTTGTAAAAGATGGGATTCCGTTGTTGTGTTATTCCTTCTCCATGGTATCATGACCATGACATCAGAGAAACAATGAAGGCTATTTTAGTTTCTACTTCAAGGAAACCTACTCCATTGGTTTACAGCATAATGTAGTGGATAAAGTGTTGATCTTGGAGTCAGAAAGATCAGGGTTCTAGTCGTGCCTTAGATATTGTTTAACTAGGTGACTCTAGACAAGTCATTTAACATCTCTGGACTCAGTTTCCTTATTTGTTAAAATAAAGAGATTGGACTCAATGAACACTAAGATCCCTTCCAGTTCCAAATCTGTGATTCCATGAATCTTTCTTAGACAAATGTTATAGATACGCCATAAGCTGGCCCAGAATTGACCATGAAGAAGAGATGGGCATAGATTAAAATTTGGTAAAATATTTAGTGGGTTGAACTCAATCAGTAATTCCATGCTGCTTCCTGGTTTGTCTTTTTTTTAAGTCTTGTTCACATCAATATTCTCTTAGCAATGCTATACAAAGAACGCTGGAACATAATGATCTCAAAAAAGTCAAAATTACAGGTGACCCAATGAGTAACAGAAGTACACAGAGTGGGTGTAAGTAGGCTTTAGCATATTACCAATGACGATTGGCATGTGAGAAGTGGTATAGAAGACATCATCAGAGACATTTGTGACTGGAAAAGGTGTGGGCCGGCCATAGAGCAAAAGTGAGGGATAACAGATGGACAACCCAAGTGCTGTGCTAGCGTCCATGAAATATTACAAGGACCCAAGGAAAGCCTCCATGACAATATGGGAGAGAGTACAATTCTCTAGGAAGGCATGGACAAAGTCATGGACAAGATTAATACATGAGAGAAGACATGGGAAGGTTGTGATCTACGCTGGCATAGGGAATGCCCATATCCACGAAACCATGAAATATTGAGGTGTAGTTGTGGTTAAGGAGCAAGTTGATGGTGAGTACAAAGATAACAGGATAAATGTTTCATGAGAAACTGTAGTACAGTGGAAAGAGTCTTGTATGACTTTGGAGTTAAGGGACTTTGCTTCTGACACTATCTATGTAACTTTAATTTCCCTGGGCCTCACTTTCCCCATTTGGAAAGTGAATGAGGTTGAACTAAATGACCTCTCAAGTGCCTTCCATTTTCTAAGTCTATGATCTCCCGGTCAGATAGGATACAGCCAAGCACAATTCTCCCTGTTCAGCGAACTGGGAAAGGTTTTCTTTATTATGAATACCGAACATTTATGAATTTATCTTTAGAGATGGAAGAGAGGCTGGCAGAGAAAGCTTCATTCTGTACTAGGACTTAGCTCTGACCGTTTGGGCCGGTGATCCCAATGAAATCACCAGAGGGCATGAAGATGATTAACCATTCCATTTTTTAGCCTTCTCATCATTCTAAGAACTCATCCAAAACAAAAAGTCAATTTTCTCTTTAGAGCTAGAACAAAACATAGAGCAAGGGTGGGGAACCTGCAGCCTCAAGGCCACATGTGGCCCTCTAGGTCCTCAAGTGTGGCCCTTTGACCAAATAAAAATTTCACAAACAAATCCCTTTAATAAAAATATTTGTTCTGTAAAATTGGACTCAGTCAAAGGGCCATACCCAAGGACCTAGAAGGCTACATGTGGCATTGAGGCTTCAGGTTCTCCACTCCTGACATAGAACTCAGGTCTAGCTGGAGATCCCCACAGCAATATAGAACAAAACAACACATTTTTGTTTCCTTTTTCCTCCTGGTGATTCTAGGAGTTACCCTGGTTTTTATTACCCCCAACTTCCCTTTTTCAAAAGATAATTCTTTTACATATTCTTGGAAATGAACATTGTTCAGTCTGGATGTGGCCTAGGTATCACATGTACCTAGTGTTGAGGACCTGAGACTTTAATTCTTTTCAGTCTCTGAAATTAAAAAACAAACCCTGTATGCAATGAGGTGAATCGCAGGTAATTGATCCAGAAGAAAGCTCAGCTTAGTTCATATCGAGTTTATAGAGTATTTTCATAGCAGTTCCATAGATTTAAATATGTCAGGGTCCTCAGGAGCCCTCTTCACCAACTACCTCATTTTACAGATAAGCAAACAGAAGCTTTGGAATACTTCAGATTTATTCCAATTCAACATTTCTCTTAAAAATATATAATTTGGTTACCAGTTCAGGCTCACTAGGGAATTCTTTTTTAAAAATTGACAGTTAGGCACTAATATTCATTTGCATGATTTAATAATTTGAAAATTATAATGGATTTCAAACATCTCTTTAGAAAAAATTAATTGGGAACAGGGAACATAAAACCTTAATAACTACAACAGATCATTTAAAATATGTTTTAGTTCCACATTGTGATCAATTAAGTGAAAAGATTTCTAAATGAATATAGCTACAGCATTTCTCAAGAATGGAAAATTTTTCCCTTTCCTTTAATTTCCATCTAATTTCTTTGATTTTAGAGGAAAACTGGTTGCCATGTGTTTCTAAATTCTATACCATGATCCTCTTTTATGATCTATCAGAATGAGCCATAGATTTGTAGTCAGAAGGCCAGTATTCAAATCCAGCCCTGTTATCTGCTATAACTTTTGTGGCCTTGAGTTCCCGATGGCTGTTTCCTCTTCTAGAAAATGAAGGGATTGAATAGATGAATTCTGGGGCCCTTTGCAGACCTCTACTCTTCCACCCTTTCATCAATCATGCAGGTTCTATGAGAGGCAGCCATGAACATAGTAGAAAGAGCACTCAAGTATCAGGTCTAACTCATATTCACATTTATTGTCACTGTGGAGAAATCATCCAACACCTCTGAGCCTCAGTTTCCTTATCTGTAAAATGGGGAAAATGAAGTATGCACTTTTTATACTCCAGGATGTCTGTGAAGACGGTACTTTGTGTGAAATGCTAGAAGTTGATTACATGGAGGAATGCAGAGAATATTGGACTGGGAGAAATAAAAGGGAGAAAGAGAGGGAAAATAAAGAAAGAAAGTCTTTAAAAGAATCAAAATGATTTGCCAGGAAAAAAAAAAATTCTAGTTTGGTTCACGGTTCAATAGAAAGATAGTAGTTCGTGTTTCAGCAAACTAGTACATTTGGCTTTGATCTTAGGTCTATCTATAGTCCTTTTAGAGGCCAGTGGGCAGGGAAAAGATTACAGGCAGGGTCAGTCTGAGAGATATGATAAGCATGGCTTTGATACAAACAAGGTCTTTTGGTGACCTACTTTTTCCTGGATTAAGTGATATTAATTTGTGCTAACTGGTGGCTAATAATGTAGGGAGGGATCTCTCATAACTGCTCACAATGCAGCATAGATATGTCAAGAGATGTGGAGTCAGAAAGATCTGGGTTCAAGTTCTCCCCACCACCACCACCAACCACCATTAGATTTCTAGTTTCTTGAGGACAGGGACTGTTTTTTGCCTCTTTTTGTATCCCCATCTAATAGCACAGTACATGGCACATAGGAGGCACTTAATAAATGTTTGTTGATTGTTTGAAATCTCACCTTTGACACTAAAAAGCTGTGAAACACTGGGCAAGTCACTTAACTTATCTATGACTCAGCTTGTTCATCTGTAAAATGGGGATCCTTCCAGCACTAAATCAGTGATCCTATGATACATGATTATCATGGGCAAATTGCTAGACTTCTTCTTTTCCCTCTCTCCTGACTACAGAAAAGATGGAAGTGAAGCTTCTGTTCCCTCAGAGCTACAATGTCTCTGTTAAGGTGCTTCAACAAGCAGGGGGAGAAAAAGAAGGCAGACCATCTCCTAGGTTATACAGGCTACCTTAGGAATTATAATGTAAGCAAAGTAAATGTTTGTGTTCCAACTATTCAGTCTCTCACTTACTAAATTTCAGCCATGGCATAGTAGAATGAAAAATGACATTGCACCAGGAACCCAAAGTTCAAATCCCAGTTCTATCAATTGATAACTGAATGATCATGTGTGAGTCTCCAAGCCTCAGTTCCCTCATTTGAAAAGTTAAGGAATCGAACTGGATGGTCTCTATGGTTCCTTTCTGTTCAGAGATTCTATGTCATATAACCATTCTGAGTTTCAATTTCCTTGTCTGTAAAATTGTTGAAAATAACATTTGCATGACCTTACTTACAGGGCTATTTTGAGGAAAGCACCATGTAGACGTTAGTATTGTATATGTATGAGCTGTAATTACTACTACCTTACCCTTCTCCCTTCACAGTGTTCTCCAGTCTCTGGCCTAAACCCTTACTGTACTGCCTGGGTTTTCCATTATTCTGGGGGGCATTAGGGATCTATTTTTCCTCTCTTATTCTCTCCTTTTCCTTCCTTCTTCCTTTCCTTCCATCCTTTCTCCTTCTCTTCTTTCTTTCTCCTCTTTTACCCTCCACCTTCCTTCACTCTCTTCTTTCTTTTCCTGTCTTCCTTCTTCCCTCCCTCTATTCCAACTTGATTTCTTTCTCCCTCTTCTTTCTCTCTCTTTTCACTCTTTTTTCATTCTTTCTTTTCTTTTCCCATCCTGTCATCTCACACACACTTATACAAGCCCTTTCCATGCAGAGGAAGTGCTGGATTTTGGAGATGGTGACCTACCTTTTGTTCTTTTTAGTAACTGTGTGACCTCAGATGAGTCACTTTACTTTTTCTGGGCCTCAGTTTCCTTATTCATAAAATAAATGTGTTGGATTTGATGCCTTCTGAGGCCTTCTGGTCTGTTACATAAGCCCCTGATCCACTATGCTATGCTGTTCTGAAAGTCATGTGGGATTTTCCTTCTCTTCCTCCTTCCCTTCCTTCTTTCCATCTTTACTCTTTTTCTTGTACCTACTTTCCCAAGCCTTTCTCATAGAAAGAGTGCTGGACTTAGAGGCAAACGACCAGGTTCCAGGCCTGAGTCTTCAACTTATCATCTGTGTGATTTTGGGCAAGTCGCTTACTTTGTAGGGGTGAACCAAGCTTCAGTTTCCTCCTCTGTAAAGTGAGGATACCAAACTAGATGATGACTCCTGACATCCTTTCCAACTCTAAATAGATGATTCTGTGATCCTCTGTTACCTCACCATGAATGAATTAAGAAGATCTGTTTTTGGAAAGAAGTATGGATTGATAAGAAAATCTAAAGAGTACTTCCCATTACAGCAAAGCAGGTTTAGTGAGAAAAACATATGTATGAATGAGTTTTCAACTCCAACAAGGTTATCTTCATACATGCAAGCTAAAATTAGAGGCTTTAACAAATCTCTAAGACTTGAATATGGTAATCCTACAGGGACAATCTAACCCCAGACCTCCTATGTGGTAGATACTACTGGTAATAGAAAGACTACTCGCTCTACAACTACTTCTTGCTTATCCTTACATTGAGATTTGACTCCAGGGCCCACAGAATCCCATAGATGGCTTATGGACAAGACCATGGGATTTGTTGGTTTCATTCAGAGTCAGAATTAAAATCAACTAATAATTTATTCATAAATTCTTGACAATCAGGATAAACATGTTAGAATGAGTTACTTTTCAGAAAAGAATCAGCATAATCTGTCTTAGGTGGTTTCATACAAAGAGGCATAATGGCTAAACTTAGTGTCAAAAGACCTGTATTCTCAGTTTTCTTGTCTGTAAGGGGCTAATACAGCTTGCAGTATCTATTTTCCAGGCTTGTTTTATGGAAAGTGATTTGCAAAACTTATATTTAATCATTCGCCTGCTGGAGGACAGGGCTCCAAGATCAGGTAGATTTCTTGACATCTCTTTCAGTCCCAGATTCTGTTATTTTTCAGATAATATAGTTTGGATTGTTTATTTGTTTGCTGAGCCTTGAGTAATTAGGAAATGAGATATTTGAGGGAATTTAACTTTTTTGATTAAATGAATATTATCCAGAAAATCACTTTTCATATAATCCTAGAAGAGAGCTTGTTTGCTTTCCAGAAGAGAGAAATCAAGCCCTATGATTTGAAGTAAATGCTTTAACATCACATAGCTAATTAACAGTAGAGTTGGAAGTAGAATGCAGTTTTCCTAACTCCCAATCCAATGCTCTTTGACCTGCAATGTGTTGCCTTCCCACTGTTGTCATCTTAAACACAAACACCCTAAATAAAGGAAGAAGAACGAAAGATATTTCCCTTCATCTTCAGCAACCCACCTCCCACTTACCGCGTCATGCCTGCTGGTCAAATTCTAAGAATACAGCTTCCTTGTATCTTGGAATCCAAATTCACATCTTGCCTGGGGTTCTCTTTTTCTGGTATTTTGGAAACCTCACTATGAATGAATTGTGAAGGTCTGCTTTTGGAAAGAAGAAGTTTGGATTCATGAGAAACCCTAAGGAATACTTCCCACTAGGGACAAGCAGGGTTAGTGAGAAAAATGCACGTATGAATGAGTGCCCAGCTCCAGCAAAGGTTATCATCATACTTGTAGCCTAGAATGGTTTAACTAGCCTGTAAGACCTATAGTGATCTCACAGGGATAGACCCAAGCTCTAGCCCCAGATCTATCACCCAAGAGCTGCAAATCCTTTGGCAAGTCATTTCATTTATCTGGGCTTTGGGTTGTTTGTTTGAAAAATGAAGAGGCTTAACAAGGTCCCTTCTAACTCTGATATTTTATGATTGTCTGTTTTCCTGTGGGACAGTGGTTCTCAGCCTGTTCCTGAAGGCCCAGGGACTTAGAGTTATTGCAAGAAGACACAAATCCACATGTACACCAAAATATTGTCATTTTTATCTTTATTAAGCTCTAACAAACTAGATGGTACAATTCCATACAATAAATTAACAAGCATACCTCCTATAGATTTTTAATTAATGTCTAATGTACACATAAAAATGCATTACTATTTTTTCAGATATACCTAGATGTTGTTGTCATTAACAAAATAAAAATTCATTTAAAGAGAGGACAGTTGAATTCATATTCACTTCTGAATTTTCTCAACCAACAGGTCTGAAGAGTCCAGATACTATCAGATGGGAGACCACATCATTTTTTAAACTTAAGAGGAGTCATTATACTAGAAAAAGCTGAAAACTATCATGGATACCAAGTCAAACTTCCTGCTGTCTGAACACATCCCTGTTTGTGAGAAAGCCACCAGAATGAGCAGGTCTGCTGTGGTTTTAATAGGAAGGAGACTCTATGTAATGTTTCCAAAATGGTTTTCTTATTTCCCCCAGAGCTGACTTTACCCTGTCTGCCCAGAGCTGAGCTGGAGATGTCAGCTGACACAGGCATTTGATGAGGAACTTGGTAAACTCAGAGAACTATCTCTGATCCAACAACTGTCCTTTAACCAAGCCCAACCTCCTTCCCCCTCCCCCTAGTTGCTTGTACCTTCCTCTCTCAGACTGTCTTCCATCTATTCTACATATATTTTAGATGAACTTAGTTATTTTGATTTTGTCTCCTCTATTAAAACTTAAGTTTCTTGAGGGAAGGGACCATCTTTCTTTATGAAACCCTTGTCTCAAAGTCCATTGGTTGAAAGTTCTCACCTCCCACCAACCCTTAAGCTTTTAAGCAGGATTTGGATCCTCAGCCCTTAGCATGTTGCCTGTTACCCAGTAAGTGCTTCATAAATGATTCTTGGCTTGACTTGATTTCCAGCACCAGACATCTCCATGTCCTTGACCAGGATGCATTCCCATCTCTTCATTTAGATGTGAGCCAATTAACTTTGACCAACAAGCAATGTTTCAGAGGAATCAGAGCAAGTCCATGGTCTAAAAAAGACCTACTTAGCAGGTTTCCTTTGAAGCCATCATCTTCCCTCCTTGATCATATAAAACATACACTAGGACTAAACATTGGTAAGGGAATTTCCTAATCTACATAAGCAGCTAAGACTGTGTAGGGGTAGAAAGAACACTTGATTTTAGAGTCAGAAGGACTTGTGTCTGAGATCAGACTTGAATATATGTTAAGTCCTAGGTATATCTCTTCAACTCCACGAATTCAAAATTAGGAAAATAATACTTACACTTACACATTTACACACCTACACACTTACACACCTACACCACTTACACACCTATCTCAGAGGAAAATACAATGTGTTTAGGGCATTTTAGAAATGAGAGTTATATCAATGAATAGAGCACATTCAGAACTGTAAAAACATGGAATATCTCCTTGGATATTTCTCATGCTTAATACATGGTCTGAAATAGGTTATAAAATGATAATTTGGATTAAAAGAAAGCTAAATAATTGCATTGAGTACTTTTAGCCCAAGCCCTTAGATGAGACAGTACTTTCTCTTTCAGTACAAAGGTGGTAGGCTCTCAGCATGCTGTCCTATTGGATCACCAGGGTCAGCTGATTTATCTTAGCTATATTTTTTTTTGTTGGAACGGGAGCACTCTTTGGTTGGGGAGGTGGGATACGTGTATCTGGGCACCACTATGATGTAAAAATCAAAGCCACCAATAAAATTTGTTATTTAACAGGTAAAATGAGGGTATGTAAAGTAATTAACTCACTATGAACTTAAGCAAGTTCATTTCTCTCTCAGAGTCTTGATCTCCTCAATTGTAAAATGATGAAGTTATATTTAATAGTTTGCAAAGATCTTTCCCAGCTTTAGAGTTCTGTTGAACGTTATTTCCCCACCATCAGGTTATTTTGTAAAAGGTCAGTGAGTTACCATTTTTTTAAAGTTTCTCAGGATGCTAATGAGACTCGGAATAGTACTACTGAGTAGGAATTAGCCTATGTAAGTGTGCTGTATGTGAGGGTAAATACAGCCCATGAGGCCTGATTCCTCCGATTGCAAAAGGGAAAGTGAGGGTGATTGAACATTTCAGAGGCAGATTCTTAGCTTGAATGATGATGATTTGGAGAGGTGGGGCTGCGGACTCCAGGACATCTCAATGTCCCACTCCCCAGCCATATTTCACTTAGGCTAGTAGATTTGCATTTCCCAAATTCATATCAACTGACAGCTGGGGAAAGTAGTCCCAAAAGATATTAAGTGAAAGTGAAGGGGAAAAGTATGCAACCGGAAGACTTTGGGTGACCATCCTGTCTAACCCCCTTGTTTTACAGATGAGGGAGGTCAGAGGGCTGTGACCCAAGGATCATAGGATCAGAGATTTAGACATCGAAGACACCTTAGGTCTGTTTGCAGATAAGGAAATTGAGGCATAGAAAAGTTAAGTGACTTGTCACACTGGTCACACAGCTCATGTCAGATAGTGGTAGAAACGGAATATGAACCCAGGTGCTCTGATGCCAAGTCCGGTAACTATAAATGCCAGCAGTGTGGAGAATCCTCAAACTCCCAAAGAAAGTTTCCTCACTCCAGGGCCTCAGACGCCAAAGCATATTTGTCCTCTTTAACCACAAGCCTGGTTTGCCCTCAACTTTTCTCCTATTCTCCTCAAATAGGGCAATGTCCCCAGTCAGCTGGTGGGAAGCTACTAGCGGGTTTCAGTCAAGGGACACCCAGCTGAAAACCAGAGATGCTGCAGCAGACTTTCGGGTCAGTGGCTTCTCGGCATGGCCTTTCTTCTCCCTGCCTTCACAAGTTCAAGTGCCAGCTTGATTTGGACCTGGAAGCCACTCAGCCCAATCATGGAACAAAAGGCCTCTCTGAGGGCCCCATTCCATGCTCCGAAGTATGTTTGTATGTTTGTTGGCCAATAGAACGCTCCCCAGCAACAATAACCACACTGTTTTCCCTCCGCCTGGAGACTTCGTTTCTTCCCATTTGTTCCAGGGCTGGAAAAATGCAGGCGGGGTGTCTGGCCTGAGCCATGACCCCAGGCCTCCAAGAGCAACCCCGCAAGTGAAAATGGACCCTCGCTGGCCACTCCCTGGCCGTTTGCAGTTTTTTTAAGTCCTCCTTTCCTACTTAATCATCGTAGAAAGTGATAGGTTTTTTCTCTTTTTCTTTCCCTTCCTTCGCTTCCCAAAATGAGGGACCACAGCCCTCTAGCGGTCCAAGGGCCAAAGTCAAATTCCCAATGATTGGGGCTGCTCTGCCATCTGGTGGCAAGATTGGGGAAGTCATGTTTCATCAATAAGCGCTAGTCCAAACCTCAGAGGCATTTTAGCATCACCTCAGGGCGGGGGTCACCTAGTCCAATTCCTCCATCTGAGCCATTCCAGTCAGATCTCTGTAACCATCTTCCTTTGAAGATCCTTTGGAGAAAAAGATCCTATAGCCATGCTTGGTTATCATACTAATAATTCAAAACTTGTGATGTTGGTTGTACCAGCTTTACGCCCATTTTCCAGGAAAGCTGAAGCTCATGGAGGTGAAGGAAACTTACCCAATGGTCACATAGTTCCTTATCATAGGGAGAGACTCAGTCTAACACAGAATATAGTGGACCAGTCACTGAATCAGGAAACTCCGGGTTCAAGTTCTATCTTTGACAATCAATAAATCAATCAACAAACATTTATGAAGCACTGATCATACAACAGATATTGTGCTAGATGACCAAAAATTGAAAATGTTTCTACTCTAAAGGAACCTACTAAACTCTGTCCTCAGAGACAGTATGTACATATGTGAAGTATATGCTGAATAAATACAAGAGGATGAAGGAGGGGGGGCAATGGCCCTACCTAACTGGGGAGCTTTGTATAGAAGGACATTCTTGAGTTGTATCTTAAATGAGTGAGAGGTTCTATAAGGCAAGAAGTAAGTAGGGGGTGCATTCCAGAAAGAGGAAATAATCACCTCGAAGTGGAGCACCAGGTATGAGGAACGAAGAGGACATTTGTCTGGACTGTGAATTGAGGGGAAGGAAGAACACTAGAAAAATAGATTGAGGCAAAGTTGTGAAAGTCTTCAAGAGCCAAACAGAGGAGTTTATATTTCACCCCTAAAGGCAAAAGGAAATCACTGGAAGTTTACACTAGCTATGTAATCCTGTACAGTTCCTGGAGTCTAGCAGTGCCCCCAGGCACTGTCTCTAATTACTACAAGTCTCTAATTACTGGGGAGTTCAATGTCAACGGAAGGAATTTACACACCTAAGTTCTCAATACTAATAAAAAAATAGTAATAATAAGGAAATTCATTCTAATGCCTAATGTGCTTCTCATATTATATCATAAGCCTGTTATCTCAAGAGAAACAGAAGGGTTACTAATTGTTGTATCCTTTCATAAATCTACAGACTGTGAAATCCCCCAGGCCTCCCTTCTCTTAATTGAGTAAATTCTGTTTCTTCAGTCTTTTCTTTTTTCCTTTCTTTTTTTTAAATAATATTTTATTTTTCCCCCAATCACTTGTAAAAACAATTTTTACTCCAGACTTTTCTAAGCAGGAATTCTCAGGGATGGTTGATAATGTGGGCAAGCCCTTTGGAGGTGAAATGGTCCTGATGAAAATTAAATGCAAATGGCACATCAGTGTTGGGTATGAGACATTTGGCAGTGTACTCTGCTCCCCAGCAGCCCTTCCCAAAGGCAGCAGCTACAGAAACACTTAGAGGCCAGCTATGCAGGACTCTGGTGATGTGCAGTGACTCAGCAAAGACTCCAGGAGGGTTTGGTCACCAGCTCCACGCAGCTGTTTGGAGGAAGCCAAGAACTTCTGCTGTCAGGTTGGGATGGAGGGATCCAACAGGAATTTCCCATCATTCTTTGTTCACATTCACCCTTGCCTCTGCCTTGGTTTCATGGGCAATGTACTTTGAAGGTGTTGCTCCTGAAACCAGAACAAGACAGGCACAGGGATGAAATCAAAGAGGGCTGAGTCCACGGTTTCATGGAAGGCTTAGTGTTCTAGGAATGATGGCCTTCTAACTCAGTCACTATTCGATTTAAGATGCATCACATGATTAGGTAGCAAGGACATTTGGTAAGCAGGATCACACAAAGAGCAGGAAGTTCATTTCTTTAATAAATAGCCCTTTAACTGGAGGGAAATCATTGCTTTGGGTGAATGATGGGATGGTTCAACTTGGCCTTCCAAATAATGTGCCTCTTACAGTTCAATTTTTCTTTTCAGCTGGATGTTCTATTTGTACTGCAATTAACCCTGAACCTAAATCCTTGAGAAACACCCCCCCCAAGCTCCTGTCTCTTCCACTAGGATCTAGTTCATTTTTAACAGGTAAGGAATAGAAGAAGGAAAAATGGAAGTTCACTCCTCACCTCTGACTCTTGGTTTCTCTGGCTTCGTTCCAGACTTGACTCAGATCTCCCCTTCTGCAGAATACCTCTCAGTCCACCCAGCAGAGAGCTTAATCTGTGAAATAATCCTCCTTTACTCCCTATCTATCATGTATATACCTAGTTTGTTTGTTTTTTATTTTGTCTCCCCTCTTTAGAAGGTAAACCCTAGAGCTTAGCACAATACCTAGCGCATAGTAAATGTTTAATAAATCAGTGAGGCAGCATGTTGATACATTGACAGAGCACTGAGCCCAGAATCAGAAAGAACTGAGTTCAAATCCAGTCTCAGGCACTTAATAGTTATGTGGCCCTAAACAAGTCCCTTCACTAGGTTTTGCCTCAGTTTCTTCAACTGTAAAATAAGGATAATAATAGCACCTGCCTCTCAGGATTATTGTGAGAATGAAATGAGATAATATTTATAGGAAAAGCATTTAACACAGTGCCTGGCACATAGTGATCATTATATAAAAGTTATTCCTTTCCCCTAATAAATACACATTGAATGAATGATCAACGATGGAAAAGGCTACTTTATACCTTATAGTCAATAAAAGGCTCATGTCACAGGAACAGAGAACCTGACGCTCTCCTGCCTCTCCTCTCCTCTCTGTCAGTCATTTATAACTAAGATTCTGCATCATTCCTTCCCAAGATGATTTGCTTTTAAAACAAATACTCATTAATCCAAAATGAATCTCTAGTTGGAATTTCAGCAGAAGAACTAAATAAGTTGTTGGAATTTTTTCTTTTAACCTAAAACAGAAAAAATCAGAGGCCTGAGTTCTGGGTTATGGATCCAAGAAGCTGTCAGATCGGCCTGAATTTGCCTCCTCCACACAGATCAATTCCCACTCTGCTTTCTTTAGATGACATCAAGTCCCCCCTCCTAATTTTCATTTCTTGAGCAGCTCTGCTTCCTTCCTAAGCCCAGTCTCCATCCGGTTTCTTTGTTGTGGGAGCTGGGCCCATGACTCACTGGGTACACTTTCCCACATGTCTGTGTTTCTTCATGCTGCTGCCCAGAGTGAGGCATGGACTTTCTCAACCTGGGGAAACCACCTGCATTCCCATCATGCAGCATAAGCTCAACTAGACCAGGGGCTTTCTGCTGAGGTGGAATCAAAGGAACTAGGTTGTCAGGAAAGCTGACTCTTCTCAAGTCTTCTCTCTTATATATGCTCTATTTTCATAATTTGAAACATTTGTTGCTGCTGCAGCTCAGTCATTTTTTAATCATGTCCAATTTTTTATGACCCCATTTTCACTGGTTTGGTTTTGGTTTTTGGTTATTTTGGGCAAAGATATTGGAATGGATTGCCTTTTCTTTTTCCAGCTCACTTTACAGATGAGGAAACTGAGGCAAACAGTGGTAAATGACTTGCCCAGGGTCACATAGCTAGTAAGTGTCTGAGGTCAGATTTGAACTCACAAAGATAAGTCTTCCTGACTATAGGTCGGGTCCTCTACGCCACCTTATCATTCTAATAATAGCTTCTCTTTATATAGTGCTTAAAGATTTACCAAGTATTTTATTTACATTTTCTCGTTCAGTCTTCAAAACATCACTGTGGCGGGTGATCTTTTATACCTATTTTTACAGATAAAGAAACTGAGGCACAGTGAGGGACCTTACAGATCGTCTAGTCGTAGACCTTCATTTTGCAGATGAGAAAGCTGAAACCCAGAGAGGATTAGTAAGTAAGAGAGTTGAATTTCAATTATAGGCACTCTGACTCCAAATCCTGTGCTCTTTCCACTTTGCCATGTGGCTTCTCATCAATTGTGGAATTTTCAAGCTGGAAGGAACCATAGAGATCATCAGATTGTCAAGCGGATTGTCAAAGGCAAAAGCTACTAAGTTGTTTATCTACCTTGCTTTGGGAGACTAGCCACTTTTGTCAAAATTTAGATGTAACATGTGTAAACAATATATTTCTCTTCCATTTCAACCACAAAAAAATATAATACAGTTGCCCTCCTTCATACAGATCTGTTGTTTTCTGCCAAATTCGGGGTAAAGGGAGGGGAATGAGATGAGAAACAGTGGGAAAAACTATGTCCCTTTGTATGACTTGTTTGACTTGGCAGAGATATAGTAAAAATAGGACAAGATAGATGATACTGTTTATCTATGCCTTTGGCCATGTTCTATTGATACTATTTTGGACAAGAATAACATTTGTTTGGCTGGGTTGTAAAGGAATCTTGTAAGAAACAAGGGAATCTAAACAAGTTCTCTTTCAGAAATCATCCTTGATGTCTATTCTAGAATAATAAGGGCTGTGAATTATATAGCAATCACAAAGATTGCATGTATATATTATTTAATTCTCCCAACAAACCTGAGAGCGAAATAAAGCAAACATTATTATCCTCATTTTACAAATGAGGAAATTCAGGGTAAAAAGAAAGGTTAAATGATTCTGTACTCTTTTAAGGTATGAAAATTGTACCCCTTGTATGTTACTGTAAACCCCAACAATTACATTTCAGGAGAGTGGTAGGGACAGAAGCCAGATTGCAGGGGGTGGTGAGGAAGTGAAGGCAGTGAGAGTACACTACTCTTGCTGGAAATCTGGCAGTGAAGGGGAGGAGAGAGAGAGAGCCAGCAAGCAAGAGAAGCAAAGTTGAGGGAGTACAGAATCAAGGAGATTTTTTTTTTTTTAAAGAATAAGAGACCTGATATATTTATAGGCACAGAAGGAAACAACAGTGAGGGAGAAGTTGAGCATGATTTGGATGAGAGAGAACGGGGTACAAAGAATCAGGAGATCGGATAGGATGAGATCAAAGGTTGATGGTGTGAGCATTGTCAAAGAAGGAGACCACCTCATCCTCTAAGACAAGAGTGGAGAAAGAGAGCAAGAGGGGAGGAGTGAACCTTCAGAGAAGCCTCAACCCTCTTAGGAAAGTAGAAATCGGTGCCTTGGTTTGTTCATTCATATAGATTTTTTCCTTCTTCCTTCCTTTATTTTTCTTTCTTCCTTCCTTCCTTGTCTTTTTTTCTTTCATCTTTCTTTCCTTTTTCTTTGTTTCTTTTATCTTTCTTCCTTTCTTCCTTCTTTTTTCTCCTTCTTTCTTTGTTTTTTTCTTCCCTCCTTTTTTTTCTACCTTCCTTTCACTCTCCTTCCCTCCTTCTTTCTTTTCTTCCTTCTTTTCTTCCTTCCTTCCTTCCTTCCTTGTTTCCTTCCTTCCTTCCTTTCTGCCAGTTCTGTATAGGGAACTCCTGGTAAGAAATTCTTCTACCAACACAGATCAGCATCTGTACAACTTAATAGTTTTAGAGTTGCCTGTGTCCCTGAAAAATGACATGTCAGAAGCATGATCTGAACCCAAGTCTTCCTCACTCCATAAACAGCTTCCTATTCACTACTTTTACTTAGGTTTTTAATTTCTCTTTTTTTTAATCATGCTATACTTTGAATCCCCAAACGACCATTTATTAGAATCTTAATTACTAGTTATACTAATTATATTACTAATATAATGAAGATACTGCTAATATTTCAAAGGTCTCATGTACAGGATGACCATTTCAGAGATGCTTTATTGCTTAGCTGGAATTCCTGTGGAACTGCCCCGGATTCTAATTTACTTGTTTCCAGGGGGCAATTTAGTTTCATATATTCCAGGTCTCAAGTCAGGACATTGACCAACCTTGGTCCTAGGGCTTCCTAGAATCCCAGAATCTCAGAGTTGGAAGAGATCTCAGAAATCTTCTCACCCAATCTATACTCTGAACAAGAATACTCTCCACAAAATATCAAATGATGTCATCCAGCCTTGATTTGGAGACTTCCAGAGAGTTAAGACCCAGCCATTATCTCACTGGACATCCTATTCCATTTTGGGGTAGCTTTGATGGTTAAGAAGGTTTTCCTCAACTCAATTCTGAATCTATTTCTTTGTATCTTCTACTCAAGTGCTCCTAGCAATTCTCTCTGGGGCCAGGCAGGAGTTTGGTACCTCTTTCACAATGACAGCCTGTCAGATATTTGAGGAGAGCCATTATACCACCACCTCCTTCCCTCCAAGCCTTTTTTTCTCCCAGGTAAACCTTCCCAGTTGCTTACTCAGATGGCACAACCTCAAGGCATTTCACTGTCCTGGTTACTCTTCTATAAATTCTCTCAGGCTTGTCAATGTCCTTCCTCAAATGAGGAATTAAATAAAATTCTCCAGATATGGCCTGAGCAGAGAAAAGTGCATCAGAATTATCACCTCCCTAGAATAAATCCTAAAGTCCCTATATACGGAGTATCCCAAAGTCTTAGTACAATTTTAAGCTGTAATACTATATATGTGTCTCTCTCTCTCTATATATATGTATGTATATATATGCATATAGACATACATACACCTATAAGTATATATATATATACACATAGAATGTGTGTTGATATACATGTATTATTCATATATATCAATACACATGCTCATATATCTGTACATATAGAACAAGTATATCCATATATATAGAACATCTATACATGTACATGTTTGTATATGCTTATATGCAAATGCGTATGCACATATGTGTATGAAAGTCTACATACATGTATTTCTTATTGGTACACAGTTGTTTACATATTGTCTCCCCTATTAAACTGTGAGCTCCTTGGAGCAGGGACTGATTTTGCCCCTTTTCCTTATATCCCCAGTACATGGTACTTGGCACACAGTAGGCATTTAATAAATGTTTTTTGACTTGTTGACTTAACTTGACATTAGCTTTTTGGTTACTATATCACTTTTGTTGACTTGTATTGAGCTTTCAGCAAAGTGAAGTCTCCAGTTCTTTTTTGGATAAACTATTGTTCAGCTATAACTCCCCTACTTCATATTTGCACAACTGATCTTTTAAATCTGTCAGACTTTACATCTATCTGTATTATCTTATTAGATTTGGCCCAATTGTCCAGCCTGGCCAGAGTCTTGCAGATCTTGATTTTATGATCTAATGCCCTATCTTTATAGCTTTGTGTCATCTACAAATATAATAAGTAGAGAAACTATACCTTTATTAAAGTCAATGGTAAAAATGTTAAGGACCTAGAACCAAGCACAGATTCCTGGGTCATTCCCCTGGATTCTTTCCATGTTAACATGGAACCATAAATGACTACTCTTGGAGTCTGTCCACTCAATCAATGACAAATCCAGACTGATGTCTCCATTTTGTCCACAAGTGTAGCACAACAGATCATCAAATGCTTTACTAATTCTAGGTAAGCTATATCTCTAGGTAGTTAGGTGGCCCTGAATAATCACCTTCCTAACTTTTCAACTTTCTTTCTTCTCGCTCTTGCCCCATTCAGTTCTCTCCCTGTCTCTTAACTAATCATCCTCAGCTCACCACCTTAGCTTTTTTCTAGTTATTTCTTTCTGTCTGTGTCCTTCATCTCCCCTCACCATCTTGATCACCACCTTATCTTCTCTCCTGTTACTTTATTTGACTCATTACCCATTACGTATTTATAGAAACAAGTACCAACCTGAAACATATTTATTATGGTCTTTTTGATTTACAGGAAAGGGGCACACCATTAATTGAGGGGGGGGTCTGTCCATCGCAGAGGTCTAATACTATGCAGAAGTTTGATGGTAAGATGTCATGGAAGCAATGTAATCTACTGTTCCAAATAAGTGAAGTGAATGTTGTTTTCTTTGGTTCTTATAGGAAACTTGATTCCAGTTAAGATTTAGAATGTCATAAAGAAACATTCTAATCTGAGCCAAATTGAGCAAAAGAATTTATATTTCATACCATTGTTAGGGGGTAATGTTAACTAAATAATCAAAAACTAATAATATGAGTATTAAGCTAAACCCAACAACCTAAAAGAATAGATGAATGGGGGATGTATGATTTGAGTCTTCTAAAAAGAAAAAAAAGATTATAAAAATACTTCTGTATGACTCTTCATCCTGAATTGAAATCTGGCCCTCAGACCCTTACTAGCTGTGTGACCCTGGGCGACTCACTTAACCCTTTTGCCTCAGCTTCCACATCTGTAAAATAAACTGGAGAAGGAAATGGCAAGCCACTCCAGTAACTTTGCCAAGAAAACCCCAAGTGGGGTGACAGAGTACGACGTAACTGAAAAACAACTAAACAACAACAAACTATGTCTCTAGCATTTCTTTGCTCTACCCATGTAGTAACCTTGTCAAAAGGAGGAAATGAAATAAGTGTGATGTGACTTGTTCCTGATGAACCAGTGCTGGGTCTTTGTGATCACCATTTTCTTCATCAGATATTCACTCTCCGATCAATCCACAAGTATTTATTAAATGCTTACTAAGTACCAGTCACTATAGTAGGTGCTAGGAATACAAGTACTAAAAGTAAAACAGTCCCTAACCATGCTTTTAATTACATGTTCTAGAACAGTTGTGTCAAACTCAAACAGAAACAGGGTCACTAAACCGTAAATAAGAATCCCTTTGAGCTGTATATTGACTCAGAAAACCATATATTGACATCATCTATGTTCTATGGTATTTTTATTTATTTTGTTAAATACTTCTTACATTTTAATCTGGTTTGGGCTATATTCAGGAGTGTTGCAGGCTGTAATGCAGTCCTTTGGGCCCATGTTTGAACCCCTCTGTTCTAGAATTTTGCCAGAATTGAATTGCCACTCTCCATCTCATCAGTTGCAAAGTGTTGCTGATTCTATCCACATGACTTCTCTCTTCCCCATTCACTTCTCAGTATTCACATGGACACTACCCTGGTTTAGCACGTCATCGCCTCTTACCTGGACTATTGAAAATATTCTAATTGGTTTCCCTGCCTTCCATATTATCCTTCTCTATTCTATCTTCTACATAATTAACAAATTCATGCTTCTAAAGCATTGTTGTGATCATATCCCTAGGCTGCTTAAGAAACTGCAGTGCCAATGATTTCAGAAAAATCTGGAAAGACTTACAAGAACTGAGTGAAATGAGTGAAACCAGGAGAACATTGCATATAGGAGCAGCAATACTGTACAATGAACAACTGCGAATGATTTAGCTATTCTCAGCAATCCAGTGATCCAAGACAGTCCCAAAGGACTTAGGATGAGAAATGCTATCGGCTTCCAGAGAAAGAATTGATGGCATCTGAATACAGACTGAAGCATACTATTTTTCACTTTCTTTTGTGTTTTGTTGGAGTTTTCTTCCACAAAATGGTTAATATGGAAATGCTTTACATTATTGCACATATATAACCTATATCAGATTGCTTATAGTCTCAGGGAGGGGAAAGGGAAAGAAGGTTAGAATTTGGAACTCAAAACTTAAAAAAAAATGTTTAAAATTGTTTTTATTTATAATTGGCAAAAAATAAAAATATTATTAAAAGAAGAAAAAAGAAGTCACAGCTGTAGCTTCCCCATTGACTCAAATAAATTACAAATTCCTATCTCTCACATTTAGAGCCTTTCATAATTTGGCTCCAACCTATGTCTTGTGAATGCTGGTTCTCGGCAGACTGGCCTACTCAAGGTTCCCCATGTACCATATTCCATCTCATACCTTTACAAAGGCTATTACTCCATGCCTGGAATGCCCTCCCAGTTCACATTTGCTTTTTGTAAAACCTAGTTTCTTTCAACACAAGGACCATCTCCTACATGAGTACTCACTAATTCCCTCAATTACTAGTGAAACTCACTTCATCCTGAAACTAGTTTTAATTTGCTTTGTATAGATTTTGTACTCCCTTAAATGTGTATGTGTTTTTTCTTCCCAGAAAAGTATAAGTTACTTGAGAGCAGGGACAGTTTCATTTTGTCTTTTTATCACCAGCACCTAGCCCAGTGCTATGGGCACTTTTAATAAATGTCTGTTAAATAAATGAATGGAAATAGCCAATGCTACCACTGACAGCTATAAGGGTGGGCAAGTTATCATTTTTGAAGGATTCCCCTCCTAAGTATTTCCCTTGAACCTGAGAGAGTTGACAGCTGCTTTGGAGGACCCAAACAGCAAGTTCAAGTATAAATTGGAAGTAGTCTAGAAGAGATGTTCCATTGTGGGGGCTCATTTGAGAGGTAGCTGGGTTCCCTATGTATTTTCAGGGACCCACTGGAGAAATGTGCCATCCATGACTCCCCTTCTTATATGTCTAGATTTGCAGGGATCCAATGAGGAGAATTGGGACTTTTTTTTCTGGTTTAGATTATAATTCAGCAGTCAGTTTTCTAGTATGTTTCCTTTGCAAGCCAGATCAGTTTCTCTGGGATAACTTTTGCATGATTGAATGCTCAAATACTCATTTCTGTAGTACTATTGCACCCACTGTAAGTATAGATGCAGCCTCTCCAGAGTACTGGTGCCTAGGGATTCACCTACAGCATGTTATGCTTACAGACCTCATCCATGTTCATTTTTTTCCTTATTTTACTTTTGTGCAGATCTTAACTGCATGCCTTACTGTGAAGCTTGTCTGAAATTTCTGTGGACTATAGGTCCATGGGATAAATTTTACCTAAAGTCTTAGAAACCTCTAGTAGCCAACTCCAAGTACTTACTTAATCCCTTTTGGGGAGTCCCATTCCTCTTTGGGGATTTGTTTTTAGCTAATTCATTTTTCTTTTGAGATAATTTACTTGTCACAGTTAGAGACGAGTTCAGACCTCTACTTGGATCACTCTGTTTGTTGCAAGTGTCAACTGGGAAAATTTTACTTGTCTATGTGTTGCAAGGACCCAGAGGAAATTTTTGTCTTGACCACCCATTGGATTGCCATATGGGAAGACAGGGAATGAGCATTTATAAACACAGTGCTAGGCACTGTGCTAAGCACTTTTTACAAATATTATATCATTTGATCTTCACAACAACCCTGCAAGGCAGATACTATTATTATTTCCATTTTACAGTTGAGAAAACTGAGGCAGACAGAGGTTAAGTGGCTTGCCCAGGGTCACACAACTAGTAAGTGTCTGAGACCATATTTGAACTCATGAAAATGAGTCCTCTTGACTCCAAACCCTATTCATTGTACCATCTAACCCAATGGCCTAAAGCCTAATGCTTTATTCTCTACACTACCACCTGCTTCTATGTTATGCATTAAAAGAGATTACTGGAGCTATTTGGGGGGAAATTATGTATTGTAGGAACCTAGGAGAATATCACCTTACCCTCCAAGAATTAGACCTGGTTTGCATGTGTGGATCCAGAGTAGAGAAGCCCCTCAGTGAAATAAGGAAAAGGAGAGTATCCCATTCCCTCACATACACTCCCCAGGTTCAGCACGAGTTTATTGTAAGCATTTGGTGACTACCTGAGCCAATATAGGTTAAAAGAAGAGCCCAATGGTTAAAATCTGGGATAACAGGAAAATCCACAATAAAAATATTCCAAATAAAAAAAAAGAGCCCTTTAGTGAGAGAGAGAAAGCATTGGGATAGGGGATTCAAAGCCATCACCAAAAATCCTGACTTTTTTTCATTGAGTGGAGCAATGGGAAAAAAAATGGAAATCCTGAAAGGTTAGTGCCACCGTTTCAGAGTCTGGATATTCTATGTGGCAGGGGTCCCCAGGATAGGCCATGATGAAGTACTTTGCCCCAGTTGGTTATAGTTGTCCCAATACAGCAGCACAGAAAGATCATCCTAGGAGAGGAGTATGGGACAGTGATGGCATCATCGAGGGGTGTTGCTTCTCCTAAAGCACCAGCATAGAGAGGGAACACACTCTCCCTCCCAAAATCTTCAACTCCACACCCTAAAGAGCAACTGCCCTAGGGAGGAAGAAAGAAAATGTAGGCCTCCTCTCCCTTTCCCAAAGTTGTTGCCCTAGGGCTAAGTTCCTGTGAGGTGTAGCTAGTGATGGTTCTTAAGGTGATATATTCAAATGGTTTGAATTTTAAAGGAATGTTTTATTCAGTGATAGGAAAAGAATGTGCTTTTGTTATTGTTTCAATTATGTCCTACTCTGTGTGACCCCACGTGGGGTTTTTTTTGGCAAAGATACTGTAATGGTTCGCCATTTCCTTCTTGCTCATTTTAGGGATGAGGAAACTGAGACAGAGTGAGGGACTTGCCCAGGGTCACACAGCTAGCAAGTGTCTAAGGCTGGATTTGAACACGGGTCTGGTGTTCTATCCACTGTGCCACCTAGCTGCCCTAAAACATCCATCAGAAAGTAAAAGTGGGGAACAAATTGTATACAAACACCTCACCCTGGTCTTATGAGTCAAGAGGTATAAGAAAAAGAGAAGCCACAATTGGAAAACCTGTCAAGGGCTATGATAATAGCCTAAAAGGAAGAGGGTGGAGACCTAAAAGGAAAGGGTGAAAGGAAGTTTGTTAAATGATGAAGAGTCAAGGTCCAGAGAGTACAATGGAAAGAATGGACAGAAAAAGATTGGGACCAAGGAAGGGTAGAGCTGAGATGGATGAAAGATTAAACAGAAAGAGGTGAGAGAGAAAAGAAGTAAGGATCATGCTGGAAAAAAAAAGAGAAGATGAAGATTAAGAAGTAAAATGGAAGAATTTGTTGAGTGTAGGGCAGGGAGAATACTCGGTAGGCAAAAGCAGATAGAAAAATCCAGCTGCAATGTTGTCATTCAAATGTTGTCCTCATGGGTTGCCTTCCACATAAGCCTTGTAGCCTTCTCTCTAACACATGTGATTTGACTTATCAAAGAATACCTTCAATACAGAGTATAATTTTCTAGCACTAAAAGCATATGCGTTTATTAAAAGTAATATTTCAAAGTCCTTCATTTTATCATTTTGCTTACTGAGGCCTAGAAAATCACTCCAATGCAATTCAGCTTGAAATTTCTGAGACTGATTTCAAAACTACCCTCTAAAGCTTCGAAAGGAGATGCACCGCTAGTTCTAATATTCATGATTTGGTGAGCAAATCCATACTCACCATATTCATATATTCATTTCATGCCTTTTAAATTTTTATTTCCTTCTGGGCATTACTAAATGTTATTTTCTGACTGTCAGTAAATGAAGTTTAGTGACTTCAGAGACACCGAAAACCAAGGTAGGTGCCTGCCATCAATTTTTGCAGACTGTTTTGGGCAAGAGGCTATCTTGTTTGAGTGCCAATGGGTCCTGAATTCTGTCTTGTCTTGCAACTGCCACCATCTTGTAGTCTTCCCTGGCAGCTCTCTGCAATGCCTCAAAAATGTTGTCTGCAGCTAGTTCTCCCCCAGCAGTATCTCAGATATCCCCTGAAGTGTTGGATGGCCTTGGCACCTTTACCATCAGGAATAGTGACAACATAGCTCTTTGTGGTACTCTGAGGAATTATATTCCTGGGACCTCAAGGTGCCCCACGAACCTCAGTTCCCATGACAGCAATAATCTCATCCCCATTCCACAGATGGGGGAAGCTGCAGTAAGAGAGCAGCCAAACATCTTCTGGAAAGAAACAAAGATGAGGTACCAGCCAAATCAGGAGCACAAGCAGGACTTCTGACTCCCAGAGTTCCTTGAGCCTTTACGATTGGTCATGCTTCTTTTTACCTTTAGAAACTTTGTGGGGTTTATATATAGTTTCAATCTTGTCCCTCTGAACTCGGCAGGGTCTGTAATCAGTCACTGGGCTGAACACCTGGAACTCTGCGGGGATTATCATTAGAGGGATGCGAAGCCAGGTGTGGTTTTGGACCAGCGACCTATAGGAATGTGGATTATTTCTCACTTTCCAAGTTTACTCTGTTCAAGTTAAAACAATTAACCTCCTTTCCCCTTCAAACAACTGTTACTCTGCAGCTTTCTCCAAGAGAAACCCAACTCAAAGACACAGCATCAAGCCCTGACTCCTCCCTCCACCTCTCAAAGCCAAAAGCAAAGAAAGGAAAAAGACAGACTAGCTTCTCCTTGGGAATTCTTCCTACTCCTGCTCCCCTCCATCCCTTGGAGTGCCCTCCAACTGTCCTGTTTTCTCTTCTTCCATCAATCCTCTTTATGCACTCAGTTCATCAAAGCAAGGATTTTGCCTGTGATCAGAATCTATGTAAATAGTATTCAACAAATGGAGGTTTTGCCACAGGCTACATACATCTTCTAGGTCTGAGTCTTCAATTGTGACCAAGCCAGGAAATTGTAGGAATATTAAGTATAGTCCTACCAAAAGTTCAAGAATACCTGACCCAGGGGTCAGAAAGCTCTTTAGCCCTGAAAGCTAAATATTTAGTGTACTCAGTAATACCTACTGGGAAATACTGACAGACAGAGCCATAACTAAGTAGTCTGGTGACTAAGGTAAGGAGGCAGGGGAGAATCGAAGGAGACACCAAGGAGGTCAACCATGGATAGGGAACAGGGTGGGGCCAGACCAGGGAGAAAGTCACGATACCTGGGTATTTTTATGTCAGAGGTCAGTAGCCAAATTGTGGGTGAACCAAGCTGGAGAAGGAAGTGGTATCACTCTCAGTATTATCATCTGTGACAAAGTCTTGTTGTCACTGTCCTAGTTCTTCGGACAGGCCAAAGACCTGCTTCTCCTTCAGCCTGTCCCAGTCTCCTTCCCTTATTTGGAAGGATGGTAGTGGCATAAGGGTAAGTCTTGGGTATTGCTGGAATGACAGGTCAATCAACAGTGGGGTGAGCAATTATAGGAGTCATTAATGGCCTTAAACTACTTGAATAATCCCATTCAAGTGTTTAAATCAGAGAAATTGGCTGTCCTTTGTGAGCTTTTGGATAAGTGGAATACATTTCCTTGCTTGGAGTCCACCCATCTCTAATATTCAAATGGAAAGGAGGTCAGGAATTTTAGTTACTGTACTTAATCCTGGAGTTTGCTACAGGGAATCATGAAACTTAAGTACAGCTGAACAGAACGTCAGGCTAAGTTTATGGGCAAAAGGCTGATAGCTTGGTATAGCAGAAAGTATCTAACCTGGGGTCCGATAAACCAGGTTTCTATCTCTCTTCTGACATGTATCTCCTGTGGAATCATGGGCAAATCGTTTCATATCCCTGGGCTTTAGTTTCTTCCTCTGTAAAATGAGGGGGCCTGACTAAAAGGTCCTCTCAAGCTCTAGGTATATTGTTCAGTCGTTTCAGTTGTGTCTGACTCCTTGTGACCGCATTTGGGGTTTTCTTGGAAGAGACACTGGAGTGGTTTGCCATTTCCGTTTCCAGCTCATTTTACAGATGAGAAAACTGAGGTATATAGGGTTAAGTGACTTACCCAGGGCCGCACAGTTAGTAAATATCTGAAGCCAGATTTGAATTCCATACACTGCGCCATCTAGCTGCCCTCTAGGTATACCATCCCATGATATTTGGGTTGGGAAATAGTGGATAACTAAGGGAAAAACTTCAGTAAGAGGAAATCCCAGTCTGGTAATCCATTACTAGAGTTGTGATATGCTGCAGAGAGAACCATCACTCCCGCCAGACTGGCAGGATTCTTGAGGTTTTCGTCCCTTGCCTTGTTGGCTGCGATGACAGAAAGCACTGAAGTTGTTTTTTTCTAACTTGCCAAGAGACAGCTGTGCTGAGGAGCGAGAGGGCAATGCCAAGTGGTCACCAGCTGGGAGCAGCAGAGAGCAACACCTGGAACCCCCTGCCGTCAGCTGTGGGGAACTGCAGAAAGAACCACCCCCACGGAGCAGCCAGGGATGATTCAACCAGTGGAAAGAGGACCTTAGCCAAGGGAAGCCTAACCGAGGCTGTACATGACTGTGGAGGTTTACGTTGTGGAATCTTTTGGGCAAGGCAGTATTCATTCAAAGGCTTCTGTTCCTTGTTGTTGTAAAAGCCTTTTCTTTGCTGCTATAAACTGCATGCTTGTCAATGGGGTACTTGATCCCAGAGAACTTGGTAGAGACATGTACTAATCTTCCCAATTGTTTCTGAACTGGGGTGCATGACCAAAGAGAAGTGAGAAAATTCCCCCAAATCACCTGGACCTCCATGCTAGACTCTAAGAGAAGGAAGGAATGGTGGAAGGGAGAAGAGAAATAAGAAAAGAAGAAGAAAGAAAATACTTGGGAAAGTGGATGGTAGATAATCTTCTTTACAGAGGTGAGGGAGACTAAGGGTGTGGAACACTACGCATCAAACTCGATTGATGGCCTGGTTTGTTTTACTGAACTGCCTTTTGTTTTCTCTTTTTAAATTCCTGGTAACATCTCATCTGGTTTGTTCCCCTAACTCCCAGTCTTAGAAATGGATTGAGTCCCTCAGAAGAAGGCTTCTATTCCTAGGTTCCAAGGTGTTTTCTGTGGCCACACACTTAAAACTATGGCTCACAGGTTCCCACCAATGAGTTCTCCCTTAGCAATCAGCCTGTAGAGAAATAAGCTTAAAGCAAAAGCATTTTAATAGGATAGCATAGTAAGAATAGTAGCAACAAAACATTCCCCCCCCCCCCCATCATAACCCAAAGGCATATTCTCCCAGAAATACACAGAATGTTTCCGGGAAGAATAAACACAAACCTAGATTGCAGTAATAGTGAGACTGGTTGTTTGTTTGCTTGGTTGTTATCCTTTGTTTTCAAAGAGGATCAAAATGACATTACCATGATAAAGTGAAATTTCAGTGTGTCCAGCCGTGGCTGATCAGACCAATCTGAGCTCAGAATGCTCTACCACAGATTGGACACAGATAGTGTGAATATTTGGGGTGGATACACCAAATCTGCACATCCTATGTTTCCTTTGTAATAGTGAGGCACACATTCAGGGAACATATATGACCAAGGTGACTCAAACCTTTGGTACTAGAAGTTTGATATCCTTTCTGTCATCTTGGAGTCTTCTACCTGCTTTCCCGTCTGTCCTGGAAAGGGAACATTTCTGCTTGATAGGTTTCCCAAACTGGAATTCCAAGGTTCCCTCCCCTCTGTAATGCAACCCTTGATTGTCAGCGCTCTCTCTCTCTCTCTCTCTCTCTCTCTCTCTCTCTCTCTCTCTCTCTCTCTTTCCCTGTGTGTGTCTCTCTCTCTGTGTATCTGTGTCTTTCTCTGTCTCTCTCTCTTCAATAAGCAGTTCTGATTTTTCCTGCCAAAAGTCCTACTTCTTGAATGTTGCTGGGAGACAGGAAGGGAAATAGAGGGAGAAAGGGAACCTTCTCTACCCTGCTCCCTTTGGGTATAAAATCAGGAATCTCTTCCACAAAGCTAATCCTAGCCCAGACTGAATCCAGAGCTGATAATTTCAGTCTTTAAAGGGCCATCAGGGATGTGGCCAATTTTCAACATTTTTAATGCATTAGATCCATCCTTCACAAATGGATGACAGGGTGTGAACACCTTGTTAACACATTAACAACTAGTTATCAACGGTTATCTCTTTGTGGGAGGAATTGGTTATTTTGTTATATGAGAATTATAGGGATAATTCAGTAAAGAGGGGCAGGTTATATTTAAAATTAAAGATGATGCAAAAAATGTCAATAAAAATTATTTTAAAGCCTCAAAAAGGAGAGAGGGCAGTAGAGTCTCAGTCTTCCCCATACCCCCCTAATGATACCTTAGGGATATTCATACCATACTATACATATCCATACCATACCTACTTCCTAAAGTAGGCACAGTTCTGTCTACTAATAACACCTTGCATTTGGGTGCTTGGAAATTCTCAGAGCACCTTCACATTTTTTATCACATTGGACCCTTTCAGCTTAGGTATTATTGTTCTCATTTGACAGATGAGAAAAATAAGGTAGAAGGGTAAAATTAGTTGGCTGAGTTCATATAGCATGTCTGCCTTCCCCCTTCACACATACACACACACATACACACACAGAGTATCTAGGATAATATGCTACATCGATAGTACTGATAACCTGTCTCCTAAATCCCATTCCTCTACTATAAAATCATCAAAACCTTTTGCCACTTTCTAATCATGATAGCCTCACTCATCGTCTATTCCTCCCTCCTTCCCAAAAATTCCCTCACTATATCATTGCCCATTATCTCTATAGAAAAGATGTAGCTGTAAGACAGATATTGGATCAGTAATGCAGCAGACTAGTCTGGAAATGGAGACTTCTTTGTTGTCTGACCCAATTTCAATAAAATCTGAGAAGGAGGTGCTAGCATATTTCCAGAACTCCTGAGACAGGAATTCTGGAAGCCCTAAGAGACATCAGTTATGCCTCCCCAGCCCTCAACTTCTGGCTCTTCAGAAGCCATAAGGGAAGGAGGGATTGGATTAGTAGTGTGCATGCTGTGACAAGGCTTATAAAAAACATTGCCTCTTCTGATTTCCTCCCTGAGCCTTGGCTTAGTTGAATCTTTATTCTTTATTCGCCCTTTAGCCGTAGATAGCATAGACTGTGTCAGGCAATTATCTCCCAGATAAGTGTCTCAGGTCTTAAGGGGTTAGGATGGGCAGGGCTGGAACAGCTTTCCTTACAACTGGTAAATACTTCATAAATACTTGTTAGATGAATCAGCCCAACTCCACTGACCTCAGTGGAAAAACAACCGAAAACCAAATCATCTTCACAACATGGGCAGGTCAGCACATCTTCCTATATTTCAGGGAGTTTTCGTGATTCACAGATTCCTGATTCATAAGCCCTGGTACACAGTACCCAGAGCGCTGAGATCTCTCTCCAGCAATCCCAGGGACAAACTCAGTTTTAAATTTTTCCATTTCTCAGACTCAGTTTGCCTTCTACATATATACACTGGAGGTATAGGGAAGACCACCTCTCTAGGAAACAGAGTTTCCCAACCACAGGACTTTCAGAGGTGTAGGTTTTTCTATATCTTTAACCTGGTTTCTCTTTCCAAAGGGGAAAACCTCTCGGTACCCTCCAGGTAACTCTTTAAGACTAGGAGTTTCTGAGAACATACTGATCTGCATTTACAGAGAAATTCCACAGTGAGAGTCACCTACATGGATGAAATCATAGATCTGCACCCCTCCCCTCCCTCCAAAAGTGTTCCAGAAATGGAGCGATTTGGAATGTTTTGAGTGGGATCTCCCAATCCTCAAGATTTTTGGACCATGTACCTCTACCAGCAAAAAAAATTTTAAGCAAGTGCCCCCAATATGTGTGTATATATACTTACTTGTAAATTATATACATATATATACATATTACTGTGTTTTAAATTATTTACATCATAAGACTTATGCCACAGATTGATCAGCTTTCCTTCCGAATAAAGTTGCTACTTCTCTCCAAGAGGTGGTGCCAGCTCTTGAGATGCTGGATCTCGGGAGAGACTTATACTGTTACAGTCCCTTCATGTTCAAGGTCAGAATGGTTTTAGGCTAATTTATTCTTTTTGTTCTTTTACATTAGGTCCCATAGCCCTAGCCTATAAACAAAGGGCTCCTTTAGAAACTGTGGGAATTGTCTTCTATTTACCTTCCTCTACCTAATCTTGATTCGTCACCCTTGGTTGAGTTAGAGTAAATCCATTTTGTATATTCCTCCCCTCCCCTACTCCTTGGCAAAGGGTATCCCACTCTTTCAGCCTCTCCCCCTCAATCTGGGCCTTTAAGAGGGACTCTTCCACTACTTCCCACAATGTATTTCCATATATTGCTCTTGGGAAACTAGGCTAGATCATACAAA
This sequence comes from Notamacropus eugenii, assembly GCF_028372415.1. Classification (NCBI taxonomy): domain Eukaryota; kingdom Metazoa; phylum Chordata; class Mammalia; order Diprotodontia; family Macropodidae; genus Notamacropus; species Notamacropus eugenii. Next base: position 405,409,476 of record NC_092873.1, read on the forward strand.
TTAGCCTCGACATACTACTCAAGAAAGGACAGAAAGAAGATGTTAAGTGGTTGACCCAAGGCCATACCACTACTTAATAACATAGCAAGGAATTCCAGATCTAAAATCTGTGGGATTTTTTAAAATTCTAAACTAAGAACTTGTAAAAAATTGGACAATATTTCCATTATTAATACATGGCATAATCCATGGAGTATTAGGCAAATAATCTAACTTAAATAACATCTTATTCTTTCTAGGAGGAATACCTGAACCCTTGAGATAGTGGAGGTAGTCAAAAGTCCATGTCAGCTAAGCCAAGAAAGATGTCACTCCTGACATAAGGCTGCACCCTCTTCGTTTCTATAAGATATGAATGGTTTGGATGAGATACCTTTAAGGTACCTTTAAGGTACCTTTCATCTCTAAGGGATTATAATTATATAATTCAAATGGGGATATGGAAAAAGTAACTTCAAAAGCAACCATATCACTGTACCTTTGAATCCTAGGGCCATGCTCCACTGGCCACAATCCCCTTGTCAGGAACTCTGTCCTCTCCTTATCTTGACCAATCAACCAACTTTCCACCTCCATAATATGGAGCCTCATCTCTGGCTTCTGGGCTGGTCATACATTAAAGTGGTCCCTTTGCCCACAGAAAATATATTCTAAAACTTCCTGCCTATAGTAGACATTCATGCTTTTCTAATGTTTCCTTGTTACTGGTGCCTTGAATCTGATGTCCTAACTATTTTCCTGATCTCTGCCTCTCTGCTTTGCCCTAATCTTTATGTTCTTTGATTTCTGGCTGCTCATCTGGTTTCTGACTTTCAGAGCAGTGACATCACCCCACTTACTCTTAGACCAATTTTATTCTCATCTTTGTCCTCTTTTCTGGCCCAGCTCCTGTCCTATCTGTTCCACTGCCATCATGACCCCAGTATGATTCTCCTACAGGCCTCAGGCTTCCCAGCATCCCAAAGAGAATAATTCACTTATCTCGGTGGCTACAGTTGGGAGCTCTTTGCCCACCTCTATCTCTTTGTGACTGGAGGCCAATCTCTCAGATTCTCCACAGGTAAAACAGGGACAGTAGTATTAACCCACTTCCCATTAAGGAATAATTGTCTGAACAGGTGCTCTAACACCCCTGGGTGCTATAAAAATTCTGAATGGCATGAAAACAGGTGCAGCCATCTTTGCTTACTTACCAGGTGAACGTCAGCATCATTGGGCTGAGACCAACGTGTCTAATTGGTATAAGCTCAGCTGGGGTCTTCTGCTGTATGGATAATGGGCCAAAAGGACCAAACAAAGGCAGTACAAAATGAAATCTGGATGGTAATAATGTTGCTTAGGCTGGAGTGCATCAGAGGTTCTCACAAATTCATCTGTCCTTTATTAGGACAAAGGAAGTCTCTAGAGTTTGATCGGAGGAAATTCCTAGAGTTTAGGTCATTCTTAATCTCTGGGACTGGCCTCTGCCCTCAAGGAGATGACATCCTAATCCCCTTGATCGGGAAATAGTATACAACAACTATGTACATACAACATACATGCAGGGTAAACTGGAGATCATTTCACTCCCATGCCCAATACCCATGTACATATGCACACACACACACACATATACACACACTTCAAGTCAAAATTCAACAGGCAACCTCTGAAAAATTCTTCCCCATATCCAGAAAGTTCTAAAGTTCCTGAATTAATCATTTCCTAACTTTTCAACTTTCCTTCTTCTAGTTCTTGCCCCACTCAGTCCTCTACTGCCTCTTAACTTCTTAACTCTTACTTAGTCTTCTTAACTCTTAACTTCAGCTCACCTTCTTAACTATTTTCCTAGTTATTTCTTTCTGTTTGTGTACTTCATCTCCCCTCGCTTGCTTGATCACCACCTTCTCTTCTCTCCTATTATTTCATTTCCTTTCATACTCATTACGAATTTATACAAACAAGTACCAACATGAAACATATATATTATGTCCCTTCTGCTCAACAGAAAAGAGACATACGGTGAATTGAGGGAGGTCTGTCCATTACAGGGGTCTAATACTACTCAGAAGTTTGATGGTAAGTTGTCATGGAACCAATTTAATCTACCATTCCAAATAATTAAATGCTGTTTTCTTTGGCTCTTGTAGGAAACTTGATTCCAGCTAAGATTTAGAATGTTATAAAGAAACATTCTCATCTGAGCCAAATTGAGCAAAAGAACTTACATTTCATGCCACTGTTAGGGGGTAATGTCAACTAAGTAAGTAACTGGTAAGTAACCAGAAACTAATAATACGAAGATTAAACTATACCTAGCAGCCTAAAAGAATAGATGAATGGGGCATGTATAATTAGAATCTTCTAAAAAGAAAAAAAAAGATTACAAAAATATATCTGCATGATTGTGGACATATTTCTTTCAAAGTTGAGTGATATTTGGCAAATTTCTTCACAGGGTTAGGCTGAGGTGAAGTGACTGCATTTAATTTCTGTCTTTGAAATAGGAACTGGATATGTAATATCATTTGCAAGGGTGGAGAACCCTTGTATTGCTTTACAACGATTCTGGTTAGGTTTCTTAAGAAGGAAGAGAATTTTGGAGGATATTTACTTCTCCATTCAGAGCAATTGCTTTTGCCAGTTTATTTTGCTGCTTCTAAGGAGCATGTCTCTCCAGTATTGTTTGATATACAATGATCACTGGGTGAGGCACTGGTTTTTTCCTACATGGTGTATGCCAGCATGAAGCTTGAGCAGCACATTCTTTGTTGCTGTTGGCCACCCTGGCATTCTTGTTTGGTTTCTTCTAATCAGGCAAAGTCAGGCATGTACATAACAAGGAAACTGGCTCAAATTCAGTCATAACCAGTGGCATATGAGATTAGCAGGGGGAGTCATTTGGATTACCAACATTGAAAGTACTTGTTTGCATGCATCTATGGTAGGTTCAAAGTTCTCTGACTACTCCAGGAAACATGGGGATTCTCAGGTTCTCAAATGACAATTGTATTTCAATGTGCTTTTTCCATTTGGAAAGACTACACACAGTCAATTTCCTTTGTGCTCCAGTGTAGACATACCAGACTGTTTTATAGAGATCATAGATTTAGAGTTGGAAGGGACCTTAGAGGTCATTTGGTCCACCTCCATCATTTACAGATAAGGAAACTGAAACCGAAAGAAGTTACTTGACTTCCCCAAGATTATACATCCACCAAGTGGTTAAACTGGAATACAAACTCAGGTCACATGATTCAAAATCCAGTGCTCATTTCATTATAGCTTTAGGATATCAAAATATCTATCTCAGTTCTTTCAGTGGAATTCTCTCTCTCTCTCTCTCCCTCTCTCTCTCTCTCTCTCTCTCTCTCTCTCTCTCTCTCTCTCTCTCTCTCTCTCTCTCTCTCTTTCTGCTTAATGCTAGGCTGATTTGACATAAAAATTGAGAAACCCCTAAGCCTTTGACCTGATGTTCCTAAAGAGGCTCTTATACCTAGGCTGCAGAGGCAATCAATCATCTTGATAGGAAGGTGAGAAAAAGAGGTAGGTGAGACTTCTTCATGGCAGACAAGCATGAATATTGAGGAGTATAGATATTGAAGAAACTGCATCTGTATGTGTGCTTGGCTTAAAATTGTACCTTGTGCTGTGCTGTTAGAGGTGCTGAGGGAAGAAAGTAACAGTTTGAATGATTGTGACTCAGTTTTACTTCCTTGACAGTATCTTTTGGTCCCTTTCCTATTTCTTGAGGCATGACTATGTCAGAGATCTTAGGACCTTTGCAGGCAAAGGTCATGACAGCTTCATTCAATGACATTGATAGATGAATAAAAAAAGGGAAGGGGGAAAAATTTTAAAATGACAATCCCAGAGAGAAAAATAATAAAAAGTAAACCCCATGAATCTTCTCTAAAGTAGACCATCTATCCCAATGAACATATAGATATATTATGGCTCTCCTAAAATCCAATGAAAAGTCTCATTAGAAACAAGTACTCTGGAATTTGACCTAGATGATCTCTTAGGAAATGTGAATTTTCTTAGGGATATTAAAGTATGCCATGGGCAGTTAGATGGTGCAGTAGATAAAACACTGGACCTGGAATCAGGAAGACTAATCTTCCTGAGTTCAAATCTGACCGCATTTTCTAACTTTGTGACCCTGGGCAAGTCACTTACTCCTGTTTGCCTCAATTTCCTTGAGTGCAAAATGTGCTGAAGAAGAAAATGGCAAATCACTCCAGGATCTTTGCCAAGAAAACCCCAAATAGGGTCACAAAATGTCAGACACAACTGAAACAATTGAACAACAACAATTGAAGCACATCGAAAAGCATAAAGCACAAAGTCAAGAAAGCAAGATTGATAATGACTACAACAACATAAATGGAGAGAACAGACAAAAAAAGTTAAAAATGAATATTACAATGTTACAAAGAATAGGCATGGCTCCAAAAAGGAGATATGAAAAGATACCTCCCCCTATATCACTGGAGAGATAGAACCTTGCATGTGCTTTCAGATTTTCAGTGTATTGATGAGTTTGGCTGATTTCTTTTTTCTTCTTCCTCTTTTTCTTTTTTTGTGGAAAAAGTATTCTTTGCTATACATGATAGCTTTCTGGGACTGGAGTAGGTGGGCATAGGAGGAAGCTTAATTAACCTAAAAACAAAATATATCAGTAAAAAGATTCTTTTTAAAAAATAGTATAAAGCACTATACCAATAAATAATGGTATTATTATAATGACAGAAAGCTTCCCAAATGCCTCCCTGATATGTTTTCTGTTAAACTAGAAAAAATAGTGAGAAAACCTAGAAAGATTAGGAGATGGCACATGCTCTCGGTCAGACAGTCCACAGATATTTTTCAATGCCTTTTGTTTGCTGTTCATGGTGCTGCAGAGGTCCATATGTAAGAATTTTTAACTATGGTTCCTGCTGTAAAGAAACTTAAAGACTGTTTAGGGAGACAAAGTATGAAGTGACATGAAAATATTTACAAAGCAATGCATAAACGAGTGCAAAATGGTACAAAAACTACCTAAGTGTTGAGACATTAAAAAAGTGGAGGAGTATATGATCATAGCTAAGCAGAGTGGATCATGGAAGGCTTCCCGGAAGTGAGTAGGGAAGGTGGTAAATTTTGTGTTTATACAAAGGTGGTGGAGGAGAGGAAGAAAATATGTTCCAATTATGGGGAACAGCATGTGCAAAGCAAGGAGGTGGGAACTGGCAAGTCATTAAAGTGACGTGCAAATTAATCAAGACAAAATAAAGTAAATGAACCTTATGAAAAAATCTTATGATGTCTGACATTTTAAAAAATATTTCAAATATGCAATATTTCCTTCTTGGGCTATAATCATTTATTTATATGATTTGACATTGAACTTACTAGATTTTGACATATATTCTTTAATTCTTCACCATGAAACCATATTTATCATATTGGATATTAAGCAGACCTTTGATGAAGTCTATTTTTCCAAGACTAGCTTTGATTATAACCCACAGATTTTCAAGAGTTTAAATCAGGTGAGTTCCTACATTTATTTCCATCTCTTGGATATACTTCTTAACATTTCTTGACATGGGGCATGATACAAAGTCATGTTTTCAGTCATCACCATTCAGGAGTTTGCAATTTAAAAAAATGGCTTCTCAGAGCATATATATATATATATATGTAAGTATATGTGTCTATAGATATAGATGTTCATCATTTACTTAAAATGACAAATCTTTCAGGTCCATTATAAATCTTTAAAAATCCCTTAACATTTTATGGATGTGTTTTATGATTTGATGAAAATGCCCAGATCTTGAAAATTCACCTGGACTTGCTCTGACAACAGTTCTGGTATCACTTTGAATGAAACAGTGAGTTTTCTAAATTAAAATGACCTTTTCCCAATCTATAGTACTCCAGTTTTTTTATTTGTCTTGTCTATGACAAATGACTTTTCTTCATAGCAATGTTTAGTAAATGGTTTATTTTTTACTGGCCTTCTTCTTTTTCTTCCAACTTCAAGAAGTCCATGTCATACTTTAGAGGGATTAATAGTGATCCCTTTAGCTGCCAAAGCCCTTTGAAGGTCTTCACTTATGTTTTAAGGATCAATTAGCCTTTGTGACATAACTGCTTGTCAGTTCTTGGTGTTGTTTTTTCATTTTTCTTTGAGCTTTGTTATGATTGATCCTGATCCTTGCGGAATCCCTGAAATTCTAAACTTACCAACACCAACATCCACTGCAATATCTCTAATAGTCATTGAACTATGCTCTTTAGGAGCTATAACTTCCATACCTTTCTTTAGAGTAATATTCATTCTTTTAAAGTCATAGAATTAAAAACACAATAAAAGAGATCAATGAAATGTGTGTATTGCACTAAATTCAGAACTCAAATAACAGAAAACTAGTTAAAGGTAAGGAAGCTAGCTTCATCCAGTTTTATCAAGTGAAAGTCAGGCTAACATCAGCAGAAATTTACATGTGACCACTGCTGTCACACAATGAAATCACATTAAAATTTTTGCTTGTCACAAGTAATTGACACACATCTGTGTGTGAGAGCTAGCGCGCACACTAATAGCCAGAATTGGAGGTTACAGGCGTCAGTCTCCAGAGTTCAGTCTAAGAAAGACAAGCAGAATTAAGTCACATGCACATTTATTCCTTTCAAGTGGGTGTTGTGCATGCGTGCAGAGCTGCAGTCAAAACTGGGCTCCCTTTGGGGGTGGGCCACACGGATGATAAAGACAAAGAGAAACTGCAAAGACAGGCAAAAATTGTGACCCAATCAGGTACTGCTACGGCCCTTGGGTTCAGTTTCGGTTTCCCAGGGAAGGGCCATTTCACTGAGATCATGAGATAACTACATGGAACAAGGAAGAGGGTCAGGTTAAAAAGTTCCTAAGGTCCCAGAACTAGAATGCTTGTGCTAATTCTGTCCACTAGAGCTAGTACGAACCAGCTTAAGTCAGTTCTGTGGTCATTGGCACAGCAGAGGGAGATCTGGGTTCAGCAAGCGAACACTGTAAAAGATCTCAGTACTCTCAAGGCTAAGGGATGCTCAGTCTGCCTCCTGATTGACTGATTCTGATTCCCAGGTCAATCTAGCCTCCTCTGGATAGTAAGGAAGATCGATCAAATCATGGTGGTTAGTAAAATCATTTTTCACACAGGGAAAAGATACATTTCCTGTGTCATAGAAATGTCACCAGGTATGAATACTCAACCTTTTCTGTTTCCTTCTCCAACATCTCATAAGTTACATTTTATCAGAACAAACTATGAGATTTCATTTAGGTCCCCCCAATGTCCTTAAGTTTTTTCCTTAATGTTGGGAAGACTAAATAGAAGGTAATAGCATCCACTGCATCTGTCCATTTTCTGCCACTGATCATTTTTAGCGATTTTATTAAAAGTTCCTTTCAAATTTAAGATAGATTAAAAGGATAAATATTTTATTATAATAACATGGCTTACCCATACATCTCATGCCTGAAAAGATTCATTATGAGCCTTCAGAGTTCAATAAAAGTCTTTGTGAGGGGGGGAAACACCTCCAGCTGCTGCTATGGAATTTAGAAATATAATTCATCAGGCAGGTAGTCTTAGCCACTACTTATCAGTTTCTGGTTTTTCTAATAAAATGATGTCTTAAGCTAAATGAGTATGATACCTTCTTGGGAGCTAAGCTTTATAGAAGACTACATTAGCCCCATTCTCTCAAAAGACATTTATAAATCAGCCCTGTCCTGGGCAGTGATTGAAGTCCCAGGTCATGGATAGGACACACATCCTTATATAATGCAAAGTGGAGTAGGATGTCAGTTCCTTGAGGGGGGACCTGTCTCTCTTTTGTTTTTATAGCCCCAGCATCTAACAATGAGTCAGGCATTTAATCAATGTTTTTTGATGGTGAACAGAGTACCTAACAATTGCAAAGAGGAAATCAGTCAGCTAAAGGAATACCACAGAAAAAATTATTCTGCAAAAGGCAAACTGAGTCTCAATATTTCTACACTGGAAGAACCCAGCAAAACTGAGGAGCAGGTTATATTAAGGACAATAATTACTGGTGAGGAAATCTCCCTGATTATTTTTATAGTGGCTCCTTAGAGTGCAGATGGGCAGGTGGTCACTATCTTTGACCATCACAGTTGGCTGGTGGTGCCAACACCTCAGTTCAGTTTCAATGTTGGGACAAAATGAGGCACATGCAGGTTATTAAATTATTTTTCTTTTTAAAATTTTTATATTTTTTCCAGTTACATGTAAAAACAATTTTTGACATTTGTTTTTTTTTTTCATTTTGAGTTACAAATTCTCTCCTTTCATTAACCATTAATAACAGGCAGTTTACTTAGCCCTAACATGACAGCAAGAATATAGTAGCACTTAACTTCAATAGACATGGCTTTTCCAATCTCCAAATGGAAACCTGTTTGTTCAGCAGAGCACGATTCATATGGTATTCCAAAATCCATCAAGTATGAAGGGCAACCACCATGAGAAGGTGGGACCTTTTATTCCTCTTATTGACCACCCAGTTTAAGTCTTAAATAGGAAGTTTTATAGGATTTAATAATAAGAGAGGTACAGTTTAAGCCTTGCTCTACCCCTGGCCCAATCAAGTCCTGACTTTATCAACTTTTACATAAAATTTGCCCCACCCAATGTCAGGTTGACATTGATCTACCACTAACTACATTCTCCTCTGCATCCCACCGTATAAATTAATATTGGGGCACGTCATGATCAAGAAAATTCAAGAGGGAAATTGACTTCAAGTGTTGTTTATCCCACATACACGTACAGTAGGACAAAATCTATAGATTATTTCAGATACATGTTGCAATCTATTTATAATCCCTCTATTTCCACCATTTTATGTCTTTGAGATGACTTTGCTTACCTGGATAACTTGCCAAGCTTTTTTTAGACAGGTTTCACCTTCCCCAGCTTCCCTCTGCTTTATGAAATGTTGCTACTCATAATCGTCCAACATCTTTCTTTGTAAGATTTTATCAACAATATTATATTCTAACCCAGCATTCCCTTTGGCAGTCACCTCTTTCTATTTGGCAAATAAGTCAAATCTTTGCTGACACTGGCTTTTTTTGGTGACAAATTTAACTTCTGGGTGAAATTATTATAGTTAATGCCAATATTACTTTTATCATCCACTTCTCATTTTAAAATGTTTAAAGGCTCATTTAAATAATTCAGGGTTAAATCTTTTTGATTGTATGCCTTATCTTTTTTCATTATTATTCTTTCTTCTGGTTTCTTATAAATTTTAATGTTATTTCTGAAAGTTTAGTGTTCTAACTGTGCAGATACCTGGCACAGCCATCCCCTACCCATATCCATAAAACCTCTCTTTCTGTCTCTTACAATGTAGTCTATTTCGTTCTTTGTTGTGTTAGATGGGCAGGTGATCACATGCTGGTCAGAAGAAGCAATACAAGGACACTCTGAAAGTGTCTCTCAAGAACTTTGGATTTGACTGTGCAACATGGGAGACACTGACGCAGGACCACTCATCATGGCATGCCCACATCAGAAAGGGTGCTGGACTCTATGAGCGAAGCGGAATTGAGACAGCACAAAGTAAACATAGGATGTGTAAATTTGGAGTATCTATCTCAAAAATTCATACGGACTATCTATGCCCAACCTGTGGTAGAGCATTTCGAGCTTGTATTGGTCTGATCAGTCACAGTTGGACACACTGAAACTTCACTTTATCATGGTGATGTCAGTTTGGTCCTCTTTGAAAATGAAGGACAACAACCATTGCTTATTGCTAAATAAGTCTTCAAATACATTTGTAGATCATGATGTAAAAACAATGAAATGAACTAAGAGAAATTCTAATTAACCTAAAAGGAGAATTAGTTACTCTGATCATTTATAAACTCGAGTTTAAATGTAGCCTCATATACTTAACTTGTTGTGTAACCCCAAGCAAGTCAAGTTAATCTTTGTTTGCCTCAATTTCCTTAATTGTAAAATGGGGATAAAAATAGCACCAATTCGAAGGGTTGTTGTGAGAATCAAATAAGATATTATTTACAAAACACTTAGCACAGTGCCTGGCACATAGTATATATGATGTAAATGCTTATTCACTTCCCTGCCCTTCCCCTTTCATAGATGGATGTCATTTACAATATACATGATCTGATCCTTGTCTATTTTAATTAATTATTCTCACTAACTAGGTACTAGGACCCTAATTAATAGCTAATTATTTCTACACTGCTCAAGGTGAGCATTGCTTGAATGTATGTGCATTAAATTTTTGCATCCTCTAAATTTTGGTGCCCTGGAATAAAGCCCAAGTTCTAGGTAAGACCAATGCTAATTAAAATTCTGATGGTTACCAACTCCTCTTACAAGCGCACAGGCTTACAAGGTTTAAAAGAGTAAACGGGATTATTTACAAGCCAAGAAAAGCAGACAGCACCTGAAAAATAACATTAATCATCCATAATAAACACCTCAGGGGTCCAGATAATATCTGCATTTATAATCATAGCTACCATGGCAGATATTGACACATTGCATTTACAGTGGCTCCTCAGTATGCGGCCTTCTCTCAGAGCCCTTTACAACTCTAGTACTCTTTCTCTTCCTTGCCTGATTGTACAGTATTACTCTGCCAGCTCAATCTCTATCAGATGGCCCTGGTGTCATCCCTCTGTCTATGGAATTTTGTCAGTATTCCTAGGGATCCTAACTCTGGACTTGGGACTCTTGAAACCTTGTTCTACAGCAGTGCCTAACAGAGGACTCTGCTAAATTGGCATCATAACACAGGGGAAAGATAGAGACTCTGAAGTCAGAGAAACTGGTTTCAAATCCCACCCCTAATCTCCTTAGGTCTCAGTTCCCTTGTTCATAAAATGAAAGTTAGACTAGATGACTACAGAGGTCCCTTTTCTCCATAAATCTATGGTCTATGATGGGTACAGTTCTGTAAATCTCTCACATCCACAAACATACCTAATCACAAGAAAGAACCCCTACACACACCTTTAGCCCACATGTTGAAACTTCTCCTCTGTCTCTCATCCCCTACCCAGCTTCTTGTAACCTCCAAATCCAGAAACTGACAGGAAAAAAACAACCAATTCTGAGTCCCTTCCCTTGATGTCTGGAGAAATGGAATGGTGGTGGGTGAACAGTCTCTCACTCTTCCTCTCTGCACTTGACTGTAACCAGGAAATGTTGCAATCTCCACTACAAGTTTCTTGAGTTACTTAGGGTAAAACTAATGTGACAGTTGAACTAAAACTGGCTTCTCAAGGAATGAAGATTTGAAAGTATCAATCCAGTCTAGCTTGAGAGACACACGCATCAAAGGAGACTGTGCAGACATGGATACATGTTCACATATGCAGCATCAGCAACTGCCAGCAGCCTGGAGAAGGTGGGCAGGGGTCTTTGTGTATTCAACTTTTCCATAGTTTCTTCCAGGGGCAGCTAGGTGGTGTAGTGGATACAGCACCAGTGCAGCAGTCAGGAGTACTTGAGTTCAAATCTCACCTCAGACACTTGACACTCACTAGCTGTGTGACCTTGGGCAAGTCACTTAACCTCCAGTCATCCTGATGAATATCTAGTCACTGGATTCAGATGACTCTGGAGGAGAAGTGAGGCTAGTGACCTGCACAGCCCTCCCTCACTCAAAACAAAGTCAAGGGCAAATGATGTCATTATTTCTCTAATGGCATGGTCTTCTTTCGCAATGATGGACGAACACACACACACACAGTTTCTTCCAATAAGGCATAGAAGCTTCATTCCACTTAAAACTGAGTGGCCATTCTGAGCAACCCAGGACTTGCGCCCATTTACTACTTGTCACAGAGTAGAAAGAACACTGGACTAGAAAACTGGGGTTCTAACCCTAGCTCTATAAACTGTGAGTGACTTTAACCTCTCTGTGCCTCAGTTTCCTCATCTGTAAAATAAAGACTAAACTAAATGAGGTTGCCCTCCAGTTCTAATATTCCAGGATTCTTTATCTATAGCTTGTCCTAGGCAAGGCTAACTTTCATGATGCTATATGTACTCCTTTGTTTCTCCAGGAAACTGTAGGCATTTAAAACAAAATGAAATGAAATTTTCAACTAGACAAGAAAACATGGGCTGAGGGGAAAGCCTTGAAGAATATTTTAAAAAATAATAACATCCCCAAACTTTGGGACTACCCTAATTCCTTCGTTTAGCTTATAGCTTGTGGCTGTGATCTTGCCAAATATCCCTCACACCCAAGTCCATCCCAACACTGTCCCCCAATTATGAGAGAATGACTAATGGGATGCCATCCCAGAACTCTAGGCCCTCCCCAGCAAACAGTGCAGGAGCCATGGTGATATACAGAAGCAGTGTGAGCCTCCTGCCTATTCTGCCTGAACAAGTAGGGTCCTATGAATCAGCTAAGCTTCCTTTATCTGTGGATGTGGAAGAATTCTGTCCTTAAGTGATTCTTGGCAAAATTCTTTTGTATCTCTATAGCTATAAGCACTACAGAAACTTAAAGGGAAAAAGAAGAGGCAGACAAGAATGTTCACCTTAGTAAAAGTGCCAGGGGGGTGTGATTTCAGCTGAGTTTTGGAGACAGTGTACTAGAATAGAAAATCAATGGCTTGGGGCATCAGAGGACGTAAATTCAAATTTCAGGTCTACCACTATGAATTTAACCTTTCTGGTGCCTCCATTTCCTTATCATAAAATAAGAGGCTTGGATTAATTGCTCTATAAGGACATTTCCAGTTCTGAAGTCTCTAAAGTCAACCCTCATGTGTTCCTCCTCCTCCCATCACTAAGAACTTGCTAATGCAAATCCTTACTTATAGAGACCAACATTTTGACTTTACATTTCAACTAAATAGATTTCTAAAAGGATCCATATTTATTTTAACCACTTTGGGGGAAAGTTGCTATTGCAGGAGGGCAAAAAATTAAGATAAAAAACAGGAGAGCTAAATGTACTATTTTTTCCAAGTACTTCTGAATAGATTTGCTAATAAGAATTTTCATATTTTTAAATCTTTAATTCTTCTTCACTTTCTCCTTTTTCTTCCCTTCCCAGATTCTCCTTTCTCAATAGTCATTTTAACCTAAAGGTTACTTTCACATATTAATAATTAATCAGTCAATCGATAAACATTTGTTAAGTGGCTACTATGTGCCAGACACTGAGCCAAGCCACTCACCATAAATATACTACAGGAACAAACACCTGAGAGTGCATTGATCATATAAATCCAGAATAACCCAACTTGGAACAAGGAGGGACTGAGTCACAGAAGCACAGAATTGCTGGATTTCAGGGTTGAAAACCAACCCCCTCTCCCCCATTATCCAATCCACTCCATATCTGAATGAAAATCCGTTCTACAACTTTGTTAGGAGTAGTAATCTACTACCTAGGCTGAGCTAGTTATTTCTTAAAAAGTAGTAAAACCATCTTCAGAACTTACCTGGCTCAGGATCAAAAGCCATTTGCTTGGCTCCTTGGTGACATATTTACCAAAGTCAGCCCACAAGGAAGCAGGAATTACCCACACTTAGGTTTGCCCGGCCCACTAACATGGCCCACACAGAGGCAAGAAAGCTGCATGAAACTCAATCAATGTATCCTGACTGAACTCCCTTTCCAAGATATGATTAAATAAACCTCCTTTTGTTAAATGTCAGTTGCTTGTTGGATGTCTCTTTTCATTCCAATTCCAAGCCTGAAGCATTAGACCATCATGATCAGACTTGATCTATAACATAAGCAACATAAGAAGCATGAGGTCATCTAGCTTTTTCTTGAAGACATGCAGTGAGGTTGAACCCACTACCTCCTGAGGCAGCTAACTTCTAAGAAGTTTTTCCTTATACCAAGCCTAAATCTGTCCCTTTACAAGTTCCATACATTGCTTCCATCTCTTTCCTATTTATCTTTTATCATTTCTAGTCTGAAGATCATTCTTCCCAGAAGAGACAACAGAAGCAAAATAAAAGCTTAGCACTTCTGCCTTCTCTCTCTGCCATTCATTTCCATCATTTGATCTGCCTGTATCAACTGGGTCCTGTCCCTTCTTTGTTTGTCCAATATAACTAAAATATCCTATAAGTTATCTATTGCACATGTAATTAGAGGTATGGACAACGTGTTCAAAAATACCCTGACCTTCCTGACAGTTTGCCAAGGACAGCAAATTTTAAAGGGAGGTGGGGCAAGAGTATAGGAGGGAACTAGACAATGAAAGCTCATTCTTAAGATCATGTGCAGGAAGTTCTGATTGCATCAATGTATGTTGAAGGCTTGGTAAGCCAGTATCTAGAAATGTGTGACTCATAGAAAGGTGTCCTAAGCAGAGCATACCCTAGTACTCTGTGACTGTTTCTGGTCTACTTATTGTATGGTGAAGAAAAGTTTTTAACTGATTGCTGAACTTGAAGTGAGTGTGCATATAATAAGTTCCAATAAAGAAGCTAGATCTCTCTCTTCCTTTATGCTGAGTAAGGCAAACAGCTCTAAGTCACCAGGTGGGGAGAGATGTAGAGCCAGCAACCTACTCTTCCTACTTGGGCTAAAATGTGGCCCTGAACTAACTTATGGTGCTTCACTTTCTTCTATCCTCACATTTCTTCTTTCTTAATCTTAGGTGAATGAGTTTTAGAGATGGAATGGACAAGGTTATGATATTGCAAACTTTAAAAGGTCAAAAGAGCCACCAGAAGTCCAGTGGCCAAGCCCAGAAAGGAGCCAGTCCTGCAGAGTGACCTGCGTGACCCATCCCAGTAATAGATTAATCCAAAAGCCAAGACTCTTTGTTCTACAAGAGAGTAATTCATCCATTGCGTAGGTCATACCTAGAAGATACCGATACTCAAAACTACCCCAAGGCATATATACTTGAACTTCACAATTTCAAATCAAATACAAGATTTTTCAAGCAACCAGAGGAAAGGTGTTCAGCTATGAAGGATTGCCAGATTAAATGATGGGGTTACTCCTTAACCATGGGAAACTGACAAAAAAGAACAGAAAAGGATTTTTTTAAGTTCAAGCTGCAGCCAAAGATATTTATTCTACAAAGCTGAGACCTATCATCATTTGAAATAAATGAACTCTCAACAAAAAAATGATATTTAAGGTATTCTTGTAAAAATAAAACAAAACCAGAGATGAGAAGACTATTGCTACAACTATCAAAGACAAGCAATGAAATCAATTTTCTCCTATACACAAGCTATTATTTAAAAGTTAAGTTGCTTAGCCTCTGAATATATACATGAAAATATGTATATACATATATATGTTTTATTTATATATTTATTGAAATATATATAAAATAACTCATTTCTGAGATATAAACATTCTCACCAAAATTTAGCAACCAGCTTTCACAAACTAGTTTTAGCTGGCTCAAGCACATCCCTGATTGGGAAACATAGTTATGAGAGATATTTCCTTCTAGTAGGGTCTCTTTTAGAAGATGATACAATTGAGAACTATGTTTTGGACTCTGGCCAGAGCAGTAGGAGACAGGAAGTAAATTCCCTTCATTTGGTAGCTGCATTCTTTTACGCCTAAAAACTGGTTTTTTACAAATATGTACATGTGTATACATCTGTACTTTATAATGTGTGTACATGTTATATATTTGTGCAAATACACATACATATACATGTGTATTTGTTGTTATTTGTCCTTCATTTTTTGAAGACCAATGACATTAGGGGGTGATGTCGTAACTCATTCATGAATTGTATTTAAGTGAGATAGAGTTGCACAGTCATCAGCACCACCCCCCTCTCTCTGTCTTTCTCTGTCTCTCTCTCACTCACTCATTTTTATTTGGGAGATGCATCAATCAGTGTTCAAAGAATCATTTCAAGAGAATTAATCATCTCCATCCCCAAACATATTCCATAGGTCCTTATAAGGAAGTTCCCTCCCCCTTATAACCCCTATTCTCCCTCTCCTTTTCCCTTTGATTGGAAAAAGTGGAGTACACTGTCTTAAGCCAGCCCATGGCCTTATTAACAATGTATTCCTCCACTGACAATTTCATACTTAAAAAGAGAAACTGACACAATTTCTTAACTTTCTTAGTTTGGGTTAGATTCTTTCCACCTTCTAGAAATACATGCCTAGAGGCAAGATCACCTGGCTCCCCAAGTATTTCAAAGGAGTATAGATTCCGTCAATTCAGTTAATGTAACCTGGGTAAATGCTCTGAGCCCTGCCCATTCCACCAGCAAGCTACATAACTGAGCAGGACTGGTTGAACCAGAAAACTTCTGCTCATTCCTAGAGATTCATATGACCACAAACAATACTGCCTGAAGGAATTAAGATTATAAATTAATTATCAAGAAACTAAAGACTTTAGAGTCCAAACAAGTAATTTTACCACTGTTGCTCAATCAGCAAAGTACTTCAGAAGGGAAAAGCAGATTTGGTAAGAGAATGGCCAGTTAAGAAAATAATTTGAGTTCCTAAATCCTAGCTTAAAATGTAGAAATTGAAGATTTCTGGTCAAGTTGGAATACTTCTAACAAGGATCTTGCAAATTTAGTTTAAAAGATTTTAAACAGTGAGAGAAAACTACCTATGTGTAATCACCAAAGAATTCATCACAGATGTTGGCTACAATGTAGCAATTGGAAAAACAATTGAGACAGCAGCTAGTTCACAGGAGACAAAATCCAAAGAGGAAATCAGAGACAACACGTATGGCTTCAGATACCCAGTCCAATCTTATTCAACAAATATTTTTAAGTGTCTAGTAAAGGCACCATGCTAAGTGCTAGAAATTGAAAAATGAAATAGAAAAATGAAATGTTTTATTATTTACACAAAATCTGTAAGCATAGGGAACAAACAAGTAGAAATACTAATACAGGGAGGCAATTGACTTCATTGCTATCACTAAGACATAATGGGATGAAATCCATGTCTGGAATATGGCAATGGAAGGTTATGCCTATTTTAAAAGAAATTGAAGTAAAGGGAGCATGGAAGGGTTGGATGGCAAGAATGCTGTCATTAAAAAGATACATTCATGTAACAGTTTGGCACATGTCCAGTTCATTTAATACACAGGTACCTACATGGCACACTACAGGGACCTGTTTCTGGGAGACAGAAAAACTAGCCCAAGCCTGGATATTCTAGGTTGGCCTATCATATTGTTGGAGAAGATTGTGATCCCAAAGTATTAGAGGAAATCTTTGTATGTTGTTGCTATACCTTTGAAGCAAATATTTCATTATAAAAGCAAATCGGAGGTAAAAACGAAATGGTTAAATGGAACTAGAGATAGTACTCAGTGGCTCCTAAAAATAGGAGAATTCAAACACTAGGAGCTATAATAACAAAAATAAAAGGCCAACCCCAATCTTCTCAGGATACCAGGGAACACTGGAAAGTTATACAAGTGGAACAGATCTCCTAGTTTCCAGACAGTGAGACCAGAGCAAACCCATTTTACACTCATATAAGGAAATCCAGGAAGCAGAATTGGTATGAATGAGAACATTTAGGCTAAGTACAACCAAGGCAGAAACAGAAGTAATATTGCCATTAGAACATACCACATGGGGGATGACTAAACAGATTTTGAGACATGAGTGTCATAGAATATCATTGTGCCATAACATGATGACTGCTGAAAAGCATGGAAAGACTTACATGGACAGAAGCCAAATGAAGTAGAGACAGGAAAACTGTGTCTACGATGACTACAGAAATGTAAATGGAAAGAACCACAAAATAATTTTTAAAAAAAAGAATGTCCCGAAATTACAGAGGATAACCTTAGCCCAAATAAGAGATTTAAGACATCTCCTTCTATTCCTTTGCAGGGGGTGGGGATGAGGGATAGAAGATGTCTATGAGCACAGAACTTTACATATAATAATGGATTTTTTCAAAGTATCAATAGGTTTTACTGGATTTTTTTCTTCTTGTTTTCTTTTTTTAAGTATTCTTTGTCATAAGGGATGGCTCTCTAGGAAGCAGTGATGGATACAGGGGGAAATCTAGAAGATGAAAATGAAAGATAATAAAAATGTATATTTTTATAAAAAAGAACATACCATAGACTACATGAACAGAAAGAGGAAAGAAAAAAAGGATCTCAGGAAATAGCTTACAAGCCTGTCACAGAGGCATAATATAGTAATGACGGGGGATCGATTATCCAGACATCTGCTGGAGCTCTCTCTCTCTGCCAAAAGCAGAGCAACTAAATAATTCCTTGATTTGCTTTAATGATAATTTCATTTTTTTCAAAGAGCAAAGGAACCAAAAAGGGGAAATTATTCTATATCTGACCTTCAACAAGGAGCACCTGGTTGCTATGGTAGAAAGACCTGAAACTTTGGGGGACATTCCAACCAATCCATCTTGGAATTTGTGGAAGAGAGGGAGAGGAAAGCCAAGAATAGATTGGCATGCACCCTACATTTTTGGAAAGCAGATTTCAAAGTGTTCGTAGAAAAAATAGGTAGTGTCCAATACATTAAAATTCAAAGGGAAAATCAGCCTGGAAGGAATGGGAAATTCTCAGGAATGAAATCCTGGAGACTCAAAGAGAAAGTGTTCTGATCAGAAGGAAAAAGAAGAGTAATCTAAGAAACCAGTGCTATTGCACAGGGAGCTCATTAAACAACTGAAAAAGCATACATATGGAGGATGGAAGCAAGGTAGGGAAGTGGGAATGTTTGTAAAAGCCTGGCCTGTTTTAAAAAAAAAAAACAAAAGAATTAGGAGTGCTAAAGCTCTCAATGAGCAGTTTGTAAGAAAGGGTTGACAACAACAGAAAGGGACTGTTTATGAGTTAGTTGGTATGTTTTTTTGTTTGTTTTGTTAAGGAATATTGCAGAAAAGAGTTGAATTTTTTAAAAAAGAAAAAGGACTAGTACTTGGGTTGGATAGGATCCTAATGGTAACTGATGATGGAGAGAAGGTAAAACTTCTCACCTCTTTTTTACTTATTTTTTCTGCCAATGAGAATAATTCTTGAACAGAAGTGAAAAAGGATGGAAGGAAGGAAGGAAGGAAGGAAGGAAGGAAGGAAGGAAGGAAGGAAGGAAGGAAGGAAGGAAGGAAGGAAGGAAGGAAGGAAGGAAGGAATGGAGAATGGAATAAAAGGAACAAGTGGGAGGAAGGAAAGAATGGAAAGAAAGAAAGGTTGGAAGAATGGACAGAAACAAGGAAGAAGCTGTGGAGGGCATTCCTAGGTAGTGTAATCACACAATGGAAGCAGATATTGATAAAGCTCTGGTAAAAATCTGGAAAAGGGTTTTATCTTGTGGAAAGCATGTTAGTTTGAGGACCTGAGTTCAAATCTGTACCCAGCTACTCATATGACCTTGGACCTCACTTTCCTCAACTATAAAATGGGCAATTTGAATGAATTCACCCACATTTCCATTAAAATCCTACATTTCAGAAGTTTGTCCTTGTGTGCGAGAATATTTTAAATTGATTTTTTAAAAAAACACAACTCTGATGACAGGTGTGAGGAGCTTAGTTTCACAGATGATGTTGACTCATAAATCAATGAACTGGACAGTACAAAATAAGAGAGAATGATGCCAGTCTAGCATTTATTAAGAATGCTGCAGTTGTCAAAGAGAACGGAAATCATCTTTGTCCTGTGAGTGCATCTTGCAACAATGACACTTTTCTGGAGGTGTCTCACAGTCCACTACAGACAATTTTCTTTAGGCTCTAGCAATGTTTTCTGTTGTTTAAAGACACACATTAATTTAAAGTTTTTTCCCATTTTCTCTGCAAATTACAGCATTCAGAGGAAGTGGCAGCTGCTGTAATTAAGACACAGTTAATTGCCTATCCCCTTAATTGCAATGATAGGATTTTGACAGTTTGGTAAATAAGAATTGTTTGGTTTTCTCTGGCAAACTAAGCTTCAGTCTCATCTTCCCTAGTAAATGCTGAGTAACCAAGATTCTATGACAAAAGAGTCATCAGATGGAAGAACCAGGGAACAGATACATCCTATGATATTAGAGTTGTTTCAAGTGCCCATCACTGTCAGGCATGTTTCTGTATTTGTACATATACACACATATGTATGGTTCATGTGTACAAATGTGTGAAAGTGTATACGCATATATACACATGTGTATATATGTACATAATTACACACACATAGGCATATGTAGGTTGTTGTATATAAACACATGTGTCTATATGGATGATAAGTATATATGCACATATAAACATACATAATGAATATATATGTATACAAACATATTTATGTATATTTATAGCTCATGGATTTCCTGCCTGATTGCCACTAATGTCCTCATAAAGGATACTCCTCAATGTATACATTGACATCTGTCTCATAAAAATTGTATATAGATGGAAAAGGAGGCATTTGGGTCTGAAGTTACTAATGTTCTTTCTGTCACCTTACTTTGGTACTAATAAAGTTAGAGATGTTTTTCTGCATCTTTGGTACCTTTTTCTCTTTTAGATAATTCAAGAAATGGTCCTTGAACCAACCCCCTCACCACCAAGTCACCTACAGAACAGAGATCCTCTATGTGTACTTATAATCTGGCTGCTTTTCCCATCTATGTTCCCTTTAGTGCTATTTCAGCCTCCCCTGTAATCACATCTGTTATGTTACAGTCCAAATGAGCTGGTTCTACAATGCCTGACAATAATAAAGTTCATAATAAAAATCTCTGCAGATATTTCCCGCTTTTCTTCTTGTCCTCCTTCCATTATCTTTAATTTGTACAACAGGCTACCTCTTTAGCAACACACAATTGAAGGAATGATGCAGAGAACACACAGAGATTTTTGTTTATTGATAATTTAAAAAATTAATTTGATAGTGCAAGCAACGCCTTAAGGGGGTCTCTTCCAACCAGGTGTCACCCATCTATACATCAAAATTAATTCAAGTATTCTTGAAATAGGGCACAGCCAAGATGGCAGAATACAAACAGGGACCTGCTACAGCTCTCCCCCTCAAATCCCTCAAAAAATCTGTAAAAAAAATTACTCTAAACAAATTCTAGAGCAACAGCAGTCACAAAATGGCAGACTGAAGCAAATTTTCAGCCCAAGACAATGTTCATGGTTGTTGGGAAGAGTCTATCACATCAGACTGAGATCAGAGTACAGTTTGGTGGAGCCACACACACGGCATGAAAGGAGCAGGAGCAGGCTTTAATCACTGGTGGCTGCCATGTAGTCCTGACATCTCAATCCACAAACACTAAAGACAGTTTCAAAGGTCAGTGGGAAGGGTTTCTCGTGTGGCTGAGAGGGGAGCATGGTCTGGTCCCAGCCCCAGTCCCATGGTGGCTACAGACACTGCTGGAGCAGAGGCTGCTTCTGGAGTCCTCCACTTAACAAAGCTTAAAAGTCAAGTATTGGCTGGGAAAATGAGTAAATGGGGGGAAAAGAAACAGACTATAAATTCTTACTTTCTCGATGAAGAGGTGTTTTCTTATATCATTGATGACAAGGAATATCAAAACATACAACCAGAAGAAGACAACAAAGCCAAAGCTCCTGCATCCAAAACGTCTAAGAAAAATATGAATCATTTCAGGCCACAGAAGAGCTCAAAAAGAATTTTGAAAATCAAGTAAGAGAAGTAAAGGAAAAATTAGGAAGAGAAATGAGAGTGATTCAAGAAAAACATGAAAAAAGAGTCAACAGCTCGCTAAAAGAAACCCAAAAAAATGCTGAATAAAATAACACCTTTAAAATTAGACTAACCCAAATGGCAAAAGAGGTCCAAAAAGCCAATGAGGAGAAGAATGCCTTAAAAAGAAGAATAGGCCAAATGGAAAAAGAGGTCCAAAAGCTCACTGAAGAAAATAATTCTTTAAAAGTTAGAATGGAGTAAATGGAAGCTAATGACTTCATAAGAAATCAAGAAATTATAAAACAAAACCAAGAGAATGAAAAAATAGAAGACAATGTGAAATATCTCATTGGGAAAACAAGTGGCCTAGAAAATGGATCCAGGAGAGATCATTTGAAAATTGTTAGATTACCTCAAAGTCGTGATCTTGAACATCATCTTTCAAGAAATTACGAAGGAAAACTGCCCTGATATTTTAGAACTAGAGGGTAAAATAGCAATGGAAAGAATCCACCAATCACCTCCTGAAAGAGATCCCAAAAGGAAAACTCCTAAGAGTCAAATTTCAGAGTTCCCAGGTCAAGGAGAAAATATTGTGAGCAGACAAAAAGAAACAATTCAAGTATTGTGGAAATACAATCAGGACAACACAAGGCTTAGCAGCTTCTACATTAAGGGATCAAAGGTCTTGGAATATGATATTCCAGAAGTCAAAGGAGCTACAACTAAAACCAAGAATCACCTACCCAGCAAAACTGAGTCTAATACTTCAGGGGGGGAAATGAAACTTCAATGAAATAGAGGACTTCCAAGCATTCTTGTTGAAAAGACCAGAGCTGAATAGAAAATTTGACTTTCAAATACAAGAATCAAGAGAAGCCTGAAAAGATAAACAGGAAAGAGAAATCATAAGAGACTTATTAAAGTTGAACAGTTTATATGCCTACATGGAAAGATGATATTTGTGACTCATGAGACCTTTCTCAGTATTAGGATAGTTGGAGGGAATATATGTGTGTGTGTGTGTATACATATGTGTGTAGATAGATAGATAGATAGATAGATAGATAGATAGATAGATAGATAGATAGATAGATAGATAGATAGATAGATGTAGATAGATAGATAGATGTAGATAGATATATGGAAAGAGAGAGCACAGAGTGAGCTGAATATGAAGGAATGATATCTAAAAAAGAAAATTAAGGGTTGAGAGGAATGTATTAGGAGAAAGAGGAAGTGAGAGGTAGAACGTAGTAAATCATCACATAAAAGGGGCAAGAAAAAACTTTTACAATGGAGAGGAAGAAAGGGAAGGTAAGAAGGAATAAGTGAGCCTTCATTTCATTGAATTTGACTTCAGGAGGTAATAACACTCACACTCAATTGGGTATGGAAGTTTATCTTACCATACAGGAAAGCATATGGGGGGAAGGGGATAAGAGAGGGGAAATAATAGAGGATATGGAAGATTGGGAGAAAGGGTAATTGGAAGCAAATACTTTGGTAGAGGGACATGGAGGGTGGGACATGACAGAGAGAAATATAGTTAGTCTTTCAAAACATCACTGTTGTCGACATGTTTTGCATGATCACACATGTATATCCTTTATCAAATTGCTTCCCTTCTCAATGAGGGTGGATGGAGAATGAGGGAAGGGAGAGAAATAGGAGCTCAAAGTTTTAAAAATGAATATTAGAGGTTGTTTTTACATGCAAATAGAAAATAAGATATATAGGTAATGGGGTATAGAAATCTATCTTACCATACAGGAAAATAGAAGGGAAAGGGATGGGGGGTAATAGAAGGGAGGGCAGATTGGAGGAAAGGGCAATCAGAATATTCTGGGGTGGGGGTAGGGAGGAGACGGGGAGGATTTTAAATTCAAAACTGTGTGGAAGTAAATGTTGAGAACTGAAAATAAATAAATTTATATGAAAAAAATTTCTTGCAATATATAATAGAAATAACCCCTATTCAATAATCCTCTGGATCACAAGAAAAGGAGATAGATGGCCATCAAAGGTGTTCAACACTGCGAGAGAGGAGATCAAGCTCAGAATCCAAGCAGAAGAGAGTTTTCCTACAAAGGGTGAGGTCTTCTAGATGCTTCCATCTGCAGATGGCATTATTCTGTTTGTATCAAGCCCTGAAATGTTGTGATCTCTTACAAGAGATCTATAATAATCAATAGAATTTGGCTTTGCCATCCATACAGTGAAAACCATGTAGATAAAGAATTTCTATTGCTTAGATTATTACATGCAGTTGGATGGACAAACTGTAGAGTTTGTCGCTCGGCATGTATATTTGAGATGATACAAACTTGGACCCAGAATTAAGCAGGAGAAAGAGCATGGGCTGGATGGCCTTTAGAAAACTGCAAAGTTTCTTCCAATAATTCTAGAGAGCAATTTGGAACTATGCCCAAAGGGCTATAAAAATGTGCCTACTCTTTAACCCAGCAATACCACCTCTAGGGCTGTATCCAAAAGAGACCATAAAAATGGGGAAAGGACCCACATGTACAAAAGTATTTATAGCAGCTCTTTGTGTAGTGGTCAAGAATCAAGGGGATGCTCATCAATTGTGGAATGGCTGAACAAGTTGTGGTATATGAATGTAATGAAATACTATGGTGCTATAAGAAATGATGAATAGGCAGACTTCAGAAAAACCTGGGAAACCTTATGTGAACTGATGCTGAGTGAAGTGGGCAGAACCAGGAGAACTTTGTACACAGTAATAGCCACAGTGTTTGATGACTGACTTTGATGGACTTAGCCCTTCTCAGCAATGCAAGGGCCTAAAACAATTCCAAAGGACTCATGATGGAAAATGCCATCCACATCCAAAGAAAGAACTATAGAATCAGAAGACAGAGCAAAGCAACTATTTTTTTTATGTTTTTTTCTTTCTCATGGTTTCTTCCATTTGTTATAATTCTTCAATGCAACAGGACTAATGTGAAAATGTGTTTAATAGGAATGCATATGAAGAGCCTATATCAGATTTAATGCCATCTTGGGGAAAGAAGGGGAGAAAATTTAAAACTTACGGAAGTGAGTGTTGAAAACTAAAAACCAATCAATTAATTAATAAAAATTGCAAAGCTCCTTTAATATCTTGAAATTTCTCTTGGAAACAGAGGCTTATCTTTTTTAAAAACCAGCATCCTTGGTTGTTAGAGGACTGCAAGATATATTCTTTAAGGAACCAAAAATTGATATCATAAAGAGCTTAAGAGAGGTATGTGTTATGATTATAAGCCCACTGTAATTAATAACAAATAAGGAACTTTGAAGAAAAATAGAAGTAAAGGCCATTGTCAGGGAAATATATTAAAAGAGAAAATGGCCTGATCACATGATGAGGATGAGGGATAATGGAGACATTCTGACACTCCACTGATATCATTGCAATGTCCAGAGGAAGCAAGGAAGGCTCCCCCTGTGGGAAACTTAAGGGATGACATGAACAAGAGTCATAGTATGGGCAAGAATTTATGGTTGTGATCTGCACTCTTGAAGGGAATTTTAGTACCTACCTGACCCTCCCCAGTCCATCATACGTTCTGCACTTTCCTTACCTTTACAGCATTCCCTGTACTTGGCAAGCCCTTCTCTGCATCTCTGTCTGTTATAATCCTACCCTACCCTACTGAAAAGCAAGCTCAAAGCCTACATTGAGCCTTTCCTGATCCACCCTGTCAGAAATTCTATTTCCTTCCTTAGACTTCAAATATCACTTATCATGTTCCATTTTATATTATACTCATCTGGGTACATCTCTCCTGTCCCTTACCAGATTCTAAAGTGTATCTTATTTATTTTTGTGTCTCCTGGTGCTCTGGACATTGCTCTGCCTATAAGCAGATGTTTAATAAAATTCTCTTGGACTCCCAAAGTAACAAGGTTATTCATTCATCCATTCATTCAATAACTTTTTCACCACACCCTGACAATTCTCCAAGACTCTAAGCTGGAGAGGAATCTCCAATCTCAATCAGTGGAGGGAGTTTCCATGCTAGGAATTCCTTACCCAGATGGCATCGCAGGTCCAGATAATAATACCTGATATTTAAATGGGTTTTTTTAAGTTTCCAAAGCCCTTTGTATACATTAGCTCATTTAATCTTCAACAACCTTGTGGAATAGGTAATACAAATATGATTGTCCCCATTTTACAGATGTGGAAACAGACTCACAGAGTTGAAGTGACTTGCCTGAAGTCACATAATCATTGCACTAGGTCAATTGTTGTTTGTCCTTTGCTCTCAAAGAGGACATCAGGGAGGTGGTGCCATGACTTGCAAATGAACTGGATTTAAGTGATGGAGGGCTGTGCAAAATCAACAGCCTCACTTTCTCCTCCAGAGCCATCTGGGTACAGTGGCCAGATATAGATCACAATGACTAAAGATGGCAATGGGTCATGAATGACCCACAACTTTACCTTAAGTAAGTCTCTCTAGGGTACTTTTGGATAATACATCAGAGGACTGATCAGAGTCATCCTCTCCTGGAACATCAAAGATGAACTAAAGCGACCTAAATATCTGTCTCTTGTTTATAGCTTTTAAGCATCTAAAGGTCATACAGGTTTAAATATGACCTTTTCTCCCTGGACCTGAATCTCCTTGGTATAATTCCCACTGAAGCATCTGTTTAGCTGCTGGTTTTAACACAATCTAGCATGGGACTTTCAGAAGCCTGTGTACTTACTGATCATACGTACCGTTTCCTTAAGAATTGTTTAATTAGGAAAAGTAGGATTCAGCAGTGCTAGCAGCTCCTGGCCAGAGTTTGACTTTTAGCAGCCTTGAATCTAACTTTCCCCTTAAGTCATCCCAGGCCACTTAGGTCAGGAAATACTCTCTATGTGTCTATTTTCTCATACTGCATTAGAGAATGATTATCATCTCAGCTTTTATTAATATTCTTTATTTTAAATCACAGTAGATCCTTGTGTGTATAATTCTCTTTTGCTCTCCTCTACTTATAAATAGATTTGACTGCTTAACAATGGAGTATATTCAGTTTAATAGCTATGCTATGATCAGAATGGGAGGCTGGGAGTTGGGGCAGGGTTCTTAGGAGTGTAGGCAAGAAAAAACTTCAAAGTCAGAAAGACCTAGGTTTGATTCTGCCTCTGACCCATACTGAGTGGATGACCCTAAACAAAGCTTTTAATCTCACTCCTTCTCTCCCCATGTTCTTGGAGAGAAGGCACTGACCTGCATGAGTGGAGGAATTTTCCTCACTATTCTCTATATCAATGAAATCACAGGCCCAAGCCCTACTTCTATTGTCAGAAAGTCATTATGAGAATGAGTATGAGAAGTCAGAGAATTGCCTGTAAAATAGTAGAGCTGCAAAGGATTTGGGGGATCATCTACTCCTATTCTCTTGCTCCTGCAAGTGGCCCAGGAACCACCACTTTAACCTACTGAGTGTTTTGGGCAATGATATTTCAGGAATGAGGGGAGATGTATTTGTACTAAATCATGATCCCAATTCCCTTTTCAAATACAAATTTCTTTAGAAATCCTATTCTTTCCCCACCCCCACTCTCTTCTGTTAAATTTCTGAGAAAATCCACACCAATGTGAGGCCTCCATTTCACAACTGGAACAATGCATTATGGTCCCAAGAAGATTTCACAGGTAGGAATAGCAGCTCTGTTTAAAATATGTGTATATTATAACCACATGTTTCTATTTCTCTATAATTCATAATACTCAGTCTGGTGATGTTCATATTTTCTGAAAGAAGTTTTTAAAGTCTAAGTCAGTGTTTATGTATGTGGGTGGGATGGAGAATGATAGGGGATGATTAATGAGTCATTCGTTCATTTAAAAGACATTTACAAAGCATCTATTATGTGAAGAGAGCACTGAGGCCAGGAGAATTAAAAAACTGAAATAAGCCACTCTTTCTGTCTTCAAGGAGCTAACAGTCTGTAAGACACACCACATTAAAGAGTTGCCAAACAAAGTCCTCTCTGAGCTCTGAAGTAGAGCATCATTGTTGACCAAAGGGATCAAGGAAGGCTTCATTGAAGAATTGAGATCAATGTTGCCGTTTAAGGGATGAGAATGAAGGAATTCAACAGGTAAAGAGGTGGAAGGAGGATAAATTGAGGAATAACTTGAGAACAAAGACAAAGATAGCTAAAGCCAAGGAAGTCAAGAAGATTGATCAGGAAAGAGCAGGATCCCAGATCGTAACTGGAAAGGATCTCAGAGGCCACCTAGTCCAACCTCCTCATCTAACACATGAGGGAACAAGGCTTAAAGAGGTTAAGTATTTGACCAAAATCACTCAGATAATGAGCCTTAAAGATAAGACTTGAACCCAGGTCATCTGCATCAAGAGCCACTGCTTTTTTCCATTGCACCAGCCTGTGAGAAAATCAAGAACCCTGGACAGAGCACTGGGCAACCGAAGAGAAGCCAACAGTGCTTACTGAGCATGAAGGGAAGCAAGATGCAGTTTGGCTGAAGCCAAGGGAAAAAGCGATCGTTGGTAACATCATTTGCTATAGGGATGTAGAGATGACAAAAAAAAAAAACAAACCAAAAACCAACTCTCCTGGTTTCGCTTTTAGGTGGCCTTTAACAGAATAGCATGAAAGAGGGACAAAAAAAAATTTAAGGAATTGAAGGAGAGTAACTCGTAAAGAAGTGGGGATGGGGAGGAGCATTGAATGTAAACAACTTTTCAGGTAGTTTAGCAATAAAGTGAGAGATGAAACCATAGCTTATTAGGATAAAAAGAATCAAGGAGATGGGTATTTTTGGTACGATTTTTAAGGACAGACTTTTAAAAGTACATTTGTAAGTGTAGAAGGAGACAGAGGGGAGTTAAGAAATTGAAAGCTAAAAATGAAGGCATGGCTGTTAGTACAAAGTCCTAAAGGAGAGAAGATGGAATAAGGGGTGGAAGTAGAGGAATCAGTCTTCTCCTCATCCATTATCACTAAAATTCTCCTTTGAAGTCAATTTCTGTCCCCCAAAATTGGTACACAAAACATATACACGATTTTATCACTTAATATTTTCAAGAAGAAAATATCATTCAGTGTCCAAATTTTCTCACAGATCTCTTATTCCCACCCAATGAAACATTCTGTAGAAGAAAGTTTAGGAAATGCTGCTCAAGAACACTCTTGACTATGTCTCATTTATGTTTCCTCTTTCACAATGGGATTTCAGTAATGGATAAGCTGTTCTGTTTCATATGAAATTGGATTCTCCAGAATAACCAGGAAGACACCAAGAGGATGCTGTCCCAAGACCTGGAAGAGTAGAGTAACTTTTCAATCAGTCAACAAGCATTTATTAAACCCCCCTATGTACCAAGTACTGAGCTATGGGGGCGGGGGGGATATACCCACAGAAGCCCCTGCCCTCAAAGATCTTACATTCCGAGCCCCACTGTCTCTCTGAGGTGCTTCATAATACCTCAATTATGATGTAAATGGTTAAGTCTAGTCACCATAAGGAAAGCTTTGTTTCACTGCTGAATTTCTAAAATTCAGGATCTAAGATACTACAGTTCTACTGCGGCTGTTTTTTTCCTTTCATCATCTAAGAAGGGCAGATTTTCCTCTCACTTTGATACCAGTCTAAGCAGGTAACTCTAGTGACTTCCCATAAAAGTAATTATTTCTAAAAACTCATCAAATTTGTACAAATTGAATCCTATTTTAAATGGTGTAAGGGAAGGGGCATTAGGACTTCGTGGATGAAAGACCTCAGTTCAAATCTAATCCACAGTGACCCTGGACACACTTTACCTGCCCCAGGCAGCTCTTTAAAAATACAAATAGTAGAGTTGTTGCTGAGTTGGTTTGCTCCTTGTCCTATACATAGAAAACCCACAGGGTCAAGGGTCTGAACCAAAAAAAGAAAACAAAAAAAAAAAAACTAGGCATAGAAAGCA
The DNA here is from genome assembly GCF_028372415.1 of Notamacropus eugenii. NCBI lineage: Eukaryota > Metazoa > Chordata > Mammalia > Diprotodontia > Macropodidae > Notamacropus > Notamacropus eugenii. Next base: position 405,439,072 of record NC_092873.1, read on the forward strand.
GACAGACTGCTATTTAAAGGAATCCTATGGTAAATCGTTTTAGTAGGCAAATAATTAGTGTCTGAGCTTCAGAGGGTGGATTCCATGATCTCAAAGGTCTTTTCTGGGCATAGCTTTGAACCTATGATCTATGAGTATCTGAGGGATGGGAGGGTAGTTCATGAGTCTGGTAGTTCACCAGTCTACCATGGTGATTCATAATACTCCAAACCCACATATAACATGCACATAAAAACCCCAAAAACCAGATGACAAAAGTTGGGCTTGGATCCCCTCCATTGCACCTTTTCTGAAGGGTACAAACTGGGCTTTCATTTGGTTTTTTTTCTCTAGAGAAGTAGGGAAAGTTGTGGACCTGGGAGTCAAATATGCTCAATATACTTCCCACTCAATATACCCCGCTGTATTAAATCAGTTGCTAGCCAGAGTTATTTAATCACATTCTGGAAAGAAAACACTCAAGCCTTATTCTAGTCACCAGGAAGCTACTCTAGCCAGGACTACCCATGGTGGTTAGAGGCAGTTCAAAAGATATTGGGCCTGGAATCCAATTCAGCCTCAGACATTTGCTATCTGTGTGACCTTAGACAAGTCACTTAACCTCTCTGTCTCAGTTTCACTGTATAATATTAGTACCTACTTCCCAGGGTGATTGTGAGGATCAAATGAGATAATATTTGTAGAGCACCTGGCACATTTCCAGTTGTGTCTGACTCTTTGTGACCCAATTTGGGGTTTTCTTGACAAAAGGTATTGCAGTGGTTTGCCATTTTCTTCTGCGGCTCGTTTTTTACTAATAAGGAAACTGAAGCAAACTTACTAGCTGTGTAGCCCAGGGTTACACAGCTAGTAAGTGTCTGAAGTCAGATTTGAACTCGGGAAAATTAGTCTTCCTCACTCCAGGCTCAGCATTCTATCTACTGCACCACCTTGCTGCCTGTAACCCTAGAACCTTAGTGGATACTATATAATTGCCAACTATTATCATTATTAATTGGAATGTATCCCCCAGTCACTCTTTAAACTCTAATCCTTTGCCTCAGACAAAAATACAGCATCCTCAGAGGCAAAACAAGAAAAATAATGCAGAAATTAAGGGCAGCTCTGGGAACACCCACTGACAACCAAACTGGACTTAGAGAAAAATTGTTTCAGTTTATCACAGAAATTAAACGCCACTCCCTAAATGGTCCTGAGTTTATCTAAAATAGATAGATTAGATTAGGGCCCTGGCATTATGATTCTAAAACCTTGTCCTGTCCTTGGATCTTGCAACAATCACCTCCTTGCTTTACCCACTGGCTTCCCTGGATTCCTTCAAGACTCAGCTCAGACGCCGCCTTCTTCAGGAAGCTTTTCTCATCCCTCCCTGGTTAGTCTCTTCCGCTCTGAGGTTACCTTTCATTTACACTTGTATATACCTAGTTGTACATGTTACACTTGTATATGTGTGTATGGAAATATGATACACTTGTACATACATAGTTGTTTGCTTTTTTCCTCCCCCTCTTGAGGGAAAGGACAGTGGGGTTTTTTGCCTTTCTTTGTATCCCCAAAGCTTAGTTACAGTGTCTGATGCATAGTAAGTACTTAATGTAGGCTTTCCTTGTTGACTGGCTGTCTACCTCCCTCCCAGGATCATTGCAAAGTGTCATTTAAAACCCTTCACAACCTGGCCCCAACCTACCTTTACAGTCTGATAAGACCAGACATTTCTCCTCCTCATGTACTCTATGATTTAGCAAAACTGGTTTTCTTGCTGTTTCTCACTCATGATCCTTCATCTCCCATCTCCATGTCTTTGTACTGGCTGTCCTCCATACCTGGAATGTATTTTCTCACCTCCACTTCTTTAGATCCTTTCATTTCCTATAAATTCAACTTGTGTCATCTTCCACTTGAAGCCTTTTATGACTCCCACAGATACTAGTGCCTCCTTGCCCCCATTTGCCTCCCAAATTACCTTGTATTTATTTGGTTAAAAGAAAGGAAGGAAGGAAGGAAGGAAGGAAGGAAGGAAGGAAGGAAGGAAGGAAGGAAGGAAGGAAGGAAGGAAGGAAGGAAATGAATAAATAAATAAATAATGGAAATAAAATATGAAAATAAAATAAAAATAGAAAAAATATGAAAATAAAACAAATAAGTATATGTATCAGATTATCAAGCTCTTTTCCTTTTCAGCTGAACTCCTGAAAAAAAACTATCTTTACCCCTTGCCTCTGCTTCCTCTCTTTTCTTTAACTTCTTGGTGCTTTGCAATCTGCCTTCTGAGCCCATCACTTAACTTTGATTGTTTTCTTTCAAAGTTACCATTGATCTCCTAATTACCAGAGGAAGTAGGAAGAGAACCCAGGCCTTTTCTGGACCTTCAACTTTCCTGAATTCTTTACAACATTTGACACTATTAACTGCTTCTTGGATACTCTCTCCTGTCGGGGTTTTTATGACACAGCTTTCTTCCCACCTGTCTGACCCTTTCTTCTGAGTCTCCTTTGCTAATTCATCTTTTATATCATACTCCCTAAATGTGCATGTACCCCAAGGTTCTATCCTGCTCTACTCTCTCACTTGTTAGCTTCTATGATTCTATACATCCTATCCATATTCATGTAATACCAAGTAATGTCATATGGCACAGTTGTATTCACAATTAGGATAAACACTAAAGAAATTGCTAAATACTTGCTACCAAATCCAGCATGTTGAAACAGTCATGTAAAAGAAACCTGTTGTTCCTAACCCCCTAGGCCAGAAGTGTCCAGCTTGGGCCAGCAAAACCACCAAGTACAGCCTGAACCAGATTAAAATGCAATTAGGAAATGCTTAACAAAACCAGTAAGAGTAAAATCCAACATAGTTAATTATTTGTGATTTCCTGAGTTAAGATGGGAGGCAGGGCAGAGTTTTATTTGAGCTTGACACCACTAGTCTAGTTGACTAGTTTCATGACAGTGATTTTTTTTTTAAAAAACTAGATCCATTAATAAGTTTAAATTTCAGATAACGGGCAGTATGACTTCCTAACCAATATAGGAGCCTGATAAAATTCTCAAGTGCGGATCAAGTAGAAATTAAATCTTGGGGCAATATCTCTTCTGATACAGGGGACTTAGAGTTTGCTTTGGTTGTGGAAGAATTCTGAAAGAGAGTCTACCACTAAAGTTACAACCAATGAATAATAATCTATATTTTTTAATAAGATGAAAGATGTTGTTGATGATGGTGAAGAAAACAGTTATGCAGTCCTGGCTGACAAGAATATGGAAATTATGGTAAATATAAACTCAACAGCTAGTGTCATGTGTTCATGTTTCACTTGTCACATTTAGATTTGGGATGTGGTTACATTTTGTAAGATTGACTAAAACATCAACAGAAGCATATAACCATCTCAATTCAGTTCAGCCACAAACATTTATTAGCTACCTACTAGGTGTCAGGCATTATGCTAATGTTAATGCTTTCTCTCCTTTTAGACTTTTTGTACATAGGTATTTACATGTTCTTTCCACCATTAGAATTTAAGTTCCATGACAGCAAGGTGGAGATTTTGTCTGAACGCCAGGTACTTAGTACAATACTTAGCACATAGTAGGACTTAACAAATGCTTATTTGTTTGTAAACTAAAATTATTTATAAATTTGTATCTTTCATATTGTAAATTTGTATATTGTATTTTATAAATTTGTATATTATATATAAATGGATAAATGTAAATTTGGTAAAAACAAGATAAAAAATAGTTCCTGCCCTCAAGGAACTTGCTTTTGTGTATATACCAGATACAGACGAGTAAATATGAAGTAAATACAAACTAATATAAAGCAATTTCAAAAGGTAGAGAGAGCACTGATGTCTATATGAGTAAGAAGTCTCATGTAGAGGTAACAGCTGAGTTGGACTTTAAAGGAAATCAGGAATTTGAAGTAGAGATGAAAAACTAGTGCATTCCGGACATGGAGGTCATCCCATGCAAAGACATTGGTAATGGCAAATGGAACATCATGGAGGGGAGGTCTACAACTGGAAGATCAGTTTCGTGTAAATAGAGAACTTAAATGGGGAATAAGATGAAATAAAAGTGGAAATGTTTTCAATTTCCTCTTACAGATTGCATTTTTTTGGGAATAGAACATAAGGCAAATAGCCTGGAATAGTGAAAGGAGGCACTGGACTTGTGCCAGGCCTAGAGGCCTGAGGGCTACCCAAGTCTTACCTTACCTGTCCCAGGTCTTCGGTTGGCCAAACTGGATAAACGTATGAGAGAAGAGACTTTCCGGAGTCGAACAAGGGTTAGGCTTTATTCAGGGTCCTGGTTACATGTGCAGGGGGAGCTCTTCCTTAGGAGGGAGAGAGAAATCTTCCAAGGAGGCAAAGATCTTACGGTAAGAGATTGGAAGTAGAAGTGTAAGTGGGGAGAGAGGGGGAGGGGAGAGCGAAGAGAGGAAAAACGGAGCCTTCTGTCCTGTCAGGGCCCCTCCGCGCTAAGAGCGCCTTCAGGCTTTCCTGACCCTACTTAAGCTCTCCGGCGGCGTAGTTTGCACCTGAATACCGTGCCTATTAGATAACAATAGGTGTGCCCAGATCCGGGCCAATCTCGAGGGCGGGGAGAGCTCTCTCCCATCATGTTTCTCACGGGAAGAGGCGGAAATATACGAGATAGCTTGGTCTCACTCCTCGATTCCCTGCTGTTTTCTGGGGGGCCTCATGAGAACTCTAAGATTTAGAAGTTCCCACCTTTACCAGCCTGAGACTGTCCACATGAAATTGAGCTTCCATCCCCAACAGACTTGAAGTCTGAAAACTGGGAATTAATGACCAGGTCTTCAGCTTTCTAGATCAGCAGTGTGATTTTTAAAAATTTTATTTAACTTTTCTCAGCTGTGATTTCTCTGTACATTAAATGGGACATAATAGCACTTCTGGGCTCTAGGTGGTGCAGTGTGGGAGACTGGAGTTCAAATTTGACCTCAAGCATACATGCTAGTTGTGTGATCCTGGGCAAGTCACGTAACCCTGTTTGCCTCAGTTTCCTCATCTGTAAAATGAGCTGGAGAAGAAAATGTTGAACTGCTCCAATATCTCTGCCAAGAAAGCCCCAAAATAGGGCACAACTCAACAATAACAAACAACACTTCTGCTAACTGTCTCATAAGATTGTTGTGAGATCTTTAAGGTTTGGTATCAGAGGACTTGAGTTCAAATCCTACTCCCATCTATGTGACCTTAGCCACATCATTTAACATCTCTGCATCTTAATTTTCTCCTGAAAAATGAGGAGCTTGATCTTTAAAATATGCTATCAGGTTACTTATCTGACTATGCCTGTGGACCCATAAAGGGGCAGCTAGTGGCTCCTTGGATAGAGTGTTGGACCTGGAGCCATGATGACCTGAGTTCAAATCCAACCTCAGACACTTAGCTATGTGACCCTGCGCAAGTAATTCATTTAACCTCAGATTGTCTGACAAAAGGAACCACTGGAGAAGGAAATGGCAAGCCACTCCAGTATCTTTACCAAGAAAACTCCATGGACAGTATGATCCTTGGAGTTACTAAGAATCGGAGGTGACTCAACAATAAACAGGGGGCCCATGAGGTACTATATAAATGTTACCTGTCATCTCTGCTGTTACATGGCATAATGAAGTTGTTGTAAGGAAAGTGTTTTTAAACTTTAAAACACTGTAATAATAATAATAATAGCTAATATTTCTAGAACGCTTTATGATAAAGTGATATATATATGCATATATACATGTACATGAGTATGTGTGTGTATATAACTTATTTAGATATGTTTAAGTATATATAGTGTGGATATATGTATATATACACACACACTATCTATACGTATACCTATACACACACATATATACACACATATGATTTCTTTTAAATCCCCACTAAAATCCCACCTTCTACAGGAAGCTTTCCCAACCCCTCTTAATTCTAATGCCTTCCCTCCATTCATTATTTCCTATTTATCCCGTATAGAGGCTGCTTTACATATATTTGCTGCCTCTAATAAATTAAGATTCTAAGTTCCTTGATGACAGAGACTGTCTTGCATCTGTGCTTAGCACAATGCCTGCCACATAGTAGGCTCTTAATATATGTTTATTGAATTGGATAACAAGACAGAGAGAGAGAAAGAGCTTCGAGTCCCCTTTGTTGTTCAGTTTTTCAGTTGTATATGACTCTTCATGACCTCATTTGGGGTTTTCTTAGAAAAGATACTGGAGTGGTTTGCCACTTTTTTCTCCAATTCATTTCACAGATGAGGAAACTGAGGCAAACAAGGTTAACTGACTCACCCAGGATCACACAGCTAGTAAATTTCTGAGGCTAGATTTGAACTCAGGAACGAGTCTTTCCTAACTCTGGGCCCAGGCACACTAGTGCTATGGTGCCACCTAGCAGCCCTTGAGTCTTCTCCCAGATCTAAAACTGATGATGCTAAGTGAGTTAGCTGAGGGGGTGACCAGACAGTCTCTCTCAGCCCATTTCCCTGAAAAACAGGCACTATAGGTATCCATTAGTTCTTTAAAGGTCACGTTATCTGCAGTTCCCCAAGGACTTAAGGCCAACCCCTTTGACTGCTGTGAACTTTTACCACTGATGCAGTTCCTTGAGTGTAGCAAACAAGAGCTGCTTCTGATGACTGACAAAACTTGGTAACCAATGTATGATTCCTTTATTCCAAAGAGTGTTGACTCAGAATTTCTAGACACTGGCAAAATATCCCATTCTCAAAGGAGCCAATTCCAGCTATATTAGGAAGATATTATTTCCAGGGGCACTAGCTCATTTGTCAATGTCCCTCACCGCCATTTCTTCCTTGGAAATGAAAAATAAACTTCAGGAGTCATGGTAGAGTGGAAAGAACATTGGATTTGGAGTCAAAGGACTTGGGTTGAATACTAGGCACTGACTGCCACTTAATTGCTGTGCGAGTCTGAGGGAATTCCTTTGGATTTGTTCTGTGAAGTTTGGATTCAGTCAAAGGGTTGCACCTGAGGACCTAGAGGGCCACATGTGGCCTCAAGGCCACAGGTTCCCCACCCCTGAACTAGACAATTCCTGAGGTCCCTTCCAGTTCTATGATCCTTAACAGCTATGTTGCTTTTCAGGCTTACACTATCAAATTAAACACAATAAGTTAAGTAATTAAGCAATAACCTAATCCATTTTGTAAAGCTTTCTCCTTATTACAAGACAGAAGCTGGAGTGCTGGGTCTGAAGTCAGGAAGAAACCTGAGTTCAAATCCAGTCTCAGACATTTACTAGCTGTGTGACCCTGGACAAATCACTGTTAAGATGTTAATCTGCCTGTCTCATTTTCCTTAACTGTAAAATGGGGATAATAATAGGACCTACCTCTCAGGGTGGTTGTGAGGATCAAATGAGGTAATAATTATAAAAAATATTTATCACAATGCCTGGCACACAGTAAGAGATATAGAAGTGCTTACTCCCTTTTCTCCCTCCACTGTGTACATGTAACGATAACAATTGACATTTCTATCACTCTAAAGTTTTCAAAGAACAAACATACATTATCTCATGAGATGTCCTCTCAACAACCTTGGGAAGTAAGTAGTAAATATTTTTATTTCCATTTTTAAGGATTCATAGAAGTTAAATGACTTGCCCAAGGTCATACAATTAGTAAATATCAGCGATCTCTGAATCCAGGTCTCTCCTGACTCCAAATCCAGCACTATTTCTAATACAACAAATGGCCTCTTAAAGCAGTGAGATACATAAAAACCTACTGTAATAAACTCCAGGGAGACCACCATATTATTTAGTCCCAATGGACTTATATCAATATTAACACACTACATGAAAAGATAGTCCATCTTTTCAAGATATGGTGATAACAGGCTTCCTTATGGTGAATTAGTTGATGGAAAGCAATGTTTTGAACCCAATAAGGGAAGGGAGAAGTCAAGAAAAGAGAACCATGGATTTATTTGAATTCTGGTGCCTAGGACACACTCAGTGGTTGGATAGGAGAGATGGGCTAGGAAAGAAGGCAGACACTCCACATTATTAAGGGCAAACCTTTGGGAGGAGGGGAAGAACAAGTAGAGAAAGCAGGTCAAGGCAAGAACACTGAGGCACTTAAGACAGACAGCCCTGGTTAAATTCAGTTGCACTGGGCAACCTCAACTGGGAGGCAGAAAGAGTAGGAGGCAGTCAAAGGGGGTTGTCATAGTGAAACAGTATAGTAAAGGGATTCTCATGGTGGAAGATGGGGAGAGATAGGAACCCTGGTGTAGTTGCAGCTTCTGAGAGGAGACAAAGAAGGGAAAGGTAGTAACTTGGTCGGGGAGGAAGGATTGAGGAGGGAGAAGGGTTCAATGAATGAGCACGATCTTATCCTGGTCAGATGTTTCCACAAACCATAGGGGAAATAGGTCTATGAGGCAGCTAGTTGGTGCAGTGGACAGAAAGCTGGCCTTGAATAAGAAAGACCTGAGTTTGAATCCTGTCTCAGACATCATTATTACTATACGTGACCTTGGAAAAGTCCTTCAGCCTCTGTTTCCTCCAGTGTAAAATGTGGATTAATAATCCATTGTTAATCTATTATAATAATTTATTATAATCTGTTTCACAGGGTTGTTGAGGATATCCAATCACATATTTGTAATGCGCTATGCAAAACTTAAACACTATATAAATGTTAGTGTCAGCAAAGTGTTAGTGTCACACACACACTTCAATTAATGTGATCACACAAAGCCTTGAATGCAATCATAAGGCATAAATGTAAGAGGGAATCACAGACAAGCTTTCAATGTGTAAGTGAGAAGTATATCGATGCCTAGGCTTGTTGCAAATATTTATCTTGAGCCATGCAATATGAGATGTCCCATGAAAGATGCTTCTTGTGCATTTGTGCACAGGATAATCAACAAGCATTTATTAAGCGCCTACTGTATGAACAAAAACAAAACAAAAAACTTATACTTTATTGGAGGACTCTATATATATGCGCATTTGTGTATATAAACAAACTACGTACCCAGTAAACAAAAAAATAATTTGCAGAGAATCAAGGGAAACTAGTAACCTGGGAAGTGTGGCCTCTGTAGGAAGCATGGCTTGAGCTGAGTTTGAAGGGAGGTGGGGATTCTAGGACAAAGAGTGGAGAGCGAGGGTAGTTGGGATGTAAATGTCAGCCTGGCAAAGGCATAGAGACAAGAGCTGGAATACTGTGCATGTCCAACAGAATTGGGCCAGTTTGATCAAATCTATTTCACTTTTTTTTTCACCTCCCCAAAGAGAAGCTGAGAGGCATCTTACCATTACCGGAAACTTCCTTTTGTGTTCTGGCTTTATTATAGCTTGAATGTCAAGGTTGATACTGTTCACTTGCTCCAACAGTATGACCACTCATTGGTCATTGGACAAGGAGCTCATGTTTAGAACACAAGGTTCTCCACACCTGTTATAGATTATCAAAAATGGTGAGATTCTTAGCATCCTTGACCCTCTTTTCTGGCGCTCTGCCCCTTGACTGCAGAGCTTAAGGGGACTGAACAGGACAGAGGACCATGCTGTCTTTTCTTTGTTCAATGGGCGGTCAAAGAATTTATCACTGGCTTACTAATGCTGAACCTGTTTTAGTTCATAGGAGGAAAATTAGCTTTTTCTTTTGAATTTAGTACATCACTTAACATAATAAATGTGCTACAGAGTAGATATGTACAGATTATACATTTTTCCTAATTTGAATCACTTTGTACAGGCAGACCCTCGCCTAGCAGAGTTCATTGCTTCTGCGAAAACATGATTTTAGTGAAGCAGTTCTTAATCTTTTTTTGTCATGGGCTCCACTAGCAATCTGGTGAAGCTGATAAACCCATTTTCAGAATAATGTTTTTAAATGCATAAAATCAAATGCATAGACTTTGAAAGGAAACCAATTCTATTCATATGTCATGTGTGATTTATATATACATATATCTTATATAACTATTAAAGTAATTTTATATATATAATCTATAAATGTAATACATATATATCACATATGATATATATGTATATATAAATAAGGTCACAGACCTTAGGGTAAGAACCTCTGCCTTAGAGAAAAATATTTATAAGGGACAGTAATTTCCATAAGAACCCTGCTTAAAGGATTGGTCTTGGAATTTGTATTTTTTCGGTATTTGGTTATAATATATTAATAGAACCTAATATATTAGCTTGCACACTTAATATATGTCTGTTGAATTTTACACTTTATACCAAGATAAGGTCAAAATGATGTACATGATTTACACATAAAGGGTGATACCATAATCAAATTAAGAAAGCATGGAAGAGTTTATCTGTTAGATTCATGGAGAAGGAAAGAATTTAGGACAAAATAAAATATAAAGAGTATTACAAAATGTAAAATAGATAATTTTGATTATATAAAATTAGAATGCTTTTCATAAACAAAACCAATGCAGCCAAAATTATAAGGAAAGCAGAAAATTGGGGGAAATTTGTAACAAGTATATATCTGATAAAGGACTTATTTCTCAAATAAGCAGAGAACTGAGTCAAATTTATAAAAATCAAAGCTATATAGATATAGTCATATAAAAAATGCTCTAAACCACTATTGATCAGAGAAATACAAATTGAAACAACTCTGATGTTCCACCTCACACCCCTAAGAGTGACTAATATGACAAAAAAGGAAAATGTTTGATGTTGGAGGGAGCATGGGAAAACTGGGAGACTAATGCACTGTTGGTGGAGTTGTGAACTGATCCAACCATTCTGGAGAGTAATTTGGAATTATGCCCAAAGGTCTATAAAAACTGTGCATAACCTTTGATTCAGCAATACTGCTGCTAGGTCTATACCCCAAAGACATCCCCAAAAAGAGAAAAAGACCTATTTGGGTTTTTTTGGTTTTTTTAATTAATTGTATTTATTTTCAGTGTTCTACAATCACTACCATATAACTTAGATTATTATTTTTCCCTCCTTCCCCTGCTACCTCCCCCCTACCTCCCCAAGACGGCATACAATTTTGTATAGGTTCTACAGATACATTCCTATTAAATACATTTTCACTATAGTCATGCTGTGTTGAAGAATTAAAATGAGTGGGAGAAACCCTCTAACAAACCAAAACGCAATACACACACATATACACACATACACACACACACACACACACACATACAAATAGTCTGCTACATTCTGCAGTTGAATTCCATAGTTCTTTCTCTCGATGTAGAAGGCATTTTGCCTTAGAACACCATTGGGAATTTTTTTTAAGTCCTTGCATTGCAGTGAAGTTCTAAGTCTACCAGAAAAAACTCTCTCACACTGTGGTTGTTGCTGTTCACGAAGTTCTCCTGATTCTGCTCTTTTTGCTCAGCATCAGATCATATAAGTCTTTCGAGGCCTCTCTGAAGTCTTCCTGTTCATCATTTCTTATAGAGCAATAGTATTCTATTACATTCATATACCATAATTTATTCTGCCATTCCCCAATTGATGGGCATCCCCTTGATTTCCAATTTTTGACCACCACAAAGAGTGCTGCTATAAATATTTTTGTACATGTGGGACCCTTTCCCATTTTTATGATATCTTGGGAATACAGTCCTAGAAGCGCTATTGCTGGGTCAAAGGGTATGCACATTTTTGTAGCCCTTTGGGCATAGATCCAAATTACTCTCCAGAATGATTGGATCAGCTCACAGCTCCACCAACAGTGTATTAGTGTTCCAACTCTCCCACATCCTCGCCAACATTTATCATCTTCCCATTCTGTCATGTTTGTTTACCTGATAGGTGTGATGTGGTACCTCAGAGTTGTTTTGATTTGCATCTCTCTAATCAAAAGTGATTTAGAGCATTTTTTCATATGACTATAGATATCTTTAATTTCTTCCTCTGAAAATTGCCTGTTCATATCCTTTGACCATTTATCAATCAGGGAAGAAAAGGACCTATTTGTACAAAAATATTTATAGCAGCTTTTTCTGTGATGGCTAAGAAGTGGAATTCAAAGGGATGCCCATCAACTGGGGAGTGGCAAATCAAGCTGTAGTATATGATTGTGCTGTGAGAAATGACAAGCAGGATGGTTTCAGAAAAAACTGGAAAGACTTACATGAACTGATGCATAGAGAAGTGAATAGAACCAGGAGAATGTTGTATACAGTAGCAGCAATATTGTTGGATGAAGAATTGTGAATCACTTAGCTATTCTTAGCAATACAATGGTTCAAGACAATCTCAAAGGACTGATGATGAAGCATACTATCCCCTTCCAGATAAAGAACTAATACTAATTTGAACACAAACTGAAGCATGCTATTTTTCACTTTCTTTCATTTTTTGCTTTATTCATTTTATTCTCTTATTCAACTTTTCTTGTACAAAATGGCTAATGTGGAAGTGTTTTACATAATTGCATATGTATAACCTGTATCTGTTTACTCTCTCAGAGAGGGGTGATGGGAGAGAAAAATAGAATTTGAAACTCAAAACTTTAAATAAAAATCTTTTTAAAGATAAAAAAAAACCCATATATCTGTTAAACTGTTGGTCAGGGCCTCAGAGTGTATCATCAGAAAGGATTTCAGGCTCAGAGTCAGGAGGGAGCTAGCTTCAGATCTAACCTCCCTAGCTTGATAACCATGAACAACTGACAATGTCTCTGAGACTCAGTTTCCCCATCCATAAAATGAGAATAGTCTATACTACTCACCTCAAAGAACTGTGAGGGAAGTGATTTGTAAACCCTAATATGCTCATACAAATGTGAATTACAATCATTTATACAGCTTTAATGCGGCTTTTTTTTACACATACATAGATCACTTAACAAGAAGATCCCCATATAGGAAATGTCAGGAATCTACCTCTGGAAGAAGACCATCTGTGTCCTCCTTCCATGTAGATAGGAACAGCCTCTTTCCTTTGACTGCATAACTGGAACAGGCTGCAGCATCTTGAAAACTCCCACTTCTAGCTGGGGGCAATTTTTCTCTCTTTCCAGCTGTTTCTGCGAGAAGTGCTTTTCCTTGGTGCTTAGCACAGTGTTTGAAGCATAGTAGGCATTTAATAAACGTTTATTAACTGCCTGACTAACGCTAAAGGTCCCTCACAGCCTACACACCTTGATGCTCAGAGCTTTCCTGCTGAAATGTCTGCTGGAATCTTGACTAAACCATCACCAAGCCTAGAACCTGAGTCTGGGGAGATTCCATGCCTCATGCCTGGAATTAAATAGGAAAAATGGAACAGAACCCAACCACAAGTGTGTTTGTCAGAGCCACAGGACCCAAAGGTATTCCTTCCTCTCATTCAGCTCAGTTTGTGGTCCCTATGCTGTGGGTAAATAGGATCTTTACCTCCCTTGGACGAAACTGGAAAGAGAAACACTGTCCAAGTCTGGCAGTTTTGAAGACCCAAGGCTGTTCCAGCTACATGGTCAGTGGAAAAAAGTTGTTCCCACCCATTTAGTAAGGGAATGCAAAATAGTTCTTTTGAAATAAAGCCCTTATCCTGAGTATGTCTATAAACATCTAAAGAAATTAGCTATTTAATTGCAATTAAATGCAAATTCCTTGAAGGTGGAAACTACAGTTATCCCTTCCACATAGCAAAGGTTAGGGAAGGAGTGTGCCCCCCCCCCCCCCCCCCCCCGCCATGATCTGGATAATGTGCATAACATGTTTTCGCCTCCCTTTGTATCAGAGAAGTCTGAATCATTATGGTATTATAAGATAAAATATGTTGACATTATGCAGTACTATACATATATTATGCATTTCTGAGTGTCTAAACTTTTTCTCTGTTATCTGCTAGACTCTGCATGTCCTCTGCGATTCTGTAAAACTCTCAAAAAATTCCCATTGAATTTTTTTATGCCAACCTGCAATAGTCAGGATGTGAAAGGGATAACCGTACTTGGATTTGTCTTTTATATTCCCAGCATCTAAGACAGTGCCTTATATATCGTAGGTGTTTAATAACTGTTGATTAAATGAAAGGATGAATACTGCATCAAGTGAAAAAATCACTTCCAGTTTGTACAAAAATCTAGACTTTTAAAAAGAGAATAAGACTTCATAAGGCACGATGAGTATTTGTTGGCGTTGGATTTGTTTTACTATTACTTAACCTCACCATTTATGTCCTTCCCTAGGTATTCTCAAAGAGGAATGTTCTTATCTCCTGGAAGAGTCTAGTCGTCCCATGTGTCATTTTTCTTCCATGAAGTAACTGGGGAGAGTCAAGGTTGTGTCTTAATATCTTTCAACAGGCAATTTTTTTAAAAATTCCAAGCACAAATATTCACCTTGTACATCAAATTTTTCCCACCCAGGCCTCTATCCACTATGTCTTTCATAAGACTACGAGAATTTAAGGATCGCAAGCCTGTCCAACATCCCAGGTGACATATTTATTGGTATCATTGCATCTTCCCAATGCCCTATTTGAAATGAGCAGACGCCCACTAGAGGAATTATCTAGATGGTTCCCAACTGATAAGTTGGTATTAGCTGCTATTGGAAATGCCAATAGTGGGGCTTCTTGGGTGACTGGCAGAGTTTCATGGAAGCTCCATCAATGGTCAAGCCGTTAGTTTTACTCATTGAATTCCCCAAATCCCTCCACTTTGAATGGCCACTCGTCTGGCCTCAGGAGAGCCATACTGGAAATCTGGAGCTCCCTCTCCTGTCACCTCTTGTCATTCGTTAATCACAAAATAAATTGGTCTTTAATCCTCCTACTCTAATCTCTAAAGAGAAATTTTGAAGACTAAGGAAGACTCTTGCATTTTTTTTCCAGGCAGGCTAGAGTCACAGCATTAATTAACCCTCAACAAACCAAGCACTTTCATTCAGTGGGTATCTTCTATGAGTTTAAAAGGGATAGGTATTATAGAAGCCCCTGTAACACTCTAGATATTTTCCATGTCATACAGTAAGCTTTCACTTTATAGTTAGCTTAGACAGGCCACAGTTGCTGTATTGGGACCTTCAGTTTGGACTCTTCTAGATGCTTCAGCCCCCACCCTAAGTCTCGCAGTGACTATGTAGGCTTCAGTAACTCTCTGTTGCTACTAGACTCAAACTCAAATTTTTTAGCATGACGTTCAAAGCTCTTCACGATCTGGTTCCAGTCTAACTTTCCAGGCTTATGGCATGTTATTTACTTTCTACGCTCTGTGTTCAGCTAAACTGTTCTACTTGCTCCTCTCCAAACCTAGCTTTTCTCTTTGAATTTAGTACAACCACTTTTCAACTAATGGAACAGATAAGTCACTACAGAAAAATGTGTAGGTTGTACTTCTTTTTCAAAAATCAAATTACATTTTACAGGAACATACTACCTAGCAGAATTGATTGCTTCTAAAAAAACATAATTTAAGAACATTCCAGCTCCTGACTCCATGCCTTTGTCCCATGGGGGACAGGATAGGCCATATCCTCATGAAGTCTTTGGGTCAGGTAACTTCAACTCATTAAGTCTTCTCTAATTACATGCACAATCTTAGAAGATCCAATCACTATTGACCTTTTTTGCTTTGTTCTCTCCAGGCCAATCATTATTCTCTTTGGAAGAAGAAAGAAAAGCAAAGCAAAAATTGAGAAGCTTTGTCTTCTCCCTTTTTCCATTAATCATATCACCCTGAGTCGTGGTCCTATCCTTTCTCCTAGGTTTCTTTCTCCCATACAGCTACAGAACTTCGTATTTCTTTTAGCTTTTTTCCCCAGATTCAGCTCACGCTGAGCTTTAGCACTTCTGATACTATTAGAGGGTTTTCCATATTCATCCCCTATTACCTTCTCTCTTCTTTATATGACTTGTAAATTCTCTGTTGGGGTGGCTTCAGAGCATTTAAAGCACTGCGCAATTTCTCAAGGGCAATACCGCCCACTTTGCTTCTTCATTTCATGTTGGGCCCAACTTGTCCATTTGTAGCACTTATCCCAGATACATCAATCTATCAACAAGTATTTATTAAGCTCTTACTATGTGGAAGGTCCTGTGTTTGGAGCAGTATGGAGGATGGGAATTGAGGAAGTACATTCCAGAGAGGTTCAATCTTCTCAGTATTTTAAGAGTTGAGATCATTTGATTAGACTTGCATAGGTGGTGGGAAGGGTTGGAATTGAGATGGGTCACATTTATAAACATTCAATTAATGACATCATAGCGTCCCATGAAAGGTACTCCATATTTCTATGGAGCATTTTTCTCCATAGATTCTTGACTCATAATCAGAGCAGTGCCCAGGTAGTGCTGTACTTGGGTGATGTTGTTCCTTGTTCTGTCATTAAGTGCATTAACAGGGCATTTAGGAGGATAAGGTTGGTGGGAGGACAGACTGACAGGTGCTACTGGTCCCAGTGTGTTGCAGTCACTGAGGCCTGTGCATCCCCTGTCTCACCATGGAGCCCAAGCTACCTTGCCATCTACAAAGGTTGGTTCTGGCAGACATGTGTAGCCTGTGGCCCAGCCAGACCATGTCCCTGCAGGTGGAATAGCTATTCCACCACCAGCACTCCAGCTACCAGGAGATCCTGGTCTTCTACAGCGGTTGGTGGTGGTGTTTGTTCTTCATCTTCGAAGAGGACCAAAATGACATCACCATTGTAAAGTGAAATTTCAGTGTGTCCGACTGTGGCTGATCAGACCAATACCAGCTCAGAATGCTCTACCACAGGTTGGGCACAGATAGTCTGTATGAATATTTGGGGGGGATATCCCAAATTTGCACATCCTGTGTTTACTTTGTGCTGTCTCAGTTCTGCTTTGCTCAAAGAGCACAGCACCTTTTCTTATGTGGGCACACCATGCTGAGCAGTCCTGTCCCAGTGTCTCCCATGCTGCACAGTCAAATTCAAAGTTCTTGAGAGAGACCTTGAGAGTGTCCTTGTATCGTTTCTTCTGGCCACCATGTGATGAACTGTCTTAGGAAGATACTGAGGATCACCTGGCAGGATAAGGTACCAGACACTGAAGTCCTTGCTCAAGCTGAACTGCCAAGTATTCAAACTATGCTTCAGAGAGCACAACTCCAATAGACTGGCCATATTGTTTGAATGCAAAATATATGCTTGCCAAAAAGACTATATTCTTTCACAGTAAGATGTATGGCAATGTCTTGGTGTTGGATGGAGTCATTGGTGCCAAGAGAGGGATGAATTCTCATACCCAGATGATTGTCAGCCTGTCCCTTTGTAGTCAGCCTAGCTGACTACAAAAGGTGCTAAGCCTTGGTGATGGGGACTGGGACTGCCTTCAGGAAGTGGTAAAGCATCAGTCCATGGAGTCTGTTGTCAAGCATGAGATTGAGAAGGACATGATCCAGGTCTTTAAGAAATATTTACTGGGCATGGCCATAGGCTACTCCAGAAGCTGACTTTGCATGTGAGAGCCTGCATTTTCCCTACTAATTGCCTGATTAAGGATATTCTTATGATGTGATTCTCATAAAGAAAATGGAAGAGTGGGTATATAGGTTTGGAGTGTGACAAAATTGTCCCAAGAGCCTGCTGACAAGTACTACTGCCAATCAACAATCAATACTGCAGAGATAGGAGAGAAAGAAAGGACTGCAGCTTTATAATGCTCAGAGTATAGGTTGCACTGAAAACTTAGCAAGCACTCAGTCACCCTAGCCTGTCAGTTTTAGCAAGCTTCCATAGAATGTGAGAACATTAAACAGAATGGATACCATGGAATTTTACAAAGAGTAGAAGGGAAAGGGAGAGATTTACACATCAGGAAACAAACAACAGAAGGGGAAGATAGGGATACCTGTATCAGGAAGGTCATGGAACTAGCTGGGAAAACCTGAGCTGTTATTTATGTCTCAAGTTTGATTTTTTTTTTTCAAACTTCAGTAGGAGAAACGACCTGCGGGCTGCCAGCAAACAACATCAGGAAGGTCACGATAGATTCTGGGGCTGATTTTTTCTTAGCACAATAGCAAAAAACTTAAGCCCGAAATTCACATGTAGTTACTAATATTCTTTTGGTCACCTTTTTTGGCATCTTCCTTTCCTTCAAAGTCTTGTATTTTGATCTCTTAATCCCTTCACAATTTTATTGCCTCTAGCATGGATCTTCTCTACATTTACTTGATCTAATCTAGCTTTGCTCAACCTCTTCTATTAAGCATATTAGGGTGATTCTTCTAGCCTTAAAAGAGAAAACAGTTTGTCATTGTGATCTTTGTGAACCTTTTCCATTTTTCATCCTTGAAAATATATGTCAATCTGATAGGTGTAACACGGAACCTCAGAGTTGCTTTCATTTTCATTTCTCTTATTAATGACTTGTATTTTTTCCATACTGTTTTGCTAAATTGCTTTAATTTTTTGTACTTAAAATTGTTCATTTTCTTCTGTGATCATCTCTGTCCTGCTTGGTCAAGAACTCTTTCCTTTCCACAGTTGTGAAAGGTATCTCCTCCCTGCTCCTTGAATTTGTTAGTGATGTGGCTTTTTGTATTTAAATCATGTGTCAATTTGGAGCTTATTGTGGTATATGGTGTGACATGTTTTTTTTAATTTGATTTTTGCTAGATTGTTGTCCAATTTTTCCAGCAGTTTTTATCAAATGATGAGTCCTTACCCCATAGTTGGTGTCTTTGAATTTATCAAACACTACGTTGTTTGGCTGCTTATGAATCTTGTGTAGCTGTCTGTTCTGCTACTCACCTTTTCTATTTTTTAACCAGTACCAAATAGCTTTCATGATTGTTGCTTAATACTGTTTGAGATTTCATACTGCTAGATCCACTACTTACCCTCCTTTTCCCCCATTATTTTCCATGAGATTCTTGACCTTTTATTTCTCCAGAAGAATCTTGTTACAATTTGGTTCTGAAATAGCCAATTAATTTATGGAATTAATAATTTGACTAAGGGATGAGACTACAAGGAGATCCTTCTGGGTCAAGCAAGGGGTAGGCATCCTCAATTCTTTGTATACTCTCCAGGAAAAACCATAATGGCAGTAGCTGGGGAGTAATGCTTCAATCGCCCCTTAATAAAATACAGAGAATACAGAGACAAGCAGCACAGGGGTGCAGAAGTGGACAGCATGGGAACAGGGGGTGGGAAGGTAAAGGAAGTCAGGCAGCATGAGGAAGAGAATGGAAATGAGGAAGGGCACAGATAGTTACATAACCATGGATCAGAACTGGGCGCCCTCAGGAGGTATGGACCTGTAGCTAATGGAAGAGTGCTCAAAGGAGGAATTTGGGATGTCATTTTTTTTGGATTTTGGTGGTGAAGGGACATGTCACCTTAAGTTTCACTAATATATGCACATCATCTCAAAGTTACCTGCAATACCTTAGGGTTAATTCATTAGCATAATATTTGCTGGTGTTCTGCTGGTCTTACTAGGGCTTATCTGAAGCTTATAAACCATGGGCAGTTGGCAGGATTGAGGGTCCATTACGGTAAAGTCTAACTGGCTTCCCCTGAGTTTGCACATAGTTTCAGGATAAAGCTTTAGTTAATATATGAGAATTTCCAGTGACTCCCATGCTCCCCCTAATCTATGAGACAGTTTGCAGGAAACTGTAATGCTCCCTTAATTTATGGGACAGGCTGGTAATGACTTCTAGGTTCCCCTTTGAAATCTTACTTTCTACTATTATTACTTTATATTAATGACTTGTAGCTCACTATACCAACTAGAGGGGTGAGGAAGAGGGAAGTGGTCAGGGAGATCAGAAAAAGGTACAATTTTTACACAGTCCTTTGCTATAGAGTAATCCATTGGTAGTTTGGTTAGTATGACACTGAATCTGTAAATTAATTTAGGTAATAATGGCATTTTTATTAGCAGCAATTAATATTTCTGTAATTATTCAAGTTTTCTTTCATTTCTATAAAAAATATGTTTTTCAGTTACCCAGGAGTTCTTGTCAAATAGGAAGTATCTTCTTTCAATAATTTAAGTTCTCAGGTTTATCAGACACTTGATTATGAGAAGTTGGTCCTTGCCTTCATGGAGCTTCTCATCTAATAGGAATCTGCAGTCTAGTAAGGAGTTTGCAGTCTAGTCTTTGTTATTCATGCTTCTCAAATGAAGTTGTAAACTCCATGAAGGCACAGAAAGTGTTTTAAAAATACATTTTTATGGTTGACTGACCAATTTACATTTGAAACTAGTCAGCTTTCACACCATTTCAACTCACATGTATTCAATAGTTACAATGACTTCTTTGCAAATTTCATTTTAAACAAAACACCAGTTCAAGAAATATTTGAAGAAAAGCTTTTGAAACTGCATCTTTATCATGAATAAGTAATCTATTCCTAATTCCTAATCTTTCATTTTACCAGCTAGCTCTTCATCTTGATCCGTTACCCTGACATTGTAGCATTTAGATAGAATACTAACCTTAGATTCAAGAATACTCTAGTTCAGATCTTGCCTATCACATTTTTTTTTGCTGTGTAACCCTCTTATCCACTATCAGCCTCAGTTTTCCCATCTGTAAAATGAGGATAATAACACTGCTAGCACTTACCTTACTGTTGTAGTGAGGATCAAATGAGATGATGTATGTAAAATGATGTACAGGGTGTCCCAAAAGTCTCCATGCAGGTTTAGGTTTTGATTCCTCACTACAGCTCTGAGATCTTAGCTTTAAAGCTATTAAAGATTAAACCTCATTAGGACTTTTGGTCCACCCTACATAACTGCCAGTTACTCTTCTTATTCCTTCCCAAAACCTCTTTGTGCTAAAAATGGGATTCATTTCTTAAACCACTTACATGACTTTCCTCAAAATGATGACCATATATTGTTTCTCTGCTAATTCTATGCTTTCTCCCCTAGATTGCGTATTCTTCATCAAGGAAAGTATATCAATGGATATTATACTGGGCAATTGGCAAAAGTCCTTTATGCTAAGGAACTTCAGAGACCTCCTGGGTGAGACAAGTTCCTGATCTATAATTTCAGAGTTTCATGAAAGAAATGCAAGAATTAGTTTAGTGCAAGTTTAGAATTGCCTAATTTTATCTTGGGCAAATCATTTTCCTTCTCTGAGTCTGAGTGTCTTCATCTGTCAATGGGGGTTCATTGCTACATTATTCTAAGACCCTCCTAGTCGTAATGGTCTTTGGTATCGAGTAAAGGTTAACTGTAATCCAAGGTCCTCTCTGAAGCATTTGACACTATTGACCTTCCTCTCCTCCTAGGTATTCTCTTGTCTCTGCTTTTTCCTGATATTACTCTCTGCTGGTTCTCCATCTGACTGTTAGTCTCCTTTTCATGGACGTTATACATATCTCATTTCCTATTTCATGACTGTAGCCTTTAACACTGTCCAGGACTCTCTTCTTTCTTTATCTTTTCTTGTTGACCTTAGTATCTTCTATGAGCTCAATTACAGTTTCTGCAAATGACACCCAAATCTATATCTCTAGCCCTTAGCTACCTGCATTGGCATCTCAAACTCAGCATGTTCAAATTGAAACTCATTACTTTTTTTTTTTTACTTTAAAGCACCAACTCACTCAAAGATATTTCCTAAGCTCCATAGCTTTTACTGATCTCACCCCTGTCCCCTCACTACTACTACTACTACAACTATTACTATTACTACTACTACCACCACCACCGCAACCACCACCACCACATACTCATTTTGTATGTGTGCATAAATAAATGTATGTATGCATGACAGAACTGGTCATGCCTAGCATTGATCCATGTACATAGCAGTACATAGAGCTTGTTGAATGAAATGGAACTTAATTGAATTGAACCACTAAAAACATCGAATCTTCACAGACCTGACACCTTATTAAAAGTGATAGACCCAACAACTGCTTTTGAGCAGAAAAAAAGCTTGTCAGAATCAATCTTAGACAAATGGAATGGCTTACTCATGATGTGTCATCACAAGCTCTTCTTTCTTTTTTTAAAAAAATTATTTTATTTTTTTTCAGTGTTCAACAATCACTTCCATATTTCTTAGATTTTTTTCCACTCTCTTCTCCTCATTCCCCGCTCCTTCCCCACTCCCTCCCCGAGACGGCGTACAACTCTTCTTACTTTCTTTAAGGCATCCTGAAGACTGGAGACCTTATTACCAGCCAAAAAGTCCTCATCAAGCTCAATTTGACCAAATAACCCTTGCCAACTACATCTCTCATCGAAGGAAGGACCCACAACCATTCAAGGGGTGGTACAATGAAACCACTTACCAAAGAGCCTTCTCTTTGCCATTTTACAAATTCGGTAAGTTAAACCAAGTGCTCAGAATTCTTCTGAAATATATCCTAATCTCCTGCTGGGCAAACTGGTCCTTTCTTACCTTAAAGAATAGATCACAGATTAGCACCTTGCAATGTGTGAAGTATTCAGAGTACAAGAGATTGTTTCAAAATTGCCAGTGGCTACATAGGAACTCCTGAACTTCTAACTTCTCTCCCCCTCTCCCCTTCTCCTTCCCTCCTTCTCTCTCTCTCTCTCTCTCTCTCTCTCTCTCTCTCTCTCTCTCTCTCTCTGTCTCTCTCTCTCTCTCCCCAGGCTCATATGAATGGAAAGTTCCTTATGTCTGATTACTCTGCTAAGAGCCTCATTACCATTTATCCAACTAAACTAATTACAGCCTCTGATAAGGAAAAAGGATTTCAGAAGAACATGCCATTTAATAGTTGAATATATATTTTGGACAGTAAAAATTTTAAATTAGAATAATTTTCCCAAAAGGCATTTACCAATATTCCTCCATTTAATAACCTATGGCAACTATAGTTGTTCTTGCAGACTGTGGGGTCAGACTGATGCATTTCATCCAAGCTGAGAAGGAGGGAAAGACTCACTTTACACAGGGATTCAAATCAAACCTGTGACACTCATTAGCCATGTCACCATGAGAAAGTCACTTACGTTTTCTGACCCACAGCCTCATCTATAGAATGTAGACAGAAATATCAGTAGTACTTACCTAAGAGGGTTATTGGAAAGATAAGATGAAATAACGTCCCTTGGAACACTTGGCAAATCTGAATGCACAAGGAATCTGCCGTTTCATCCATGTAGGGAATTCTTGATGTGGGAATTGTGTTCAAAAATTCAGATTACAACCAGAGATGAAGTGACTTGCCAGCATTATAATAATGATATTAGCTAACATTTTGAGTGCTTTAATATCTGCAAGGCATGTTACATAGCTGTCTCATTTGATCTTCACAGTAGCCCTATGAGGTAAGTACAATAATTGTTCCCTTTTATAGATAAAGAAACAGGTTGAGAGAGGTTGTAACCCTCCCAGAGTCATAAAACTAGCAAAAATCTGGGGCAAGTCTTCTGGACTCCATGTCCCGCATGATTTCCACTGGCCACGTACCTGCCTCAGCTAATAAATACCAGGGATAGACTTTGACCCTAAATTTTCCTAGTTCCTGCCTTGACTCTCTATTCACTCTATAGCTCTAAATGGTGAAAGGAAACATACGTAATAAGCCAATAGCTGAAACCACAAGCAACATTATATGTTGTTATTGTTCAATTGTTTCATTCATGTCTGACTCTTCATGACCCCATTTGGAGTCTTCTTTGCAAAGATACTGGAATGGTTTGTTATTTTCTTTTCCAGCTTATTTTACAGATGAGGAAACTGAGCCAAACACGGTTAAGTGGTTTGCTTAGGGTCACCCAGCTAGTAAGTGCCTGAGGCCACATTTGGACTCAGGAAGACTGCAGCTCTCTAACCATTGCACCAACTCAACAAGCAATATATGGGAAAGTGTCAAATGACAGGAGATGTTTACTTGTGTAAAATACTTGTATAAAGACAAAAGTCTTAAGCCTAGACTTAGCACTGCCCCTTAAGGACTCATGTTTGACCTGAGACACCTGCACTTTTTGCATTAGTCAGGCAAGAGACTAACTGGAAGTCCTAAAGGAAAAGACTTCCATCAGAAGGAGAAGAAAAGAGATGATGAGAGGGCAAAGCCAGTAGAAAAGAAACAGACAGATACAGGGGAGTCAAATTGAAAAGATGTGGCAAAGGGGAGAGAATAAGCATTTATGTAGCATGGTAAGCACTCTAAAAATATTGTAACCTCTTTTGATCCTCACAACAGTGCTGTGAAGTAGGTGCTATTATAATACTCATAACTGAGGCTAAGTGATTTGCCCAGGGTCACACAGTTTCTAAGTGGCTGAGGCCAGATTTGAAGTTTTTTCTGACTCCAGATCCTGTACTCTATCCACTGTGCCACCTGCTAGCCTGTACAAAAAGCATAATGTTCTTTGTTTTTATAGCATTGTCACTTCACTTTGCATCATGAATGTTTAAAAAATATTTTGATAACTTTTTCTTAAAATAATTCATTTCCTTTATAATCCTATGTATTTTATTTTCTGCATTTAACAACATGATTCTGGCAGAGAGTCCATAGGCTTCACCTGACTGTTCAATGGGTCCATGACACATTCTTTATAGTAGCACCTTAGGGTGTAGTAAAACACAGATCAAATGAAAACAAAATGATGAAATATAAGCTTAAAGAAAAAATGGAATGGCCTGGAGATTAACTTTCTTTTTTTAATATCATTTTATTTTTCCCCAATTATGTGTTAAAACAATTTTTAACATCTGAGGTTTTTTTTTTAAGTTTTGAATTAAAATTCTATCCTTTCCCCCCTCCCCTCGGCTCCCCCTTGCCTGAGACAATAAGCAATTCAATATAGGTTATACATGTGCAATCATGTAAAACATTTTCATGTTATTCATTTTGTACAAGAAGACTCAAAGACAAAGAAAAAATGGGAAAAATAGTCTGCTTCAGTCTGTATTCAGACAGCATAGGTTCTTTCTCTGGAGGTAGATATTTCATGAGTCCTCTGGAACCATCTTGGATCATTATGTTACTGAGAATAGCTAAGTCATTCACAGATCTTCATCATGCTGCTGCTGTGTACAGTGTTTTCCTGGTTGTGCTCACTTCACTTTGCATCAGTTCGTGTAAGTCTTCGAGGGTTTTTCTGAAATCACCCTGCTTTGTGATTTCTCATAGCACAATAAGATTCCATCACAATCATATACCACAGCTTATTCAGCCATTCCCCAACTGATGGCATCCTCTTGATTTCCAATTCTTTTGCTAAGCACTTTTTACACATATTATCTTCCTTGATCCTCACAACAAACCTGAGATGTAGAGGCTGTTCTCTCCATTTTACTGATAAGGAACCAGAGACAAACAGCATTTGAGTGATTTGCCAGGGTCACATAACAAATACATGTTTGAGGCTGTATTTGAACTCAGGCTTCCTGACTTCAGGCCACTGTACTGCCTAGCTGCCCAAGGAAGCTACCTGTAAACAATTTGCTTTGGGGGCTCAAATGTGTTACTGACCTGGTAATATAAAGGTCAAATAGAATCAGAGAGACACCAGGGTCTAGTGGGAAAAGAGCTAACTGAATTTAGAGTCAAGAAGACCAGGATGCAAATACCTCTGACAAACTGGTTGCAAGACCCTGACAAGTTAATCTTTTAGGGCCTGAGGCCCTAAGATTACAGTGCATTTTTAGAAAGAGTTTTTTCCCTGAAATTCCCTATCCCAATGAAATTGGAGGCTTTGTCTGTCACCTCTACATCACCTTGCTCAGTCTCCTAAACTTATCTACCAATGCAGATGTTAAAAATCTAGATATTCCTTTTAGTACAAATTTGGTTGTCAAAAGAACTGACTCCAAACATTTATTAACAGGCCTTCACACTAGCCAAAAAGATCCTTTGTCTTTATGTAGTTTTCTTGAAACAATATAATGTTAGTATTTAAAATGTATTCATTTTATGTAATATTTAACACTTGCATATTAATTATACCCACAATTCATAAAATTAAGTTTAATTCCTTTTTTTTATTACAGAATCAGCCCAGATTTTAGCCACACCAGTGCTTAATCCAAGACCACTTAATTCTCTACCAAAGCTCTTCTGATAAGAAGAAAGCTTTTGAAAGGAATGGATCTGAACTCCAATAATAATTCACCAAGCAGGCTGAGTAATACTTGGTATTCTCAGTTGACTTTCTGATTAAAAACAATAGTAGCAAAATCATGTCTAAAGGATAAATAGTAGTATTGAATTTTAAAACATTTAAATGAAATATTAAAATAAATACTAAAACATTTAAATTGTACAAATTATTGTCTTTCACCAACTAATTAGACTACATGCTGAAGCCATTAGGCTGAGATCAGGGATTCTATCAAGGATAACAGCTAGTTTTCTTGTAACTTTCAGTCAGATCACACATACTGCTGGCAGGCATTCTACTACTGGTTATAAAGGTAACCAAATGAAGAAGAGGATGGATGGATGGATGGATGAATGGATGGATGGATGGATGGATGGATGGATGGATGGATGGATGGATGGATAGATGGATGAGAAGCTAATCAAGGAATACTTGTGTGGTTGTGGGCTACTGGATCAGCATACACCATTTTGTAAAGCAAGACATTTTGAGCAATAGGTTGAATTAAGGTAAAATATAGGTATACGTTATAGATGGATGGCATTAGAGGTGATAGAAGACTCTGGGCTAACCATCCCACTAGTTTAGTGAAATATCTGTCTGCTTGGGGAATGAGCCTTCTGGACTATAATTAAATTACAGCTTCTTGTAAGCAACAAGATAGTGAACTAGAGATTTTCTCTGATCCTCATGACCTCTCAAACCTCTCCAAAACAGAAAGTATATATCAAAGATAAAGCAATTTCAGCTGTCTCCATGGTCCAGGATCCCCAGAATCTAAAAAATCCCAAACTCATGCTCATTGACCAGCACTCTACCCCACCTCCCATGCTACTGGCAGCAAGGCTGCACTAAGGAAAATTTATTACAGCAAAGTTCAGAGTAATTGAACACTTGGCCAAAGTGGACCCCACACCACTTTTCAGGAGGAGGGAATTCTGGATACAGAAGTGAGGGTATTCTTATAATGTTAGTTCAGAACAGATCCTCCTATAAGAGGATGGTTTGATCCATTCTCCTTCGGGTCACAAACTCTTTGACATGGCCACTACACATTTCTCCTTGGTGTGCTCCCCTTCCCAAACATGCTTCAACATAGGACCCATGATCAGAAAATGGAGGGATAATTTTACACAAGGTGTGTCTGCTTATATACAAATTTCTGACCTTTGTACCTGACAATGCTAAGTCACAACTCTGATTAACTGTCATCACTCGAATCTGGGAGTTTTTGCCCTGTGGAAGCATAACTCATTTGTTTCCCACACAGACTCAAAGATATGACATCAAAACCTACTTCAATACCCCTGTGTCCCTTCCCTCTTTCCACTGCCATGGAGACCCTGGCTCCAGGTTCCAGAAGTTTTCTTGGGTTTCAACAGTTAACATGATCACAGCCCTTTAGGAGCAAAAACCTGATCAAGGGCTGCAATTCAAAAGCACCAGCCCTACAAAATTCTGAATGGTGATGCTAGGGAAAATAGACTCTGAACTGCTGGTGATGAGCCAAAGAACTGAAGAACAGAGGGAGTGGAATAAGCCACCAGGAGAAGGCATTGTCATATGGGAGACCTCATAGCACTCCACCAAGCCTAAGAGAAAGAGCACAGCATCCACAATTGATTCTGACCACCCAAAGGTGAGTTGAGGCAGATATCTAGGCTAGTGAGCCATGTATTGGTCAGTATATGAAGAGGCTGAAATGCTTTGAGATCCAGCTTCCAAGGAAACTACAATCAAAGAGGAAGTCAGAAAGTGAGTCATAAGGAAAATGAGGGGAGTGGAGGTAGGTAGGAAGTTGGGAAATTGAAAGTACCAATGATTTCAAGAAGAAGAAGACTTAAAGACCTTGAATATAAATAGATAAATTAAATAGAAAAATAGTAACAACATAAGGAAATATGACCTCAAACCAAGTAAATAAATTCAGGCATCTATAAATGAATACTACAAAATTAGGGGAAATGATTCAACACTTG
The DNA here is from genome assembly GCF_028372415.1 of Notamacropus eugenii. Lineage (NCBI taxonomy): Eukaryota > Metazoa > Chordata > Mammalia > Diprotodontia > Macropodidae > Notamacropus > Notamacropus eugenii. Next base: position 405,467,077 of record NC_092873.1, read on the forward strand.
ATGAGACAAAGGACCTGGTAGAATTTAAGGAGAGCATGGAATCACATCACACTGTTTTTGATTTTTTAAAAAGAGAAATGAGATTTATGAAAACAGAATTTATGTTCTACACAGCAAAAATCATGAGCTGAATGGAAAAACTTGAATCTGCAATGGTAAGCCTTACCAAAGAATGAAATGAGAGAACAATAGATCGGAAATGCAAATACACAGAAATGAAGAACAGCCTTGAGGAAAAGAAGCAAAAACAATAACATTAAAAGGAAATGGGCTCACTATGCAGGGAAAACATAGTGATTTTGAAGATAGGATGTTTAGAGACAACCTAAGGATCGTGGGTCTTCCAGAAAAAAACTCAGTAAGACAAAAAACTTTACCACCAGAATGAAGGAAATAATAAAAGATAAGTAACCAGAACTTCTGAACATAGAAAATGAAATACTGATTAAAAGAATTCACAGACCACAGGAGTGGAGCCAAGATGGCAGAGTAGAAAGACAAACATACGGAGGCTGCCCCCAGACAGCCCATAAAACACCTGCAGAGAGGGACTCTCAACAAATTCTGGAGCAGCAGAAGTGGAGAACAACAGAGTGGAGGAGATTTCCAGCCCAGGGTGACCTGAAAGGCCCACAGGAAAATTCAGTTGCACCAGACGTGGAGCCCAGCCCAGCCCAGCCTTGGCCTCTGAGAGCAACTCTGGGAGGAGGATACCTTGGGGGTGGAATCTTCAGTCACAGAATCCCCAGTCCCAGTAGCAGTGGTTCCCTGATCCTTCAAACCACAGGCACCAAAAGTCAGTGACGGAGTGTTTTCAGCTGGCCAGGAAGGGAGAAGGGCCTTCCCATAGCTCTGGCAGCAGGCAGTGGCCACAGAGGCTGCACAGCAGCCTGTACAGACTGCTCCATTGTTGGAGCGTAAAAACCCCTGGGGGCACTGAAGAGCTGAGTCTTACCTCAGCCCCGTGTGGAAGCCCTGGGAGAGCTGGTCTTTGTCTCACACTGAATGATGACCCTGCTCAACCAGCTTATCTGAAAATCAACCCCCAGTGCTAACTTGGTGGAACTGGAGAACAGGTGGCTGTGGAGAGGAACCTCTGCTAAGATTCTGGGCACAAAAATCTCTTCCTGCTTCCAGACTACTGTGCATGTTTGATTGTGCTACCTTGGAGGAACTGAGATCTTACAGATTCCCAGAGTATACCCTATTCCTGACAAAGGACCCAAAAGTCAAGTAACTGGTTGGGAAAATGCCCAGAAAAGGGAAAAAAACCAAGACTATAGAAAGTTACTTTCTTGGTGAACAAATATCTTCTCCATCCTTTCAGATGAGGAAGAACAATGCTTACCATCAGGGAAAGACATAAAAGTCAAGGCTTCTGTATCCCAAACATCCAAAATAAATATCAATGGGTTCAGGCCATGGAAGAACTCAAAAAGGATTTTGAAAATCAAGTAAGAGAGGTGGAGGAAAAACTGGGAAGAGAAAGGAGAGACGCAAGAAAAGCATGAAAAGCAGGTCAACACCTTGCTAAAGGAGACCCCAAAAAATGCTGAAGAAAATAACACCTTGAAAAATAGGCTAACTCAATTGGCAAAAGAGGTTCAAAAAGCCAATGAAGAGAAGAATGCTTTCAAAAGCAGAATTAGCCAAATGGAAAAGGAGGTTCAAAAGCTCACTGAAGAAAATAGTTCTTTCAAAATTAGAATGAAACAGATGGAGGCTAATGACTCTATGAGAAACCAAGAAATCACAAAACAAAACCAAAAGAATGAAAAAAATGGAAGATAATATGAAATATCTCATTGGAAAAACAATTGACCTGGAAAATAGATCCAGGAGAGACAATTTAAAAATTATGGGACTACTTGAAAGCCATGATCAAAAAAAGAGCCTAGACATCATCTTTCATGAAATTATCAAGGAAAACTGCACTGACATTCTAGAACCAGGGGGCAAAGTAAGTATTCAAGGAATCCACTGATCACCTCCTGAAAGAAATCCAAAAAAAAGAAACTCCTAGGAACATTGTGGCCAAATTCCAAAGTTCCCAGGTCAAGGAGAAAATACTGCAAGAGGCTAGAAAGAAACAATTCGAGTATTGTGGAAATACAATCAGGATAACACAAGATCTAGCCACTTTTACATTAAGGGATCAAACGGCATGGAATATGATATTCCAGAAGTCAAAGGAACTAGGACTAAAACCAAGAATCACCTACCCAGCAAAACTGAGTATAATACTTCAGGGAAAAAAAAATGGTCTTTTAATGAAATAGAAGACTTTCAAGCATTCTTGATGAAAAGACCAGAGCTGAAAAGAAAATTTGACTTTCAAACACAAGAATCAAGAGAAGTATGAAAAGGTAAACAGCAAAGAGAAATCATAAGGGACTTACTAAAGTTGAACTATTTACATTCCTACATGGAAAGACAATATTTGTAACTCTTGAAAACTTTTTTCAGTATTTCGGTAGTTGGTAGGATTACACACACACACACACACACACACACACACACACACACACAGAAAGAGAGAGAGAGAGAGAGAGAGAGAGAGAGCACAGGGTGAATTGAATAGGATGGGATCATATCTTAAAAAATGAAATTAAGGGGTGAGAGAGAAATATATTGGGAGGAGAAAGGGAGAAATGGAATGGGGCAAATTATCTCTCATAAAAGAGGCAAGTAGAAGACTTTTCAGTGGAGGGAAAAGTGGGGAGGTGAGAGAAAAAATATGAAGCCCACTCTCATCACATTCACCTAAAAGAAGGAATAAAATGCACACTCAATTTGGTATGAAAACCTATCTTACAATACAGGAGAGGGGGGGAGAAGGGGATAAGCAGGGTGGGGGGGAGATGATGGAAAGAAGGGCAATGGGAGGAGGGAGCAATTAGAAGTCAACACTCTTGGGGAGGGACAGGGTCAAAAGAGAGAGCAGAAGAAATGGGGGGCAGGAGAGGATGGAGGGAAATATAGTTAGTCTTACACAACATGACTATTATGGAAGTCATTTCCAAAACTACACAGATATGGCCTATATTGAATTGTTTGCCTTCCCAAAGGGAATGGGTGGGGAGGGAGGAAGAGAAGGTGAAACTCAAAGTTTTAGGAACAACTGTTGAGTATTGTTCTTGCAACTAGGAAATAAGAAATACAAGTAATGGGGTATAGAAAGTTATCTTGCCCTGCAGGACAAAAGAGAAGATGGGGATAAGGGAAGGAAGGGATGTTAGAAGAGAGGGCAGATTGGTGATAGGGGTAATTAGAATGTTTGGCGTTTTGGGGTGGGGGAGGGGAGAAATGGGGAGAAAATTTGGAACCCAAAATTTTGTGGAAATGAATGTTGAAAACTTAAATAAATAAATTTAAAAAAAAAAAAAAAGAATTCACAGATCAACCCCCGAAAAAAATTACCCAAAGCTACAAACTCCCAAAACAAATAGTGGTTAAATTTAATAATTCAATTCAGAAACAAGTTCTGCAAGTCATTAGGAAAAAGACTTTCAAATACAAAGGAAAGGACATTCCACTATTCTGTATTAACTAGAGAAAGGAGGAGGAAATGAAATAATGTGTTCTGAAAACCAATGCAACTCAGGATGCAGCCCCGGATGAACTAGCAAATTTGAGCTAACCCTACCAGACAAAAGATAATAATGCATTTGAAATATTTTTAGAAAGGCAAATAGAACTAAAGAGATAATTTACTTCCCAAACACCCCAAAAAATAGAAATGCAGGAGGAATGAATAAATGAAGCAGGCATGGATAGCAACATCAACAGACTGACAACGGAGACCAGGGAGAGACTTTTTTCGAAATGTACACAAGGGGAAGATGGTAGATTAGGTCAAAAAACTTTCATCTCTACAAATTTCCTCCATAAAAAAAGACAGAGCATCACCTCAGAGCAGCAGAAATAAACGTGGGGTGAAGCAATTGATCTCCTAAGACAGAGGTTCCCAAATTGATTTGGCCTACCATCCCCTTTTAAAAAAAAATTACTCAGTACCCTGCTGGAAATCTACTTCCTTTAACCCTTTAACATTTTTTTAAAATTTGCATCATTTCAAAAAATGCATATTTTTTTAAATAACACCTCTTAAATTAATTTAAATTTGTGGGTTTTCCTGCATTGAAATTTTGATGATGCAATATTGTGCCATGTAACAGTATAAGGTCATATTATAAACAAGCCATTATATGCACATATTCTTGCCAATGCATGCTGGACTTCACGACAGTGCACAACATGCTTGCCTACCAACACTTGCTGGTTAAGACCTGTCAGTGGACTTGACCACTCATTGGTTATAACTTGCATTTTGTGTGTTTATTTGGAAAATAATGTAACCACTACAACTTCAACTCTGCTATGTAACATATGAAATATGTATGAACATTTTTTTTCAAATTTTCTTATTTTCCCTTCTTTCCTTATGCTTCCACCACACTCTTATTTTTATTCACTGCCTTTCCTCAATTGCATCAGAAGCTTTACTACCACCTCCCAGAATCATTTCAGTGCCCTTCTGGGGGAGGTGTTGCCTACTTTAGGAACTTATTTCTAAGACAATTGGAGGAAGACTCCATGAAGGACCAGACCTCTGCAGGTGGAGTTTCAGCCTGAGTGAAGTGCAAACACCTCCAGGTTGACTCTACAGACCCAACAAATGACAATCCCCGGGGGCAGCTGTGTTGAGAAGCAGCCTCAGCCTTAAAAACTTTGATTTTGCAGACAGTGTGAAGGTCTGACAGCTAAGTAGGACAAGATTGAAAGACCTTTCACTGTGGAAGGATCTTAAGCACAGCTTTGCTGATCAGACACATCTCAGGCTGTGGCTGTGGGGAGGAGGTAACACATACCTAGTGAGTGTAGTAGCAAAGGGCCGGGACTGTGTTGACTGTGGGCACTTATAGAAGACCAGAATCCCTGATTTCACTTCCAGGGCAGACAGGACAACTATAGTTTGCAGCCACCTGAGGGACTACAGGGAGCAAGATCATTTGAGAGACAGTGTGACTGCAGACCCTAGCTGGGGCTTACAAGTAATAAGCCCAAGATTGGACCCCCAAAACAGACCTCAGAAAACAACAGTAAGAAGGACATGAGACTTGGGGCATCATTCCTCATAAGCTGGGACTACAGCTTGATTACACTAATAGCTGCTAAAAACAAAATAAATAAATAAAATTGAGTAAGCAAAGGAAAAAGAACCCAACTATAAATAGTTACTACGGGGATAGAAAAGATCTGGGTTCACATTCAGAGGAAGATTCTAGAACTAAAAAAGCCACTCCTTTTTCAGTGATCATATGGTCCCAAGCACAAAAAGAGTTCTTGGAAGAACTTAAAAAGGACTTTAAAAATCAAATAAGAAAGACTGAGGAAAACTTAGGGGGAAAATAAGGTAAATCCAAGAAATCAAGAAAATTATGAAAAGAAAGTCAACCAACTGGAAATAATCAAAAAATTAAGGAAGGAAATAATTCCTTGAAAATTAGAATTGGGCAAGAGGAAGCTAATGATGTTCTAAGACACCAAGAAATCATAGAACAAAATCAAAAAAATGAAAAAAATAGAAGAGAAAATGAAACACCTCATCAGCAAAACAAAACAACTGATCTGGAAAACAGATTGAGGAGAAATAATACAAGAATAGTCAGACTACTTGAAAATTATGATTAAAAAAAGAAAGAATCTTGATACAACACTGCAAGACATTATCAAGGAAAATTGCCCTGAAGTTATAGAACAAGAAGACAAAGCAGAAATAGAAAAAATCTACCAGTTACCATCTGAAAGAGATCCCTGGAGGATTGTGTTCATCCTTCATTGCCAAAGAAGACTATGCCATCAGAGAATTAGTGACATGACTTGCACTTGACTTTGTTTGGAGTGAGGGAGGGTTGTGCAGGTCACCAGCCTCACTTCTCCTCCAGAGTCATCTGATTCCAGTGACCAGATATTCATCAGGATGACTGGAGATGACCCAGGATGAGGCAATTTGGGTTAAGTGACTTGCCAAAGGTCACAAGCTAGTGAGTGGCAAGTGTCTGAGGTGAGATCTCACCTGGAGGAAATCTTATGGAATGAATATCTTAGCCAAGTTTTGAAAGTGCCCAGGTTAAGAAAAAGATATTGGAAGCAACAAGAAGAAAATGATTTAAATATCATGGAGCTAAAATACGGATTACACAAGACCTAGCAGCTACTACACTGAAGGACCATAGGTCTTAGCATACTATATTCTGTACAGCAAAAGAGCTTGGGTTGTGATCAAGGGTAACTTACCCAGCAAAAAATAAGTATAATCCTGAACCAAAAAAAAAATGAACATTGAACCAACTGAAGGACTCAGATTTTTGCAACAAAACTCCCAGAACTTAAGGGAAAATTTGACATATAACATCCAGGAGAAATCTAAGGTAAACATTAAAGACCAGTTACAAAGGACTCAAGGTCAAATTGTTTACTTTGTAGATGTAAAAATATTAGCAGTATTTTTATGATTCTCATTTTTGGGGTAGTTTGAAAGAAAGACTTGGTTTGAGCTGAGTATGACAGAGTGATTCTAAAAAGAATAAAACTGTAGGGAAAGATAAAAAGGGAGTAATTAACATTTAAATGAGGCATAAAAGGAAAGATTGATACAGAAAAAGCTAATAGGGGAGAGGGTGAGTAGTGCTGGAACCTTATTCTCATCAAGAATAGAGTAAAGAGGGAAATATATAACGTGTATGTGAGTGTGTTTGTGAGCGTCTTCTAAATTCAGAAAGGAATAAGAAGATAGGGGATAAAGTGGGACTTTTACAGGGCTGGGTAGATTAAGGAATAGGAGGGCAAGGACTGAGGAGAGACAGGGTAAATAAAGTGAGAAGGAAGTGAGGAAAAATAGGAAGGAGGAAAATACACAAGTAATTATAGCTTAGAATGTGAATGGGATAAATTTACCCATAAAATGGAAATGAATAGCAGGTTAAAAATCTGAATTCAACAACATGTTGCTTTCAAGAAACATTATAAAAATGAGAGATACACACACAGACAAAATAAAGGGTAGGAGTAGAATTCCTTATGTAAAAAAAGCAGGGATAGTAATCATGATCTCAGACAAAGTTAAAGTTAAAATAGATTTAACCAAAAGTGAAAAATAGAGAAACTATGCTATGTCAAAAACATTATTCAATATTATTTTATACCATTTAAAATACACACATAGCATAAAATACCCACACAGCATAAAATACCTACCTCCTGAAACAGACTCAGGAACTATATGAACATAAACATAAAACATTTTTATCCAAATAAACTCAGATCTAAATAACTGAAGTAATGTTTATTATTCATGGGTGGTAAATCCAATATAATTTTTAAAATGACAATTTTACCTAAATAATCTATTTATTCAATGCCATTCCAATTAATTTTTTAAGAGAGCAAATAGGCTTTTATTTAAGGAGGAGTGGGAAATAAATCCTTTATTTCTCTCCACAACATTCTCTCTCATCTCCAAAAATTCAGCACCAGTTTTTCAAAAGGATTGTCTGATGTTTTGAGGCTAAAGTGAGGGGAAAAAATCACTATAGTCTAGCCTAAGTACTTTTCATTTCTCCAGTAACCATAATTTTTAATATAAAACCTTTACTATACAAATTGCATATGCAATAATAGCCACAGGGACAAAGGACAGATCAGAGGAAAAGAACTGAAGGCTAGGGGATGCTAGTTCTGTGTGCACATAGGCCCTCTTTTCCTTTGTCTCCAAAACACAGGAACCATTCTGCCTTCCTATATCCTGAGAGATCATATGGCCCCAGAAGAGGTTAAGTGCAGCCTTTCAGCATTCTGCCCAGAGAAAATCAGTTGGTTAGTTCTTGATCAAATCCTGATTTGTCCAAGAGCAGTGAGGAATGAGTCATGTTTGAGTTGTTACCACCAGTCAGAGGAAGAGGATGGCCTTATCTTTAAATAGTCCTTCAAAATCCTGTTCTTGGAACCTAAGGGAATGGGTCTTTCCAGGAGTTGGTAAGATGGAGGCAGGAATAAAAATCCAGCTGAGGAAAAGAATGGCAATCAACATAACAAAAACCATCCATCAAAACTTCAGGAGCCCAAATCCTATCAAGATTATTAATGAGTAACTTCAAAAAGTCAGGGCAAATCACTGATTGAAGATGGTTGGGAAGGTAAAGAAAATATGAAGAAACAATATAAGGGGGGTTGGGGAGAGAGAAGATCTCCAGTTATAGGTCAGGAAGCCTGTAAGCAACCCAACACACAACAAGAAAAACCCACTCATAGACCGAATTATCTCTGCAGAGCCCTAGTACCCCAAATGGCCAAAAGACCAAGAGAGAAGGCTAAAGTCACAATGAGTAAAGAGCTAAGGTACTATTTGTTCTGCAGACCTGTAAGAAAAGAGGTAAATAGTGTCTCTGTGTTGAACTAATGGACTAATGACAGGTTTTTCTTCCCATAAGGACCAGTTTAACTGGTTTATAGCTGCAACTTAGAGCCCCAACCCAAATTCTTCAGGCTTGTCCCAGAAATTTTCCAGAAGGCAGAACAAAAGCATTCATTTGGCAGAAATCCAGGCCCATCATTTTTAGGATGGACCTCATTTTTAGTTAGATGCAGTCCATGGAGTTTTCAGTAATGATGGGGGGAGCACAGTCTGAAAGATCTAATTCTTTGGTTGGGGGACAACTCAGAGGTAGCCCCATGTTTAAGACAGGGTCTTGGTTTGCAGTGTCCTCCAATTTGTCCGTAGTACTATCTTGATTTGTAATCAAGTTACTCAGGGATTAGAAGCCAAGATATTTCACTTGTTGCTGAGAGAGGTCTGGTTTCAGGGGTAGGTTTTCCTGAAGCTCAAGGTTGATATATTCATTGTTGACATAGTAGCCAACTCGGATAAACTCCTGGCCATGGTAGGAGCAGGTTATAAGGACCACAGTTATACCCACTGCATCAGTTTCTGGGATTAGGGAGGCATTAGGAGCATCTGCCCGAAAGACAAACATGTGGTGCCTGGCTGGGACTGGCCTGATCAGTACGGAGTCCAGTATCTGGTCAAACTTCTCACTCTCTGCTGAACCCACATAAATGATTTTCCATTCTAGGTCATTGGCCAAGGCCTAGCTGCACTTGAAACTGATCAACTGGAAGGGGCTGTGGAAAGGGCTCAGGTTCTCCAGACCAACATGTTCAGAACCTAAACGTTGGTCATGGTCTTACTAGGGCAGGAATGAAAGACACCCTCCAAGTGTTTCCTCCACATGGTTTCCACACTAGGTCCAATTAAATTTCTAAAAAATTATTTTACTGAGTTAGAAAAAATAATAGCAAAGTTCATTTGGAAAAGCAAAAGGTCAGGAACATCAAAGAAAGCAGGAAAAAAAGATGTAATGAAAGTAGATTCAGCAGTACTAGACCTTACACTATATTATAAGGGAGAGCATTGTTGAAGTATAAAAATGATCATTTTGATTATTTTAAATTAAAATTTTCTTTTATAAATAAAATCAATGTAGCCAAAAATAGAAGGAATGCAGAAAACTACAAAAAACTTTCAGTCTCTCAGATAGGATGTAACAGGGTTGGAATACTGTGGTAGTACAAAAAATGATGAGCAGATTGATTTAGAAAAACATGGAAAGACTTGGACCTACCAAAAAAGATGCTATCCACCTTCAGAGAAACAAATGACAGGTGGAAATAAACAGAATACTGTCTTCCATATGTATATATATATATATATATTTTATATATATATAAGAATATATGTGTACATTATGTGTATGTTTATAAACATCTATGTATATGCATACATATTCACACTTAATTGTAACATCCTTTAGGGTAGTAGAGGGAGGGAGGGGGAAAATAAAGTAAAAAGTGCACAGCAGAGAACAAAAGAAATCAACAAAGAAGCGAAGAAAAGCTGGGAAGTTTTGAAAACAACGTGTAGTATTTATCAAATAGGTTTTCTTGAAATGGAAATCTATTGTTTTATCCTGAATCCTCTCTTATGATCTGCTGCATACATGACAGATTTTTTTCTTCTTTTCTAATTTTGCATTTAAGTTTAAAAACTTTTAAAAATTATATAAATAAAAGAACATGAATTTAAAACATATATGTATATATACATATACACACACACACACACACACACATACACAAGGCTAAAGGTAGAAATCTGGAAAAGGTAACAGTGAAAAGGCAGGTGGGGCCATTATCGACAGAACTGGTTACACCCTCTCTAGAGGTAAATGCTTCTTCTGTAAGGCTACATTACATCATGGGAGAGCACATGAAAAGGGGGAGAGGAACAGGAAGACAGAATGAGTAGGGTGGCAGAGTCGAATCAAGGGTTAGCAATGCAGGCAAGGTGACTTTTGTGGTCTCAGAGAAGAGACTTCAAGGAAGGTTAGAAAGGGGATGAGAGCGGGGGAGAAGGAAGTCTCACTTTGGAAGTAGGAGGTTCCATTGATGAATGCTTCTATGGGTGAAGGGAGATATGAGGACCTTACACTGGATGAGATCTGAGGGATTTGGTGCTTAAAAACTTGTTGGGGAGGAACAAATTGGAATCCCTTGGGGCAACTGGCACCTGGAGGAATGGAGATATTCAGGAAAATATCAGGATCAGTGGTATGGGAGGGGGCCTACCATAGGGCAGTGTCCTGTTTGATACCTGTGATAACTGGCATTGCTCTGGGAGTGAGGCACAATGGAAAAGAAGAGTCATGGGGTAAGTCCTACAAGGCAGTGACACAAAACTTCTAGAGGGTAAAGCCTAGGATACCTTGGAAGTTGTGATTGCATGAAGAATACAGAGAAGAGAGAGATTAGATAATATAGGAATCCTGAATCAGATATCAGGGATCTAGAGCAAATAGAAAAAGAAGATGGATGATGAAGAGATTGAGAGAAACACTTCTGGAAAGGGGACCAAAAAATGAAATTTAAAAAGTAATGAACAAGACTAGGTAAAGGAAGGAGAGGAAGGTGGAATCTATTTGAGTATAGTAGAAAAAGTGGGGGAAGAAACCAAATAAAAGCAGGAGGAGAAGGAACTAATAAACAATAAACTAATAAAATCCTAAAGGGAAACAAATGAGAAGAGGAGATCAGAGGTGAAAAGAAGAAAGTCAGTGGGAACAGGACCACCTTTAAAAAAAGATGAAAGCAACTGAAGGAACAGAATACTGTGTGTACAAGCTTCTGCACAAACAACATTAATATGTCTATGATAAGAAGGAAAGGGGTCAAACGGGAAAGAACCTTTGCTTCAGATTTTTCTGGAAAAAGGTTTGTTATCAAGACATATAATTTATATATGTATACACATGTGTATGCATATATATATGTATATGTATATACATATATATACACATACAAGAGCAGACATATACACAGATGACTAATAGCCATTCCACAAAAAATGGGATCAGTTCTCAGAAGAAGAAATGCAAAATATTCAAAATACACATGAAAAAATGCTCCAAATCACTAATGATACAAGAACTGCAAATCAAAACAACCCTGAGATTTCATCTCACAACCTTTAAATTAGCCAAAAACTTTTTTAAAAAGACAAAAATGGCAATAGGACTGGAGGAGTTGTAGAAGAGAGGCATACTAATACATAATTTTGGTGAAGCTGTGAAATGGTACAACTATTTTGGAAACCAATTTGGAATTCTACAATAAAGCAACAAAATGCCTGTACCCTTTGAATCAGTCTCCATTACTGGGCTTATATTCCAAAGAATTCATCAATAAGAAAATAGTCCCTACTGATTCCAAAATATTTATCACTTTTTGTGATAGCTAAGAATTGAAAACAAAGTAGATGCCAATCAATTACGGAACAACTAAACAAATTGTGATACCTCAATTATAATGGAATATTGCTGTGCTCTAAAACATGATGTATGTGATGAATATGGAAAAGCATGGAAAGAGCAATATGAAGTATAAGTAAAGTAAGCAGAGCCAAGAAAAGAGTACCCAGAAACTCTAACAATGTACATGGAAAAACAACACCAAAACATAAAAAATAAATATAACCAAAGTATAAAGATCAAGTGGTACTCAAATGAGGAGATATGAGAAGACACCCCCAAATGCTATATGTCCCTTTATGGAGGTGGGAGATACACAGGTGTTTATACATTGCATATTTTCTGACTCTTTCAATGTATTGATCAGTTATGCTGACTTTTTTTTCCTCTGCTCCAAAAAAATATTATTTATCATATGACACTGCTTTCAGGGATGGAGAGGGGGAGAGACACGTGGGATACTATGATAATGTAAAAAACAAAAAATATCAATTAAAAACTATTTTTTAAAAAAAAAGAACTAAATGAGGTTGCTAATAAATGCTGATCTCAGCAAAATTATTCTTAACTTTGAAAAAGACATTTAGACTTGGAAAGGACCTCAGCGATCACTGAAACCAATCCCCGACTAAAGGTAATTCACTATAAAACGCACTTGAAAAATGGGTCTTTCCATTCTCTGAAGACCTCCAATGAGCCAGAATCCATGATGCTAGCAAACATTTATTAAGCACCTACTGCATGTGCCAGGCACTGGTGGATGCAAGCACAAATTGTGGGACAGTTATTATTAGCAAGTTGTTGGGGGGGGGGGGGTGTTCCCCTGATATCAAGTCTAAATTGGCCTCTTGACAACTTTTATCTATTATGCTTTGTTCCCCCTTCTGGGACCAAACAGAACAAGTCCAGTTCCATTTCTATGTGACAGCTTGAAGACAGAGATCACAAAATCCTCAAGTCCTCTCTATGTTTAGCATCTTAAACTCCTTGTACAGCATGGATTCAAAGACTTTCACCACCCTAAGTGCCCTTACCTGGACACCATCCAGCATATCAAAGCCTTTCTATAAGGTCCACCCAAGGCAGAAAACAGAGGGACTATCTACCTCTTTATTCCTGGGAACTATGTATGCCTCTTAAGGCAAGCCCAGATGAAATTAGCTTTGTTTTGTTTGTGTGTTGGGATGGGGGTCCTATGATAATATTGAGCTTGTAATCCACTAAAACTAACTCCCAGAATGTTTTCAAACTGCCATCTAACCAAGTCTCTCCCCTTGTACACTTAAGAAATTGATTGTTTCAACCCCAGGTGTAAGGTTTTATATTTATCTGTACTTAGTAACTTTTATTAGGTTCAGTCCAAAGTTCTAACCTGACCATCTGTTTGGGTCCTCCTCAGTGTCATCACCTAGTCATCTGCAAATATAGTGAACATGCCACATTTTGCTCTTATCCAAGTCATAGATAAAAGTTTTCCCAGGAATTGGAGTCAGTCTCAGTGGTTTATAATTTACACTCTTCCCTTTTCTTGAACACCAGGACATTTACCCTTCTCCAGGCTTACAATACTGCTTTTCATGCTCTTCCAAAGAGCACAGATAATGGTTTAGCAGTCACATCTGACAATTCCCTCAGTTCCCCATCATGCCTTCTAATTTGTATTAATGAAATGAGCATTCTTCCAATCTAATTGACAGTTTCTTCACAAGGGTATTCCCCCTGCCAATGAAATCATACATACCGGTCCTTATCCCTATACATGATGTGCCTGGACAAAATAGTAAGAACCCATAAAGTGATTTTAATATGATGTCATAATCATTTTCAGCACCATAAATTACAAGGTAAAAAAATACTTTCACATGAAGCATGGGGATGAAAAGGGATTTTCATAGACACGCTTGAGAAAAAGAGACTTTTGACATTGAACTTCGTTTTCTGACTTGCTTGTTTGGTAAAGATAATCAATATGGGCATGAATCTGCAGGGTGTACTCAAAGAGTATGGAACTGCAAGGCAGGATGGGAAGGTAGGACTGGGTTCTAGTCCTCAAGGTTACCAAGGAGCAGCTATGTGACCTTGGGGCACATGGCTTAATCTCTCCGGATCTTGGCAAAATGAAAAGGTTGAAAGGGGACAAATCCAAGAGCAAATAGATGTTCATACAATTTTTAACTAGGGTAATAACTCTTAGCAATTTTTGTCCTGTTGTCTCCAGTGCAAACAAGTCAATTAAGAACTGGGCCACTTGCTTTCCCTTGGTTTCCAATATCATCCCATCTACCCCAAGTGGTACTATTTTTTAAGTTATTCTTTCTCCCTAAATACCTAAAAATTCTTTTTCGTTATCCTTAGTTTTTCTTGTCAATTTCAGTTCATTCTGAGTTTTAGTCATTAAGCATTAAGTGATAACTGTGAGTCAGGAAATGTGCTGAGCATCAGGGATACAGTGAAAGGAAAATGATCATCCTAGCCCTCAATAGAGGGGAAATGAAAATACGCACTTATAAGATACATGCAGAGATGAAAATAATGCGTAAGGGGAAGGCATTAGAAGCTGGGGAGATCAGGAAAGGCCTCCTGCAGAAGGTGGGACTTCAGAGCCCAAGGAAGCTAAGAGGTGAAAATAGAAGATGCCAATACAAAGGCATAGAGTGGAAAGACAAGAGTGTTCTATTTAAGGAACTAGTGTAGTTAGAGAATATGTTCAAGGAAGAAAGGTATAAGGCTGGAAAGGTAGGATGACTCCAGGTTATCAAGTTTCAGATTTTGTATCTGATCTTAGAGAAATAGGGAATCATTGGGGCTCATTGAGCTGGGGGTAGTGGAGTGACTTGGTCAGGCTTATGTTTTAAGAAAACCATTTTGGCAGTTGAGTGGAAAATGGAATGAAGTGGAGAGAGGGAAGAGGCAGGGATACCAATTAGCCTCTTGCAGTAGCACAGGTGAGAGGTGATAAGGACCTGAACTGTGGTTTTATGAATGGAGAAAAAGGAGTATGTAACAAAATTCAGCAATACATTGGATGTATCCATTGAGTGAAGCATCAAGGATGACATCAAGGTTACGAGCCTGGGTGATAGAAGATAGTGCTCTTGATGGTAACAGGGAATTTGAAAAGGTGGAAATATACTGGGGAGAGACATTTTTCAGGGACCACACCAACATTCTCATTCATTCTTTATTAACTGCTCTTACTTCCCTCTTCCATGCATACCTTTAAAGAATCTGTGATTTGCAGGTTCCCTGGGTTATCCACATTAGTTTCCTTCTCATTAGAGATTTGATTCTTCACAATTTCATGAACTAAAGGATGGGAGGGGCAATGCCAATACCAGGTATTTGCTTTCTTAGAAGATTCATTATAAATAATATAGAGTAGGCAAGCTTCTGTATACAGTGTATGACTATAATAGAAACTTTGATATTTCCTATTCATCTTCAAGACATTCATTGAGTTGGGTAATAGTCTAACCTGCAAAATGAAAACTGCCTGAAATAAAGCCTTAAATGAATAGTAAAAGTTCAACATTGTGTGATGTACTTTATACGTTAGTGCTTCTCTTTACAGGCTTAAACTTTTTTTAATTGCTTGATTTCTTAGAAACTCTTGCAACTCTGTTTCAAAAGGAGAACTGTGAAAGAAAACTAAAATTACTTTAAAAGATCTGTGATTTCATCAACATGGTTAATTCTCACCCGTGAGACACACTGAAGGTCCGTCCAGGACGTTCATTTGTAACCCCAACCTATTAAGTGCCTCTTCTCATTGTCTCCCTAGAAAAACCACAAATGAGGCACAACTGGCATTCTATTCATCCCAAGCATTATTTTTGTAGTTGTTTAATCATTTTCAGTTATGTATGACTCTTAGAGACCCCATGTGGGATTTTCTTGGCAAAAATACTGGAGTGGTTTGCCCTTTCCTTTTCCCGTTCATTTTATAGATGAGGAAACGAGGTAGACAGGGTTAAGTGACCTGCCCATGGTCCATCTTGGTAGTGTCTGAGGCTGGATTTGAACTCAGGAAGATGATTCTTGCTGACTCTGGGACCAAGACACTCTATCCACCTAGCTGCCCCAACAACAAAGGTCCTCCAATGGCTTCTTAACTAATAAATATTTCCATCTGTTTTGTTGCATATTATATACATGTTTATATATATATATCTACACACACATATATACATATGTGTGTATAGTATGTTTTACTACCCTTTCCATTTATAATCAGTATTGTTCAAGAACCAAGTATTTTATTTTAGACAGTTCTGCATAGCTGACATTTTTGCTGAAGATACCAATGGCACTCAAGTGCATAGGGAATCAAAGCTTAAATTACTAGTTAGTACAATTGTGACATTTTAACATTCTAATTCTTCAAAAATTGGTCATCTAAGCATATAGTATGGGAGCTTTTAGGCAGTGACAGAGAACTCAATCAAACAAAACTGTTAACATCTTTCTGACACTCATTGGCTAGATGACCGTGGGCAAATTGCTTGCTTAGCCCCAGTTCCCTCATCTCTAAAATGGAAATATTGCTACATGTAGATGATGCTACATTGACCTCATGTGGTTGGCAGTCATATCCAACTCTTTATGATCCCATTTGGGGTTTTCTTGGCAAAGACACAGGAGTGGCTTGCCATTTCCTTCTTCATCTCATTTTACAGATTAGGAAACTGAGGCAAACAGGATTCAGTGACTTGCTCAGGGTCACACGGGTAAATACATGTCTGAGGTTGGATTTGTACACAGGAAGATGAATCTTCTTGACTTCAAATCTGATAACTTTATTCCCTGTGCTACCTAGCTCATAGGGTTGTGATCAAACTCAAATAATCTAAAGTACTTAGCAAACCTTAAAAGCACTACATAAATGTTGGCTATTGTCATTATCCCATTGCCTAACTGCTCTGGATAAAGTAGATTGTGTGTGTGTGTGTGTGTGTGTATACACACACATATATATATATATGCACATCAAGAATGTCTTTGTAACATGATCTGAATAGTTTGTAACATGGTCTTTTTCTTCGCAAGTCAGCTCTTAAAAGAATTGACAAGTTTGTATTAAAGTAACTGACTGTTTCTAAGTTACTATGGGGTTTTGCATTTGTGATAATTAATTATCTTGACCTATGATTTGTGGAAATAAAACATCTCATCCATGATTACTGTCTGGTGTCTGGTCACAAACTCAAAAGTAGACTCTGTCTCTACCTTATTTAACTTAGAAAAAAAAGCTGTAGAGAAAAAAAAAGTCTGTTAACCTGCCAAAAGTATTACAACCTTATCTCCCACTTTTGAATAACTCAAAATATATTCTTTGCACTTGTCTCCCAACCTTGCTCACCACCATTCCAAAACACAGTTCCAGATGCTGACAACAAGGCTAGCTAGATAGGTCTAGCTTCAAATATAGGTTCTGTATTGTTTTACACACTGGAGGCATGATACAGTGGAAGGAACGCTGCATGGAGAGCTGAGACCTGGAGTCCAGTTTTGGCTCCATCAATAATTTGTTGTGTTCAGGCAAGTTACTTAGAATGTTCTAATAGATTTCCACATCTACATGAGAAGGGTTGCTCATATGCCCCGCTTCTAGCTCTGGATAGCTAGCCTATCAGTCCCCAGACTGGGAGATTCAGGGAAGAAAGAAGCAGAAATGAAAGCATTGTTTAAAAAATCCACATAAAACACTTAAAAACCAATGGACTGGTTTGTTTTCATACCAACACTATACTTATTTTCCTTTTATTATGCCATTCATTCTCAATTACATCAAATGACCTTCAAATAATGGGGACCAAGAAGTCCTTAGGAAATGAGGCCTATTCAAGTTATCTACTCAACAGAAAAATGTGTTCAAAGGCTTAGAGATGTCTCCCATTTTGCCAGCCGTCTTGCCTTCCCTAGCCCTTATTTTCTATCACAGGAGAGGTACATGACAGTATCAGTGTACTGTAATAGAGCAGTTAGCAGGTAACACTTTTAAATCTCTAACATTGTTCTTGTTCAACCTTACTTCCTTTAGACCCAATTTTTCCTCTCCTGCCTGGGTCTTCAATAATCTGTAAGGCACTTTAAATCAACTGGCATCAAGCTTCTGCTCTATTCCAAAGGTGGTCCTATTTTTATTATGGTAAATCTTCAATAGGTTTTAAAGAGCACATTCAAGACCAGGAAGTAGTTCTTAAAAATACACACTCTGAGTCATCTCATTACCAAAAGTTAAAAACAAATTATACAAGCCACACTTAGATTCTATTTTTTTCAGAGAATAATAATCTCATATATTCTAACACTACCAGTAAAAATTTTGTTGCCTTTCTCTCCAGAACAAAGACACAATATGCAAAAGTATACTAAAAAATATTTGGTTCTTTTTAATCAGCTATTGGTGATATAATAAAATAAAGAAATTTAAATGGCACCTAATTCAAACATTTAAAATATTCCACTTAATGTGTCCTAATCTGAAACACAATATAATTTAAGCCTAATCTTCAAAATTGTGCCCCTTTCCCCCTGGAGGAGAACACAAGTATAATTGTCCAAATATGATTTACACTTTGGGGAGGCTTACTTGGTGCATTTGGCAACATGTGATTTTATAGGCATAGTGGCAGGCACGATGTTGAAGAATAAGCCTACCAGAGGGAAGAACAATGCTAAATTACAAAAAGCAAGGTACAGGTTTCTGAGCTGTCTGAAATCACAAAGAATCAAACCCACCAAATATCAGACTAGTTCTTTAATTATTATAAATGAACTTTACAATATGCAGATTTTCGTGGGTAACTTTTTCCTTTCTTGACCGATTAAATGTTCGAAGTATTAAATAATTCACAGAAATCAAGTTCTCCATGCTGTCTGTACAAATTAAAGAACTTGAGCATGCCCCCCAAATTCAATCAGGCAATGGTTTATGGACAAAAGAAACAGCTCACAATTTAAATAGAATTTATAGGCATTACAAAAATGACCAGAACCTTCTTCGTTTAATCATTTACTCTAACAGCAAAGATTACAATGACAGAATCTGAATGATCAGAATGTAAAAGTATTTGTGCAAAACTGCATTAATTGTTCTTACCATCTAAGATTTGTGGGTAACACCAATGACAGCACAGAGACAATAATGAAAATTAAGTACATTTAAAGGGGCTCTCTACATTAGATTTTTAAAAATGTGGACTATATTATGACTAAACATTAAAAGAAAATGTGGCACCATAAGCAGCAGGAGCAAAAACAATCTGGCAGTTATGCCAGCTAAAGAAAGCTGACACTGGAATATGCCAAAGTTTCTTTCCACAGCAGCCATTGATCCTAAAAATCTGAAAACAACTGTAGGACATATTTCCATTCAGCGTCCATATCCTTGGCATTTGCAGATTGAAAATAAAATGTTTAAGAATAAGCAGTCTTTTTCTTCTTCTTTTTATATGTTCCTTTCTTTTGGGAGGGAGGAGTGTGCTTCTTTCCTTCATCGGCAGTCCTTAAAACAGCTGAATCATTGATTCTCTGGATTTACCCACACCAATCCATTTAACTAAGAAACACAAAGTAAAATAACAGAAACTTATTTTGGCACCGTACAACTTGAAGAGCAAAAATAGGCAAGCTCTAATAATCAGCATTTTGCATCTTACCACTGCACAGTCAAGGCTACCCAACAAAAAAAAACTTTCACTCATTTCTTGCCGCTTTTGATCACTCATTTCATGGTTTGAATCTCTGAATCTCTGAATACATGTGGGAAATAGCACAACTGCAGTCAGGATAAATACATGCATTCAAGAATTTTACCTTAATGCAATCCTGCTTTCAGATGTTTTTTGTTTTGTTTTGTTTTTAAATACAAGGTGTTAAGGAGAGCTTGCCTGCAGTATGAAGTCCCACAGAGCTTTGTGTGATGTTGCTAGAGATTATAAAATTTTTTTAAAATTCTTAAAATTGAATTCAGCTCTGAAACGGCAATTTGTAATTTACCCAATGTCTACAAAATGCATTCAGGCAATCAAATGGGGACTGGGAAGTCTGAAGCAACGTTTTTCTAATAGAAAAAAAATCTAACAGGATTCCAGCTGGAATGGGGATATCCAGCCGCTAGAGGGTTTTACACTTAAGACTACCTAAGATTTCCAAATAAGTGAAATCTCAGAGATCCTCAACTATACAACACAATATTTCAACCATTAGATCTCTTAACTATATATTCTCCACAATATTAACAAGTCTTAACTTGGATGAAAAGTTCTAAGTCACCTTCTGGAGAAGAAAAACTGACAGCAACAGAACAGAGGGTCACACTGCTGGGGAGAAGCATTCCCAGTTTAATCTGGAACAGATTTGCTAAATAAATGTCAGTTCTTTAAGAGCAGGAGCTATTCTAACTTTAGCTTTTTATTTTCATTTTGCACAGGGTAGGTGCTTAATAAATATTTATGTGGGGAGAATACAGTATACCATGTCAATTAGAAAATGAAAACTTATCATCTGCATTCCCCCCCCAAAAAAAACCCAAAACACATAGTAAGGGAGGAACTAAGCTAAATAAGGAAAAAGTTACCTAGGTGAAAGATTATTTAAAGAAGTTCAATATATATATAAAATTTCTGGTCCTGACGTCTAGAAAAATCTAAGAAATTGTCTTAACACTGCAAAGATTCAAAGTACCTTATTAAAGAACTCTTAAATAATTAATGTAGTACCTAAAAGCTGGAAAAGGGCCAACAGGGGTAGGGAATCTGGGATCTCGAGGCCACGTGTGGACTTTTAGATCCTTGGGTGTGGCCTTTTGACTGAGTCCAAGTTTTATAGAACAAATCCTTTTATTAAGGGGATTTGTTCTGTGAAGTTTGGATTCCATCAGAGGGCCCACTTGAGGACCTAGAGGGCCACATGTGCTCTCGAGGCTGGAAATTCCCCAGTCCTGCAATAAAAAAAGTGGTTTTTAAGACCTGTCAATTTATTATTTCTACCTGAAAATACACTGAAACAAATAAAAAATTAACATATACCCATCTAGAAGAGGACAGAACAACGAATAACCTGTTATCTTTGAGTAAGTAGTATAATAGCATCAGGGGAAAAAGTGAACATTTATAGTGACACTGGCTTCTGACTGTCTTACACAATTCTAGGACTCCAGGAGACTATCTTTCTTAGTTTCCATATCTTTGCTCACACTATTCTTTAATAAGAAGAGCTTCTCTTCCTATTAAAATTTTCTCCAGTCTATAAAACAACCTAAATGCTACTATTTGAATCAAGTCTTTGACTCTGCTGTTATTTCAGCCCCAAGACTTTCTGATTCTGTGAGAGCAAGAACTGTGCTAAACTTTGTATTTCCCCTAGGGTCACGCACCACGGTCTATGCATAAGTGTTTGGTAAATATTTGATGAGTTAACTGATAAAATAGTGACAATGTTTATTACATCTATAGGTGACACCAAACTGAGAGTGGTGGTTACCAGAATGTAGACCAGAATTAATAGCTGGAAGAACACGATCATTTGGAATGAACTGAATCATTGTTGGAGCACATGACTGGATACACATGCTCGGATTTCTTATAAGACTAAAAAACTCGGCATGGAAAGGATCCAGAAGCATCTAGTCTAACATTCTTCACGTACAGACGAAGAAACGAAGGTCCAAAATTTTGGGTTACTTACCCAAGAACATGTCTAGTACCTCTCTCATCTTTATGACTTTCTCCAAGGTTGGAGATTTCATATCCTCCTGTAATACTTAGTGTTATCTAATCTTATAAAAAGTTTCTACATCCAATCAAAATCTCATCTGTTCATAAATTCATTTTCCCCTTCTTTTTGTCCAGTCCTCTAAAGACATGGACATAAACTATTTAGCAGTGTCTTCATAAAAATCCTATAGAGACTTCAATGGAGTAATTTAAATCACCTCTTAGCCTCCCTTCTCTTTTCTATGTGGAATACTAATCTCCTTAATTTCTACACAGAGAATCCATTTGTTATTCCTTTAATAATTTCATTTTTCTCTGAAGCCTCTAGTTTCTTCAAATCTTTTTTAATAAGTCTAGTCACCAAAATCAAGCACAATACTGTAAAGTAAGACTTGAAGAACCATATGCCTTTTAATATATCTTAACGTCATTTTTTTTCTTTCTTCCTCTTCATATGACTAAAAGAGATTAACAGTCATTTATTAAAAGACTTACAGCTCTAGGGGAGATTCAAAGTTCAGACAAAATCTCATCTCTGCCCTCACAGAGTTTACAGTTAGTAGAACAGTAGGATAAGACACATACATAGATAACCAGAATACGCTGACATTCCCTGGCTGTCCTTGTGCCTATTAAGTCATTGTGCATCACTCATTTGTTGCTGTTTTTTTAATCTCTTCTAAACTCTTCTCGACCTCATTCTGCTCAGGTAGGACCATTTCTCCAACGTAAAAGCCATTGCCAATTGCATTTCTCTCTTCTAAGCATTCCTCTAAGTTATCAGTAAAGATATTGAACATAACAGGTTTACTGAGATAGTAATAATAATAATAGTAACAGCTAACATCTACACAGCACTTACTACAATTACATCATCTCATTGGATCCTCACAACAGTCCTGCGAGGTAGGTGCCATCATAATCCTGTTTTACACAGCAAACTGAGACAGAGGCTAAATAAACTGCCCAGAGTCACCCAGCTGGTAAGTACTGGAGGTTAGATTTGAACCTGGTCTTCCTGACTCCAGGCCCAGGATCCTATCCACTGCCCCACAGGTACTTAGTCTAAGTCTTCAGAGGCTCTTATCACGGACTGGTAATAACTCTGGGACCAGCTATTCACCTACTAGATAAAAGGATCATAGATTAATCAGAGGCATCTAAAGAAATCACCAACTCTACATGCCATATTTTACAAATGAGAAAACGGAGGATCAGAGAGATGTGAAGACTGGTCGGTCATTCAAGAAGTAGTTAGCACAGCCAAAGTTTGAACACACATTCTCAAAATTTCATATGCTTTTCACTATACAATACTACCATAAAATACACTGCAAATGTCATATGAGACTGAATTAGGTTTACTGAAATCAAAATTAGTTATTTTGTTTCATTTCTTTTTTGTGGCCTCTCAAGAACAGTAAAATGAAGCATAGCTAAGTCATTCCTGCTCACCCTTCTGATCTGTTTATTTATTCATAACATGAAGAGTTTCATTAGATCATCTGAAAGCCCCTTTAGTTCTAAATCAGAAGAATCAAGGAAGTGAGGGTTTTTTTGTGAGAATATGCTTTCTCTTAGCCAGTCATGTACCTGCTTTTAGGTCCCTGATGTTTTTTTATTTCCTCATATTTGGCCAGGTCTCTACAGAAGTCCATTTTAGAAAATGGGCTATTTTATAAGGCACAACCATACTCCATCACCCAAAGATTAAAAGATATCTTGAAATACCCTGTATGTTAGTTACCTGGAATTTGAAGCTGATCTTGAATGAACTGAACATAATTCTGTGCATTGACAGGGAGATCTTTAAATGTCCTTGCATTTGATATGTCTGTGTTCCATCCTGGGAGAGTTTTATATTGAACTTCAACTTTATTTAAGACTTCCTGGTTTGCTTTTAAAAAAAAAAAGTGCATTTTGTCAGCTAACCTATCAAACAGTTTGTAATTCATAGAGTCCAACATGGTCAACATTTAACTATTTAACAATAGTTAGAAAGGAATACTGAACATGATTTGTTTGCTTACTCTTATCTGAAGAATTTAATACTGTATTTGGAACTAAAGATGTCTAAAAGATTAGCCAAAATTTCATCAAATCCTCCTTCACTTTGTGTAAGAAACTAAAAATACAGGCTGGAAATGATTAACACTTCTCTTACCCCATCCCCATCCACTATTTTACCCCAGATTTTTAAAACAAAAAATGAGTATGGCTATCATCAGAGCAAAGTTATTTAATATAGTTTAAAAACTAAACTCTAAATGTACAATTATACAACCCACAAAATTAATAAGTCTCAATAACTTCACTATTTGACATAATTTGCTACCCTGAATTTGAAAACAGCATTTTCTTCTCATACCTTGAGAGATTTATTGGGAGCACCCCATAAGTCATAAATAAAATGAGATTCTCCTTAGGATCTAAGTTAGCCCTAAAGCACTTCTGGAATATGATGAATCAGTCCTTTAGGCTTACTTCAGAAGAGCGGCTTAGACACTTTGAACTTGCCTTGCAGCCTAACAGTGCTCAACTGAACTAATACATACCAGCTTCTAAAAAGGTATCTAGTATATAGAAATGTTGACTTGCAAAGCTGCTCTTTGGAGAGTAATTGTTCACATTAATCTGCATGCAAAGAATATAAAGGATTACCTGGAAAATGAGGTATAATTTCACCATCTAACTTGTAAGCAACTCCAACTTTTATTTCTGTAAACACGTCCAAAATATCCAATTTGGTAAGAGCCAACCTAATTTGAAAAAAATCAACAATGAAACAGCAAACTACAAAATTCATATTATCACAAACTCATACTAGATTAAAGATAAACTCAAACAAAACTAAAATTTTCATATCCATCTGATTGACAAAGATGACAAAGTAAGAGAACGACTGTTGATACAACTGTTGGAAAACAGGTACACTAATCAATGCATTGTTTGTAGAAATGTGAATTGGTCCAGTCATTCTGAAAAGCAATCTAAAACCATGCCCCCAAAGTCACTAAACTGTACATATTCTTTGACTCAGAAATAAGCATGTCTGTACAAAATAAAAGAAACAAAATTGTATATGAAGACATGACTAAAACAGTTTGTTTCTTCCTTAAAAGATGTAACTATACCTTAAAGATATCAAAGAAAGGGGAAAAAAACCTATATGTAGAAAGATATTTATGGCAGCTCTTTTTGGTATAGCAAAGAACTAGAAACTATGGTGCTATCAATCAATTATGGATAGGTTGAAAAAAATAATAAATAATAGCTAGTATTTTATACAGTGCCTATTATGTGCCAGGCACTGTGTTAAGTACTTTACAAGTATCATCTTAATTAGCCTTCACAATAACCCAAAAATTATTAACCAAAATTTACAGATGAGAAAACTTGAGGTGGATGGTAAATGACTTGCCCAGCATCACACAACTAGGGAAAGTTTGGGGCTGGATTCAAACTCAAGTCTTGCTGATGATTCCGGGTCAATCACTTCATCAAAACTGGGTCACCTAGCTGCTCTGTTATCATGCCCATATCATGTTATAGGAATTTACAGGAATACTACTGTGCTATAAAAAATGATGAAAGAAATGGTTTTGGATAAAATGGCACGACTTGTATGAATGATGCAGAGTGAAGAAGGCAGAACCCAGAGAATAATTCATACAACAGGTGTGTGTTCATCCTTTGCTGCCAAAGAAGACCATGCCATCACAGAAATAGTGACATGACTTGCACTTGGACTTTGTTTTGAGTGAGGCAGGGCTGTGCAGGTCAGCCTCACTTCTCCTCCAGAACCATCTGAATCCAGTGACCAGACATTCATCAGGATGAGGTAATTGGGGTTAAATGACTTGCCCAAGGTCACACAGTTAGTGAGTATCAAGTGTCTGAGGTGAGATTTGAACTCGGGTCCTCCTGACTCCTGCACTGGTGCTCCATCCACTGCACCACCTAGCTGCCCCTTATTCATACAACAACAACACTGTAAGGAGAAAAAAAAAAAAACCCTGAAAGAACTCTAAGTAATCAAAGCCCCAAATACAATCTTTACAATAAAACTTTTTGTAAGGGCAAACAACTGGAAACAAAGGAAATACTCATCACCTGAGGAATGGCTACACAAACTGGGAAATGCTAAAACTACATTATTGTGCTCCAATCAATCATGAATATGAAAAATCTGGAGAAGAATTATAAGATTTATATAAACAAATGAAGAGTGAAATAAACAGATCCGGGAAAACAATGAAAATAACAAAGACAAAAACCAAATGTTGCATAATTTCAATGCTCCATCATGGCCCCAAGGAAGAAAGGAGAAAATGTTTTGTCAAACTTCTTTTTTCTCCCTTTTCTTTTTTAATTCTGTTACAAGGATGGACTCTCTGGATAGGACAGGAGTACACTCACAAGTTACGGTGATGTAAAACAAAATAATATCAATTCCTTTTAAAAAAACCAACTTCACAAGTATAAATCAGAGAAGGCAAAACTAGGTAAGCATTTTTTTAAAATTTATACTATTTATTGCGCTGTAGATTTTCTGACTTTCTTTTTCAAAATCATTCTTTAAAAATATTAACATAATTTTTTTAAAAAAAAACCCAATTTAGGTTTTTAAAAAAACTGCAATTTAGGCATTCCTCATTTTTCATGTGAAATCACACAAAACATTTCCATGTTAATCATGCTGCCAAAAAGATCAAGTAAATTAAAAGCAAAAAAATTAGACTTCAGTTCACACTCAAGTGTTCAATAGTTCTCTCTCTGGACGTGAACAGAATTCTTCATCACAAATCCTTCAGAACTTTCTTAAATCATTGTACTGACTAGAGTAGCTACATCTTTCACAGTTGATTATCATTACAATGTTGCTGTTACTGTTACACTGATCTCATGGTTCTGCCCACTTCACTCTGTATTAATTTATATGGATCTTCCCAGGTTTTTTTAAAATCATTTGCCACCTTTCCACCCCTAGCCTCATCATTTCTTACAGCATAATAGTATTGTCACAATTATATACCACAACTTTTTCAGCCATTTCCCAAATGATGAGCATCCTCTCTATTTCCAATTCTGTCACTACAAAAAGAGATGTTATAAATATTTTTACACACATATGTCCTTTTCTTTTTTCTCTGATCCCTTTGAGATACAAACCTAGTACTGGGTAAACGGGTATGCACAGTTTGGGAGCCATTTAGTTATAAATTCCCAAATGTAATCCACAATGGCTGAACAAGCTCACAATTCTACCAATAGTGCATTAGTGTTAGGTAAGCCTTTTTTTTTAATCTGGAGGTTTTAGTAGACTATAAGATCAGTATATGAATGTAGTGTGACATGATGGCCCAGAAAGTTCATACAATTTTGGACTGAATTAAGAGAGATAGAGCTTGTAGGATAATTGTCAGGCATCAACCTCTTGAACTTACATTTAGAATGCTGCGTTCATTTCTGGGCATAAATTCTAGAAAAGACAATGACAAAAGAGTATACAGAAAAGGGCAGCTGACATGGTGAAGTTCATTCAGTCTGCACCATGAGATCAGCAGATGGAACTGGGAATGTACATTGTGGGGAACATTATGGCAGTCTGAATACCTGAAATACTTGGCATGTGGAAAAGGATTAGATTTGTGCTCAAAGTAAAGAACTAGAAAAAATGGGCAGAAGGTACAGGTGCAACTTTGGCCTTAATATATGGGAAAATTTCCTAGCAATTAGTATTATTCAAAAGTAGGATGGGCTACTTCATGAGACAGATATCCTTCAGTGGAGTTCTTTAAGCAAAATCTGGATGACTAACTACTTATTGGGAATATTATAGGGAGGATGTGTTTTTGGCCATGGGTTGTATTAGTAAGCTAACAAGTCCTTTGCAGTTTTGAAGTTCTGTGACTTCTGTGGGTTAAATGTTGTTAAATGTTGAACTATGTAAAAATCATTTACATAACTATTTTAATTGGACTGTTGATTCTATTTAAATGTATCTATACAACTGTTACTGTCTCCTCTGAGCCCCCAGGTGCCCGTGAA
Source organism: Notamacropus eugenii (assembly GCF_028372415.1). NCBI lineage: Eukaryota > Metazoa > Chordata > Mammalia > Diprotodontia > Macropodidae > Notamacropus > Notamacropus eugenii. The sequence goes on from NC_092873.1 coordinate 405,494,711, forward strand.
GAACGAAACAACACCGACTTCCAATGTCCAGGGTCGGGTTGGGGAGAAAGGCCAGAAGATAAGTAGTTATTTGACACACACACACACACACACACACACACACACACACACACACACACAGGCACACACAATTAATCAATACAGTGCCCCCATGAAGGATGGGCGGACAATGCAATTGTGCTAGGGAGAAGGGAAATAAAGCATGTGTCAAGAACAGAAAGATGAAGTTTGGTTGGATTGGGGGGGCAGGGACAGGGAGAGTACAGAAGGGCAAGGTCAAACAAGGCTGGAAAGATGGGTGGGACCTCGCTTATAAAGGCCTTTAAAAGGTCTTATCTTAGAGGCAACAAGAAGCCTTGGGGGTAGACTGGGTAGTGGAGTCACATGGTCAGATCCAGGCTTATGGAAAATCACTTTTGCAGCAATAAACAGAATAGACTGGAGTGGGGAGAGACTTGGGGGAGACTAATGAAGCTGTTATCAAAAACTTGGAGAGGTGATGAGGGTCTGAATTAAGGTGTTAGCCACTGTGTGAGTAAAAAAAAAAAAATTTAAAAAGGGGGCTAGAGATGTTATGAAAGTAGAAACTGAAAGATATGGCAACTGATTGAATATATGGAATGAAGGACAGTGAGGAGTCCAGGATAATGCTGAGATTATTACCTGAGAAACAGAAAGGATGTGGTTAAAAAAAGCATTTTAGCCACTATAAATATCTCAAAGTGAAATGGGCTGCCTAAGGAAGCATTTGGTTCCCTTTTACTACAGAACTTGAAGCAAAATGTGTACAAGCAATTGTTGTAACTGTTGTAGAGGAAAGTATAATTTAAACACAATCTGGACTCAACGAATCCTGAGATTCCTCCAACTCTGATATTCCAGGATATCTGACAAACATTTTCTTCCTCTTATTTGGTGATACTAGAAGTTTGCCCCAAGACATTTCCCTCCACTCAAGCACTGCTGACACATAAGGCTCACCTTTCCTCTTAATGGATTTTTTTAGTTGCAAAAATACTCCATGTTCATACTATACCTGTTGTCAGGTATTGTGTCAACATGTTGGTGAGCTTTGCTGAAATGCTTTTTTCTTTCTTTTAAAAGTATTCATGTACAGATGAAAAAAGGCAAGTCAAGAAAGGGAAAATGAATTGCCCTAAGTCATCCGGCTATAAATCCAGGGCTCAAACCTAGGGCTACTAAAGCCAAGACCAGGGCTCCTTTCCATTACCTCATACCTCTTCTCTAATTAAAAGACTATGAAGTAATTTCAGTCTTCTTGAGGTACATAAGCAAGCATCTACCAGAATACAGCCAAACAGTTAACTGGGTGAAGGAATTCTATAAGTTTTTTAAATTTAATCTAGAAGAAGTAACACTGTATAAATCTACTCATAGTATATTTAAAATGCCTGCTACAAAGGATGACTTTCTCAGTAAGAGAACAGAAAAAGATATATTCAGAAATATTCTGTAAAGATAAAAAAGAATTTTATTTTTTAAAAAAAGATACTCCATGCTGATCAGAAAAGAGCCTGGAAAGAAGAGAATTTGAACAAAGCTTTCAACAGTTAAAGGATCACTTTTCTAACTTCTACAGATCTGTTTTCCAGGTAATATTGACTGAAATATGTTAAAATAGATAAAGCAACTTAAAAATCATTTTTGACATAAATAACATAAATTCTTAATTTGTATCACAATAAAACCAAGCTACTTACGCAGTAAATCCATTAATCATATGAGCATATTTGAGTAAAACAAGATCCAACCAGCCACACCTTCTTTTTCTACCAGTGGTCACACCAAATTCTCTACCTCGGGTCTGTAACAAATCCCCAATTTCCTGCATAACAGAATATAAATTAAGCAGTACATAATAAATACAACATTCTCATTACTTAGCTATTAGATCATACTAAGAGAATCACAGCTTACATTTACCCAGTGTTTTCCTCAAAGCAAGTAAATACGGATAGGTAAGACAAAAATATTCATATACAAACATAATATACCCATATATTATATTAACACAATATAGAAATATTCATGTATGGATGAAAAAAGGCACATCAAGAAAGGGAAAATGAATTGCCCTAAGTCATCCAGCTATAAATCCAGGGCTCAAACCTAGGGTTACTGAAGCCAAGTTCAGGGCTCCTTTCCATTACCTCATTCCTCTTCTCTAATTAAAAGACAAATAAGCAAGCATCTACCAGAATATAGCCAAAGTCAAATATTAGTAGGGTGAAGGAATTCTGTAAGTTTTTAAAATTTAATCTAGAAGAAGTAACACTGTATAAATCTACTCATCCTATATTTCTTAATCTCCCCCTTACCCACCCACACTTCCCAAAGAATATAGCCAAACAAGTCTGTGGAGGAAAGGGCCAAAATTGTGCTGTATCAGCTACAGAACTGAAGTCTAAATACTGAATTGTCAAAACACCTATTAATAAGTTTAGAAAATTTGATATATTATAATACTCTTATTTTATAAATAAGAAAACTAAGAGCAGCATAAGTATAGTTCAGTGAACTTCCTGGAAACTCCAAAAAATAATTGGGCAGAGCCATAATAACTGTAGTTCTCAACTCCTAGATAGGTCAGGAAATCACAATTTTTTTAGAAAAGAACTAATATTGAATATAACAAAATGAAAGTCATCACTTAAATTTTATATCTTTAATTCCCCCTCCTCCTTCCCTTTCTGGCCCTCAAGGATCTATATCATTGCCTCCTATTTTTTTCATATTCTTCTAACTAATATACTAAGAACACCGTTCTGGGCCAATCTTCCAAATGAGATAAAGCACAAGGGATGAAAGGTCACTGAAAAAGAGAACCCGTAAGAAAATATAGTAACGTATACTGTTAATTTTCCCAATACTGTAAACAAGATTTACTGAGAAATTAGCTTACATTTTTCTGTTCTGTTGGAAAGGCTCCAATTCCAACTCTAGTTGTATATGCTTTTACAACTCCATATACCTCACCCACATTCTGAGGAGGCATACCCAAACCTGTGCAAACACCTCCAACAGTACAATTTGAAGAAGTCACAAAAGGATAAGTACCTTAAAAAGAAGAAATTCTTTAGATTAATCATTTTCAATATGAGCTCCAAATGTCATGCATTTATATTAATTTTACTTCCATCTGAGTCCTATTGTTCCTTCAATTCATCACCAAAGAAATTGCAGAGTAAGACAAGGCAAACTTTATTGGGGATTTTTAAATCTAAAATCAATGTTGAATAGCTAATAATTTTTGATCAAGCAAATTAAAAACTGAGCCACGACCTTAAAAAGTTAACTCTACATATGTATGTAAAACATAACTGAATTAGCACAATGGGCTAAATAAACCATTAACACTTTAAAACAAAATTACTTATGAGATTCAAAATTTGAGTATACCTTACTAATTAAGAAGGCTTAAATATATGAGTTACATTTCCTTTTCAAATCCCACTTTTTATTCCTAGTTACCTACCACTCCCTTCTTGACAGGAGAAGGATGGTGGTGAGAAAAGAGGTGTTACAGTTTTAACACAGGTGCCTAAGAACACATAATTTAAGCTACATTTTCCTTAAAAGGTACTGAGATCATCCTGAAGTCTTGATGGGCTAAAAGGACTAAAATCTTAGTCTAATAAGATCATTTCCTGGTGGACCCAGTAAAAAGCACACATAGGGAGCTCCCAGGGCAGAAGTGGACGTGTGGCTGGTGCATCAAGATGGGCAACTCAGGCAAAGGAGCTTCCTTTGTTCACATGAATCAACACCAGGTGCCTTGAAAGCCTATCTTTGTTGAACATTCCTCACTGGCTTTGGTTAAGTAAATTTCTTTTTCTTAACTGTTGAATGTCTCTTTTTGTTCTCATGCTAAACCTAAACTACCAGAGGACTGGCCTGAGTCAGGGCCAGATCAGAACATTCCCTTTTTGTCAGAAAACTAATTAAAGCTCAGCAGCAGTTCCCATCAAAGAACATTTTTATATTCCAGGAAGCATCCTCAGATTTCAATGGAAGCTCAGCCGTGCACTTTGACCCCAAAATAAATCAGACAATACTTGTGGACCTCTCACCTCTACAAAGGGGTGTAATGATGATGTCTTCTCGTACCTCTTCTTCTAAGCCATCAAATATATGCTTTACAAATACTGTCCCCAATTCCATATCAAACTTAATTACCTCAATTTACTTAGACAAATGTTTGATTTACCTTATATGTGAAACCACTTGCTTAAGAGATTAAGATTTAGAGTTGGAAGTCCAAAATTCACCTAGTATAATATCCTCATTTTACAAATAAAGAAATTAAGCTTAGAGAATTGATTTTTCAAGTCATGAAAGTAGAACCAATAGAGCCAAAGTTTGAATAAAGGTTCTAACTCTAAATCCAAAGTTCTTTTGATTACATCATTGTTCTCAGTTCTCTGTCAATCCATAACTATTCTGTACACAGAACCATGAGATTATACCTATGAAAGAATAAAGGTTATTTTAGCTCTCACTCCCACATTCAAATGTGTAGCGCATTCTAGATCATGACTGTCATTTCAACTAAGAAATGAACAAGATAAACAACAAAGTGTGATAATAAGTGTGAAACAACTACTTACATAGAAAATTGCTTTAATTTTGATGGGCTAAGTCTCTATTATAGTATTCTTCTACTTTTTTTAGGGGAGCAAAAGCAGGAACAATTTGGAGAACTTACAACCCAGGGTTATCTGAATCAATGTACGAAAACAAAAAGTAAATTTTTAAAAATACTCGGTGAACCAGGTCTTGATAAAACTATTGATAATTTTTCTTAAAAAAAAAAAACAAAAAAAAACCGCAAAAAACAAAACTGGGCAGCTAGATAGCAGAGTATATAAGAGAGTGGCCCTGGAGTCAGGAGGATCTAAGTTCAAATCTGGCCTCAGACACTTACTAGCTATGTGACCCTGGGCAAGTCACTTAACCCCAATAGCCTTCAAAAAATTAAAAAGAAAAAAAAATCTAAACCAATAAAATATTACCCAAATAAAACAGACATTGGCCTTAGCAAAAGATAATTTTTGCCATTTGTGTATGTGTACCTAACATTTAATAATACAAAAGCATTTTACAGTTTTATTAAGTTTTCAATAAATGGAAAACACTTACCAAAATCAATATCAAGCAGGGCTGCATTTGCACCTTCAACCAAAATTTTCTTTGGAGGGCCATGGAGGGCTTCATAGAGAAAATAAACACCATCCCTTACCATTGGCTTAATCCTTTCCATATAGCCCTATTAAAAGAAACCACTTTTTCAAATGAGGTTTTTTAACTTGATAAGCTACAGACAAATGAACTTTGATTCATACTGCATGAACTCTAAGCCTCCCACCAATGCCATTTGTTCATGTTATCATCTCACCGTATACATCTCTTTAGGACGCATGTGAAGCTTATTTACAGGTTAAATACACTACAGTAAATACTGCTATCAAAGTAATTTCCATTTAGAACACACAATACACAAACAACTAAAAGTATTTCTGAAAATCACTTCTTTGATCTATAAATCCATCTACATGTGATATAACAAAATTCAGTATGAGGGAAGAATGTGAAGTCCTTTACACTTCCTTGGAGCGGAACATGACATGTATATTTTCAATCAAAATAAGTCATGAAACCATTAGGCACAAAGAAACCTTGATCTGACTCGATGAAAAAGGCATATACGATGATGGAATCATGCATTTCTTTTAGCTTTTTTTTATTCACTTACGATGCTTTAGAATTGGCCGTGAACGTACTTTTCACAAATGGCACACTAGGTTGATGACCTCTGTCATCCTGGTATGGGGCTGCATTTGGGGCTGTTTGAGTTGATTCTTGAAATGTAAGGAGGTACAAGCAGAATGAAAGGGAAGGTCTACCTTTCCAGAACAACGTGAAAAGATATGTGGTGGTAGTGACTGACAACATGCTATGGAAAAATGTCACTTGCGTTTTAATTTGTTACCACTCTGGGCTAGCCTATCATCACTTAACATACACTCCTCTGTTCGGCAATGAAAGTTCTTAATAACCTGACCCCAACCTACCTTTCTAGGTTTTTCTATACTACACCACATTTTTTTCCCCCACATTCTACAATCCAGCCCAAATAGTCTTTTTACTTAGTTCCTCACATAAGACATGACATTCTCCTCTCTCCAAGTTTTCAGCATTGGAGGCTCCCATATCTAGAATAAACTTCTCTCCTCACTCCTCTTAAAGAGTCCATTGTTTTCATGAATACTCACTCAAGCGTCACCTTCCCATGAAGCTTTTCCTGATGTCCCCCTAGTGACCCCTTATCGTTACCTTATATTTATTTTGTACTTACTAAAACTTAAAACACACTAAGACTTATAATAAGACTTCTGAATCATCCTGAATAGGTACATATTGTCTCCCCTAGAAGGGACTATTTTACTTTGGTCTTTGTATCCCTAGTGGAGGGTCAGCCTTCTGCAGGTACTTAACAAATGCCTGCTGCTTGATTTAACCTATCTATTTAAGCTATGAGATTAGGGGAAAGAATAAAGAATTTTGTAGCCAAAGAACCTGGATTCAAATTCCAGCTCTGCCTCTTATTACCTGCAAGATCTTGCGCAAAGTATTTAGCCTTTCTGGGCCTCAGTTTCCTTATCTGTAAAAGGAGAAGTCTAAAATAACCAACCTCTAAGGTCCTCCTGAGGTAGCTAGGTGGTACAGTGGATAGAGTGTTGAGCCTGCAATCAGGAAGACCTGAGTTCAAATCTGGCCTCAGATACTTCCTAGTTGTGTGATCCAGGGCAAGTTTCTTAAACCTATCTACCTCAGTTTCCTCATCTGTCAAATGAGTTGGAGAAGAAAACAGCAATCATTACTGGATAAAGATATAGATAGATAGCTACACACAGATAGATAGATATAGATATATATAAAGATAATAAATTACTTTAATATCTTTACCAAGAAAACCCCAAAATGGGGCCATAAAAAGACACAACTGAAACAACCCAACATGGTACCTCTCCACTTTCTCTACAGAATCCTTAATCAATGTAAGGAACTCAATCTCAGTTATAGTACTGTTAACTTTCATTTGTTTTTCTACCATAGATTATACCTACCTCTACCCTTACCCAGGCAGTCCTCAAATAAAATGCTCTAAGCAGGTTAAAACAGGGATTCAAGTGAGTGACCTCAAAACTTATGCTATAATGATAGTGATCAGTAATGCTCAAGTTAATAATGTTCACAGTAAATAAATACATTGCTCACTAGTTATTTCACTTCTGAAATGTGAATGCTGTACCTTCTAACCTGAAAAAAAAAACTCTTTAAAGGGTCACTCCTACACTTTTATTCCCCATAAAATTTAAACAATGCTGGGAACATAGGATTTGATAAAGACCTAATGAAGAATATGGTGATTTTCTGCTTCTCTACTTTTAATTCTTTTTGGACAGAACAGTTTAAAAATTCATTTGCATTTTTGTTTTCTAGACATGATTTCAGAATAGAGCAAGAAGCGTTTTTTTCCCCTCCTTTCTTTACACAAATGCCACATGAATTATGATAAATCATACATGTTACTTGCTCCAAGGACCCTAAGAGATAATCCATTCCAACACCTTCATTTTGCAGATAAGATGCTGAGGCCCAGAGAGGTTAAGAATCTGCAGAAGGTTACCCAATGCTTTAGAGGCCGAGCCAAGAACTGAGCTTAGGTTTCCTAATTTTTAGTACAATACTTTTCTCAAACTACATAACAAAGCAAGCCCTTTGGAAACCAAGTTGTTTGGAGCCATTGCTACCATAATTACACAGAAAAGTTTTTATTCACAGTAAGTACTCAAGAATTCCATAGGTAAAGCAGGTTGTCCTCATGGAACAAAATCTATAATTACTTTAAAAACTGATAAGAGAATGATTATTAATTATTGTTACAACCACTGTGGGTCAACTTTTAAAATTTAATCACCAAAGTAACTTTAGAAAATTTGTTGTTAGTAAATATATGCACAAAAAACCTTAACTATGATGTTCACTTCTTAAAACATAGGTATTTTAAAAGAAGCCTTGCCCTTTAAATAAGTACATGTCACGTAGCTTTACCTTGAGCTTTTGTAATTCACCCTCAATATCAATTTCCAAAGTAGGATATATAGATTTATACTGATTAGCTAATACTTTGAACCTGCAAAACAAATAGATTTTGGTTAGGGTTGCATGTCATTTGATTTTAAAATCTCCACAAATATCTGAGGATATAAAGTGAGCATATGTGTGTGTGCTCAGAACGCAATGACTTGAGTGGTGAGGGAGAGAAACAGAACACTAGCCAACAATTTTTTGGGGGGGTTGGGGGGAGACAGACCTGTAACTTTACTAGTATTGGAAATTCCCTGGAAAGAAACTCCTCTACCAATTCAGACTGACAAATCCCCTGTAACTTAGGACTAAATGGAGAGGAAGTGAACTTGTCCTCAGTCACCTTTCGTGTGTCAGAGGCAAGATTTGAAGCTAAGGCTTCCTGACTCGAAGGTTGAGCCTCCAACTTGCTGCCTCAGCACATCATTAAATTAATTTAAAATTTAGGTCAGTTAGACTGTAATGGAAGCCCACTAATATAACATTCAACTAGAATACTATTCCTAACGTCACTAGTCTGCCACCCCCAAATTTCTAAAACTCAGCCTTTCTTTTTTTACTTTAAATGAAATGTGAGTTACCTCTCAGAGAAGCCATCAAAGTCCGAAACAAGATCGCACATCCTGAGTCCACTTCGAGAAGCTTTAGAGGAATAAACTGGACCAATACCCTTTTTTGTGGTACCCAAACTTAAAAACAAATAAGAAAACGTTAAGCCTGACTTCTTAAAATTGGCAGAATAAAAACAAAAGTTCTTTAGTTCCTATGATCACGTAAGCACAAAGAACACTTATATAAGCCTAGTTTCTGCTTTAACTATCTGCTAAATTTATCTTGGTAATAATTTTGATACCATTTAACCGAAAATTATCTATTATTCCTTTCTGTGAAAGTTTGATCCACCAGGTATATAGAGACTGTATGTGTGTGTGCGTACATGCACATGCACAGGTATGTGTGTGTGCAGGCACGTGCATGCATAAATAAGTAAAAAATAGACAGGGACGTAGCCTGAACCTGGGATTTCACTGACATAGGGAACAACTGAAGGAGGAAACAACCTCTATTAATACAGGCTGACACCTTTGACAGTAAGTGACTTGCCCAGGGTCACACTGCCGACTTGAATCTAGGTCTTCCTAGCTCTGAGTCTACCTCTCTCTGTCACTACGCAACAGCATACACAGGCATGCCTGAACTACATAATCACATTTCTGATGAAACAGGACATACTTCTTTCCAGCTTGTTCTTGCCTCTGTTGCTCCTGAATGCCGTCTGCAGCTTGATGGAAGTCAAATACTAGGAAAAGAAATCATAACTGCTGATGAAATCAAGACACAGGTTATTCATTTACAAGGATCTGCTACAACAATCAAAAACAAGACAGTCGTCTTCTGTGATCTGTGGAAACTGAATTTATACGGAGCCAGCTCTCCACTTTAAACTCTGATGTATTCAGATGCTTCTCATCAAACTGGGCTTCTACCCGGAATGTGTACGTACGTACACAGACACACAGACACACACCCTCAGTGTTCTTGTGCAAGCACAAGAGGAAATACCTTTCCCACAATTTTTACAATGAATTTCCCTATACCTCCCTATTTCTGAGGTGTACTGTGTATTGTTAAAAAAAAAAAAAAAAGTACGGTCTGGAGAGCCCCTTCAAAATGTTGCTACTTCTTACTCCAAATGAGACCAAGCAATATAGAACCTGTCCAGGAGGAGAATCTAGGACAGAGGCCACATGGACAAATGAACAGAAGGATAACTTGTTTCTATATCTATTCTCCTAAAAAAAATTTGTTAGAGATCAAGGATTACATGGCAGAACTAGTGTAATGAGTAACTACTTACACTGCTAATGAATTCTTTAATTTGGAGTTAACAGGTTAAAACATCCTTAACAGGATTCAGTTGTAAAGTTTACCTTATTCAACTAACACTAGTCAGAACTCTGGATCTAGCCTTAGTTCTGTTATTAATGTGCTCAGTTACCTGTGGCATCATATTTGGATTTTTGCAAAATATTTAACAAAATTTCGTGTACACTACCTATGGGGGAAATTGGAAAGCTGTGGATTAGATAAGAATAGTTCTAGGGTCCTAAGCTGGTTGGATAATCATGATCAATAAAGCCATGCTAATGTGGAGAGTTCTATAGTGGTATGTCACATGGGTCTATCCTGCTCAACTTCATCAACAACTTCAAACAGGATACTATACTTAGTAAATCTTGCAGATGAAAAGGCTGGGAAACCTAGGATTAGATCACAAAATTGGCAAGTTGGAAAGTCAGGTCAAAGCAAACAACTTAAAAGATAGAAATATATATGCTGCAAGTTTTCAAATAACAAATCAACTCCAAAAGTATATGATCATTGAAAATATGGCTTAAGAGTTGTAGAGAAAAGTTTAAGTAAGCTGACGCGTTGTGTCAAAAACAACCAAAACTCCCACCGAGGTTGATTTAACTATTGCAGTACTCAGAAAAAAAGGAGCTTATAATCCTACTGCATTCTGTGTGCTGATGAGACTATTATGAGTATCATTACTCAGTTCTGGATTCCACACTGACAAAATGTGTCCAAACCCTGTCATCTGAGAAACAGCTGATTGAACTGGAGATATTTCGAGAACACTTGGGTTGGGGAAGAAATAAGGTATTTAAAGTGAAGAAATTTGAGAGATTACCTAATCCAACACCCTTATATAGAGGAACTGACTTTCTTCACAGTGCTACAGAAATAGTAAAAGCTGCAGAAGTGAGTTTAACGCTGAGATTTTCACCTGATATTTTTTAAAAAGAGAAAGAGAATGGAACTTGCACACCTAGGCCGGGGAGCCTGACTTGCAATTGCTAGTAAAATTCTGTTAGTAAGAAAACAGAACAGTTAAGTGTTTTAGCACAATGCCAGGCACATAGTAGGTGCTTATTAAATGGTATGTTCACCTCTATATCTATCTAGAAAAGTAACTAGAGCACAAAGAGGCTTCATAAAGAATACTAACCTCATTTCCTTTTTCGTTTTTTTAACCAAATTGGTAGACAGATAGATGGTCAGAGGTTATAATTTTAGATTTTAGCAAAGAATTTGAAAAAAATCATTCATACTAATCTTGTGGAAAATATACATGAAGTTGTCAGCTAGATTATAATAACATTTTGATGACTTTTGTGACTGGTTAAATGGGAGACCCAAAATATAGCTGCTAATGATTCTAAAGTGCCCCAAAGGGTACCCCGTCTTCTTTCTCTAAGACTTGGCAACGGCTCTCTTTCATACCAGAAACACTCTTTCTCATTTCTGCCTCTTAGTATACCTGGGTTTCCTTCAAAATCCAACTCAAATGCCATATTCTGCAGAAAACCTTCCTTGTTCTATCCCCCGTCTCCCAGCTTTAAAAGGCCTTTACTTCAAAGGTTACCTTCCATCTATTCTGCATGTACTTTGTATATACTCCCTCCTAGTTTACATGCTGTGTTCCCCATTCAAATGTAATTTCCTTGAAGGTAGGGGCTGTTTTTGCCTTTTTTTGTATCCCTAGCACTTAATACAGTGACTGGCCCACAACAAGTCCTTAATAAATGTTTGTTATTTGAAATCACCTTGGGAGGTCTCCAAAGGAGTACCTCATGGAGTCATGTTGGACCTGATGTTTTTTTAATATTTTTATCAATGGCACAAATAAAGGAATAGTTAGCAGATTTACAAATGACACAAGGCCAAGAAACAGAGCTAACATACCAGATGACATGCATGGGTCTGAAGCTAGACAGACTAAAGAGGGGCCACACAGGGGGAGATGAAGAGAGATAAAAGCTCAAAATAACCAAGTGCAAGATGGAGGAAGCATGACCAGATGGTCTGTCTGAAAAAAGACTGTGGGTTTAGCAGGACTAAAAACCAAATGAGTCAACAAGGTGAAATGGAGGATGAAAAAACTAAGCGCAGATGACTAGAGGTGGGGTGGCCTTTGTAGGACCAACTTTGCCCTGGTTAGATCATATCTGGAAATGCTGTCTTCTGTCCATT